>NC_136462.1:129666374-130266374 GCF_902686455.1 Sciurus vulgaris | reverse complement strand
AAAGATATCCATAAAACAAGCAATGAGAGGGAAGAATTAGGATTATTTTGTTATAATAAGGTATATTATATAGGGAACAATATAGTGTTATTTGAAAAGCAACATGTATTGTTCTAAATTTAGTATGGAAAACTGTAAGACAGGCTGTAGGACCAAGGGCCTCTTTTCTTGTTGACTATTGACCAGAGGCTGGATTCACATCCTTGACTTGTGGACTTCTTCCACATGGCAGAAAGTCTCATCAAAGATGTCAAAGGGAAGAGTTTATAGCAAGAGAATCTCAATTTTATGTAACATAATCACCCAATGCTATTCCTTCCCTTTAAAATAGTCTACTATTTAAAAAGCCATCTCCTGTTTGGATCACACTCTTGGAAAGGAGACAGAATATGTAGTGTGTATACCAAGTGGTGGGCATCATCTGGTGACATCTTGTTATTTGGGTTTACTCTTTGATATTTGTATTTATAATCATAAGAGTTTTAAGTTCTGAGAAAATAAAGTTCAGTTTATCTATTTCCCTTATTAGTTGTTTGGTTGGTATCATAAAACATTTATTTAACCTAAGGCCATGGAAATTGATTCCTATGTTCTCTTCTACAAGATTTGTGATTTTTAACTCCTACATTTGAGTCAGCACTAACTATTATCTACATCTTGATCCTTAACCCATAAAAACTGTTAGAGAGTTTGTACTTCTTTTTCATGCCACTAATTTATGTGGTAATTTTTTTCTGCAGCAATGTATAGGTAATGCATCTAAAAACTAAATGCAATACAGTATCCTGGATTAGATCCTAGAACCTAAAAATGACATAAGCAGAAAACGAAGTGAAATACTGTTATTGATTGCATCTGAAAAGTTCCCCAAAATGCTCACTGAGTTGAAGAATTGACTCCCAGTGTAGCAATGATCAGAGGTGGGACTTTTAGGAAATGATTGGATCATGAGAGCTCTGATTTCATCAATGGATTAATGGGTTTGTAGCTGATGACATTATTGCAAGGTTATAGAAACTATAGAAGTGGGATCTTGCTGAAGGAAGTAGGTGATTGGGGCCATGTCTTACAAGGGTATTTCTTGTCCCCAGTCATTTTTTTCAATCTCTGTTTTCCAGCCACCATGAGATGAGCAATTCTGGTCTCCCCTTCCCTCTCTGCTATGATGTTCTGCCTTGCCACAGGCCCAGAGCAATGGAGCCAGCCAACAACACACTGAAACCTCTGAAACTGTGAGCCAAAATAAATCTTTTCTCCTCTAAGTTTATTTTCTCAGGTATTTTGCCACAGTAGTTGAAACCTGAATAGCACAAATATGAAAAAATAATGTTCAATAGTTTTGTAACCATTATAACCATTATTTATTTCTCATTTTCTTAAGTATGCTATGGTTTTGTAAGATATTAACATTACAGGAAGTTGAAAGTTGTAAGATATTTTTTCCTATCTTTGTAACATTCTCTAAGTCTAAAATTATTACAAAAAATTAAAAACCTAAGGACTAATTTGGTTCCAAAAAATCTTTAAAACTCAATCCTACAACATCAACCATAAAAACAAAACCCCTTGTTCTCTAGAACGGAATGGACAAGTGAAGAGAGAATAACGAGGCCCCTTCCCTTATAATCCTCTGCCCCAAACACAGGTGTGCCTGCTTCAGAAGGACTACATGAAGGTGCAGGAATGGCCCCTTTTCCTCTTCCTCATCATATTCCCCATTATCCGGTTGACAGATTGTCAGTACCCACTTCTTTACAAATAGGTGCCTGTCCCTCACATATTCCAGAAAACCCAATTTTCAAACATTTATATATGAGTATGTGGGCAGGATCCCATCAATAAGGTTTTAGAAGAAATGTCTTTCACACAAAGTCAAGAAGGGGAAATTTCAATAATGGGGAACATAGGTTATATTTCTGCATTTAGAAGAATGTCTTCTTGGTACAAATTTTTCTTCAAGTTTTCAAGAGACAACTTTACTTCTTACTATCTGAGAAAACACCTGTGATAATTTAGTTCTTTTTTATTCTACAGATTCCAACATGATTTCTTTGGAACCATGCATTCTATGAACACACCATGGAATTGCATCACTCATAGCAAATCCCAGAAGCCACAGAATATGTATCACCATGTTCTTAAGTAAGCTGGACTTTTTTTTAAGTTAATAATCATGATGTATTTATACAGGCCTGGGTGTGAAAATCGAAACGTCATATTTTTGGCAGATGAAAACTAGAGTGTGATTCAGAATGTATTATGCACCGATAGAAAAATTCTATTAGAAAAGAACAAAACAGCATAACAACAAAATGTGCCCACCTCTACACAGATCCATATGCCCAACTCTCCATGCAGTGATATAATAGATTAGCACAGGTTAAATGACCATTCTGCACATGTACTGGATAAACAAAAAAATCCCACAGCAGGGAGGACTGCCCACTCACCCCACACAGCTCCCTGTGCACAGTCACAGCTCTCTGATGGGCAGCATCAGGGCTGTGTCCAAGACCTATATCTATAAAAACTGCAGAGCCTTAGAACTGCACACTGCAGTCCATGGACATCCACAGAGTAAAGACTTATTGTCCAGTCCATAATCACGTACTATACCATAGCCTTCTCTTCTCCACACCTTATTCATGACTTCAATGCAAAAACTACCCCTGTAGCCTGGAGACCTGGAGTGAAAGATAACTGTTAACTTTGACCGTATTTCTCATTTCTGAGATCAAGATAGAAGATTTTGGGAGCTGCTATTATAAGCAATTTTAATTCACAAAACTTTTCTCACCTCTCAAAACTAATATTTACTCCTTGAGAAAGAAGAAATTCATTTAAATTTCAAATCTTCTTTTTATTTTATTGGTTCTTTTTTGTTATACATGACAGTAGAATCCAATTTGATATGATTATACAAGCATGGAATATATCTTATTAGAACCCCAGTTTTAAGGATGTACACAATGGTGAGATCATTGTGATGAATTCATATATTTACATATGAAAGTTACATCAGATTCATTCCACTGTCTTTCCTTTCCCTATCCCCCACCACATGGAGAGTCTGTCTATTCATATCATTTTTAACTAGATTCATATCATTTTCCTATAAAAGGCAAGGGACTGTCAAATCTCCTTTTCTTCATTTCAATGCATATGTTATAAATTATCATGATATGTGCTCTGAATTATTCTTCACTAAGCTCTTCAGCAAAGGGCGGAGTGGCAGGACATGTGAGAGGAACAAATATATTTGCACAAGGAATGCCCTTTTTCAAAATGTCTATTGATGGTACATTAGATATAAGTGGTTGGGGTTAATAGATAACAGGTGATAGACATAGAACCATACTAACATGATGTCAGCGAAACAGAAGACACAGTGATGAGCACCCAATCCCCACACATGACTCTCTGATAGCATGGAAGAATTCATGTCCCACAATTCACAAATTTCACAGGGTCTGGACTGGCCACAATAATTCTGAGAAAGATGCCATCACAGACATCTCAAATTCAGATCACATATAAGGGGAAAACAAACTATATAGTCTCTAAACTTTATCCATTATATAGTATAGAGCATATGCTATTAGTACATACTATAGGAATAGATACCTGACTCATATAATGGAGACCACAATTTGCTGTTTATTTGAGGGCTCCTTCAGCCTCAAATTATAAGTAAAACTACAGCCAGTATACTAACTTATAAATCATGTGAGATCTGTTTCTTATAGTTTTGAGGAAACATTACAGCCCATTTCAATTTCAATGTACCCCAAATTAAAGTTGGTTATAGAGTAGAGATGGGACAGAGCAAAACATTTTTAAACACCATAATTCATCTACTTCTGCAGTAATGAATCATCAGGTGGTTTGTAGGATCCTTATTCAACTTATTAGAAAAAAGAATTAAGTCTTGAGGGTGTAGCTCAATTACCCAGCATATGCGGGGCTCTAATTTGAATTCCGGGCACTGTAATACAAAAAAAAACCCCATTCAACCCCTTCCCTTATGATCCACTGTTCCAAACACAGTTGTGCCTGCTTTAGGAGGACTACATGAAGGGCCATTCCTGGACTGGCCCTTCATGTAGGCAAAAAAATAACCTGAGTAGTCTAGAAAAAATTGAATGGGAAGGAGAAAAAGGTAGATATACAAAAGTGATAGATTGAACTTGAATTTGCAATGCAATTTACAAGGATCGTATCTCGTGTTTCTAAAGTAAGGGCAGAAATTGCCAAGATGCAGCTTTTTGCTATTTCTAGTTTGCTCTTGAGTGTTATAAACTCTAGTCCTGCCCCAGAATCCTGGGGTATGTGCAAGTTTGCACTGTGTCTTTCACAGAATACTTCTTATTCTGATGGATGGGCTAATGTCTAAGCAGATGACTTTCAATGAGTTGTCCCTCTCACAGAAACTTGTTTATTGTGACAGACACACCTGTGGCTCTTGTCTAAGCTACCTCCAGTTCATTCCTACCAACATAGCCACTCTCTAGAAGAGCTCTTAGTGAAGAAGTATTTAGTTTCTGGGGTGTGCTTCAACTAAGACACCAAGGAGGCAACTTGATGAAACAGATTAAATAACAAGCAGCATATTTACACATTACACAGAAAAGAAGGTAGTTTGCCTCACAGGAACAGGGGATGTGGGGGCCCTCTGGAATAGCCATGCACTCAACCAGTGGGTGATGATCAAAGAGAGGGTATGAAAGTGAGAAGAACAGGTTGGAGCCTTTTTTGAGGCCCAGGATGTTACCCTTGCTGGTTCCATGGGGGGATACCTCCCTATATGGCTTAGAGAAAGCAAATGTGGGTTCCATGGTATCATACTGCGGCTGAGAGGTGGTCACGTCTATCCATATATACAGTCTACCTAGGGTATTTGGGTTACTGGGTCAATTAAGATGAAAGTTGTATCTAGATGTTCCTGTTTTAGTCAGCTTTCTTTTTTTTTTTTTTTTTTTTTCTTTTTGCCACTGCTACCAAAAGACCTGACAAGAATAATTTTAGAGGAGGAACAGTTCATTTTAGGGCTCATGGTTTCAGAAGTCAGTCCACAGTGATTCCACTCCTCCAGGCCTAAGTTGAGGCAGAACACCAAGGCAGAGGAGTGTGCCAGAGGAAAGCAGCTGGAAACATGGCACAAGGAAGCAAAAAGAGCTCCCATGAACAAGGACAAAATACACACCCCAAAGACATGCCCCCATCCACACACCTACCTACCTACACTTACACTTATCTCTACCAGAGGAGTAACATGCTGATAAGGTTAATGTTCTTATAACCCAATCATTTCAGCTCTAAAACTTCTGGCATTGTCTCACACATGAGCTTTTGGGGGACACCTCACATCTAAAGCATAACAATCCCATAGTAAGATTGTATAAGGTAGATACCTGAATTGAACTCCTTGAGGAACTGGGAGGAAGTGGAGAGCTGAAACCATGTCAAGTGTGATGAAGACCTGCTTCTAGAATGAACAAGTTTTTAAGGATTCAAAACCTGACAATATTGGCAATTCCTAACTTAGTGATTAGTATATGCCTTCTATTATTCTACAGCATTTATATATTATTAGTTCATTCAATCCTGAAAACATGTCAATAGGTAGGCACTCTTACCATGTCCATGGACTAGTTCTGAATCTGAGTTAATGACTTACAAAAACAGAATATTAGACCTTGAACCTGACTCAGTCTGTCTCCAGAGTCTGCCTTCTTCAACTGGGTTAGATTATCTTTTATATGGCACACAATTCCTAGGCTTAGCTTAAGAATTTTTACTCTTCACAATGATCATGAGATAATTTTCCTAAGTTAGGTTCTAAATACTGTGTCATTTTCATATGTATGTGCATGATATACCTGTAATGGATTTTTGTAAAATGTGAGGGTAGTGTGAGGGTTATAGTTCAACAACATATATACAAATTTCTAAAATGTTTATTAAAATTCTATTTTCCCACTAATTTCTCACATATTATTCTCTTATTTGTGTATGTGTCTGTTTTTGAGCTTGCTTCTATTTATTAAATAGTTTTCCCTGTCTTATGCAAAAATAGCACTGTCTTGTTATTAAGAGATTTCACTTTCATAATTATTTTCCATCCAGAGGTTTTAAAGGGAAACAAGCTAAGATAATTGGTGTCACTGATTTCTCTTTCTTTTGATAATAATCATGGCCTACAATTATAAACAGAAAACTCAATTTGAATTATCTCATAATTTTACAGGTTTTTCAGCCACATAACAATAAGACATAGGAAAGCAGTTTTGGCTCCAGGCACCATTTCCTTCATCCCTAATGCATCACCTTTCTCTTTGGGTTTGTTGCAAGATGGCCATATGATGTCTTTTTGCAGTCAGGAATACTAAGAAAGGGTTGAAGGTCATATTCTTTCAAACAGCTTCTCCTGTGTCTTTGCCTTTTTCTTCTGGACTGCTCTTTTATTTATGAGACCCATGTCACATGGAGCAATGATGGCACATAACAGCCCTTTGTGCATGGAAACTGACATGACTACTCTTTCCCCTTTTTAATACTGGACATAGAGAATGACTTGGTGCATTTGGATCACCTTGTAGTCCAGACTGTCTACTCCATCTTTAATTTTTTTCACGCATTCTAATTATGGAAAATAGTGGAGACTCATCATGCTACGTATGTACATGCACATAACATATTTGGATCAATCTCATTCCCCTTTACTGTCCCTTTCCTTTTCTTCCTCTATTCACCTGATCCACTAACTACTAATCTGCCTTCTGTTATTTATTATTCTAATTAGTAATTATAATTACATATATATACAAATATATGTATATGTGTCATAGTCATAAATGGATATAGCATAATTTTGTAGATTTCATTTCCCAGTACTTCCCTATGCCCTCCCCTCCTTCCAACTGGATCCTCTTTCTCTACTCTATTGGTCTCCATTTTATTTTGTGGACTCTATTTTACACTAAGTTATTGCTTTTATTTTGGATAAAGAAAATTGTGGTAAACATATATACAATGGAGTTTTATTCAGCCATGAAGAAAAATGAAATTGTGTTATTTGTGGACAAATGGATGAAACTGGAGAACAGACTAAGTAAAATAAGCCAGACTCAGAAAGTCAGGGATCAAATGTTTTCTTCACCATCCTTTCAACACAGAAAGACTGCCAAGATCCTCACCACACCACATCCTGCAAGCTCTTTGGAAGCACTAAGCTGGAGCAGTAGTAGAACTCAGTCATTGTTTCACAACGCTTGGCCTGCATTGTCCTTCATTGGTGCACAGTATCTTGCAAATATTTCTCCTTGTGATTTTTTTTAAGTAAAACCAGTTTATGAAGAATGGACATCTTTACATCATTTAAAGGAAAACAATACATGTTTTTGTCATCTCCTTTTTTTAAAAAAAACAAGTTTAAATGTTCTTGTAGACCATGTGCTCCTTATTAAGAATGTTCCTAGTTACATTCTTATTTATTTATTTATTGGTTCCTTTTAGTTACATATGACAGTAGAATCCATTTTGATATAACTATACAAGTATGGAATATATTTTATTCAAGTTAGGATTCCATTCTTGTGGATGTACATGATGGTGGGATTCACTGTGATGTTTTCATATGTGTCCATTAGAAAATTATGTCTTTGGTGTATATATGAAAAATTTAAAATCAGCAGCATACTATAGTGACACAGCCCCATCAGTTCTTTTCTTTTTTTCCTTTGTCTTTTTTTTTCTTTTTTCTTTTTTCTTTCTTTCTTTCTTTCTTTTTTGACCTACTGTTTTTAGACACATGTATGTCAAGGATTATAATGTATTCTTTTTCTTTTTTTTAGTTTAAATTTTGTTTTAATTTTAGTGCAACAAGTATCAGTGGATATAATCCACAGAAACAAGCATAGAAGGCTTGTTGCTCTTTTCATGGCCAAAAATTTTGAGGATGCCCCCTTCAGAGGGCTTTGGTACAGTGTCATATTGGCATGTTATGTTCTAGCTCTCAAAATACCACTTCAGATGTGTCTTTCCTTGTTCTAAGATATCACATAGGCACATGGCCATATGTCCTATCTTGGCTGTCTTTTGGGTAGCTCCAAACATGCAGAACTACTTTAGACTAAGGTCTATCTTTGTGACAAAGTACATTTTATCTGGAGCATAAAGAAAAAGAATGAGTTTACCAACAGACACCTGGATAGTTATGAGAGCTAATGAAGCTAGACTCTTAGGAGAACACATCTGAAGGACCCACCCATGGGACTGGAGGGATATAAGCAAATTGCCATGAGGAACTTGAGCTCCAACCTGGGTTGGCAGCATCTGTAATATATTCTTGAAACCAGATCAATTTATCATTATGTAATGCCCTTTTTTCTTTTTTTTTAACCCTTATTTATTTGCATGCAGTGCTGAGAATCAAACCTGGTACCTCACACCTGCAAGGCAAATGCTCTACCAATGAGCCACAGTCCCAGCCCTGTCTTTTATTCTTGATAACATTTCTTACCTTAAAGTCTGCTCTTTTTTGAAATTAGTATAGGTACTCTTGCCTTTTGTTATTTTCTATGTGATTGTGTCCGTTTACTTTTAATTTATATCCATCTGTATGTTTAAAGTAACTTTCTTCTAGGCAACATGTAGTTGGATCTTCTTAGTTGATACAAACTGACAATCTCCCTCTTTGATTAGTTGATTAGTGCTTTTAAATCCTTGAAATTCACAGTGATAATGTTTATACTTGGATTAATATCTACCTTGCTCATGATTTTCTATTTGTTGTCCTGGTTATTTTGTACCTCCTTTGTATTCCTCTATTTTCCAACATTTCTTAGATTTTTTATTTTCAATTTTTAAGTGGATATTTTATTTAATTTTAATTTTTTTAGTTGTAGGTGGACACAATACCTTTATTTATTTTATGCAGTGCTGAGGATCTAACCTAATGCCTCATGTGTGCTAGGCAAACACTCTACCACTGAGCTACAAACCCAGCCCTTAAGTGGATAGCATTTTATGTATTTATTTTTAAATTATTTTTTTTCTTTGTGGTGCTGAGAATCAAACCCAGGACCTCATACATATTAGGCAAGTGCTCTATCCCTGAGTTACAGTCCCAGTGCTATACCAGGATGTTTTGAAGTATATATGCATTGTAAATTAAAAAGTTAATTACCTCATAGTTATTATATTTGTGGTGAGAATACTCAACATACATTCTCTCTGAATTTTTCAAGAATACAATATAAAATAAGTACCACCATTAGCTATAGTCACTTTGCTGCAAAAAAGATTTCTCTTCTTTCTTTCTCCCTCTCTCTCCCCCTCTCCCTCAGTCATTGTTTCACAACACTTGGCCCTCATTGTCTCCCTCTCCCTCTCCCTCTCTCTTTATGGTACTGGGGATTGAAATCAAAGGTGAGCTACATATCCAGAACTTTTTTTTTTATTTCATTTCGAGACAGGGTCAGGGTCTCATTAAGCTGCTGAGGGACTCACTAAGTTGCTATTGCTGACCTCAAACTTGTGACCCTCCTGCCTCAGACTCATGAGTTGATGAGATAACTGGCATGTACCACCATGCTTATCACAGATCTCTTAAATTTATTTCTCCTATGTAATCATAATTATCCATCCTTTAGCCAATATCTCCCCAGACACCTTCCCCCTAGCACCTCCAAACTATGGTAACCACCATTCTACACTCTACTCCAAAGAGATCAAAATTTTTATGAGTGAGATCAGGTGACCTTATCGGTTTTTAATTGGTTCTTTTTAGTTATACATAACAATAGGATTCATTTGACATAATTATAAAAGTATGTAAATGGATGGAACCGAAAACTATCATGCTAATTGAAATAAGGCAGTCACAAGAAGTCAAAGGTCTAATGTTTTCTCTGACATGCAGAAGCTGGAAGCTAATCCAAAGTAAGGGGGTGTTAAGAATTTATGAAAGGGCTAGGGATATGGCTCAGCTGCTAGAGTGCCTGCCTTGCAAGCACAAGGCCCTGGGTTCAATCCCCAGCACTGCAAAAAAAAAAAAAAAAAAAAAAAAAGAATTTATGAAAGATCAGTGGAATCAACAAAGGGAAATGAATGGAAGCAAGCAGGAATGGGTTAGGGTTAGGGAAAGACAGTGGGATGAATCTGATTTTTGTCTTTCATGTCTGATTTAACTTAACATAATGTCCTCCAGCTTTAAATATGTTATCACAAATGACAGCTCCCTCTGAAATATTTCTTTTGATTTCTTCAATTAGCTATCCATTATTCAGGTGCATGTAGTTTAATTTCCATATATTTGTAAAGTTTTACAGTTTGCCTCATTATTGACTGCTAGTTTTATATCATTGTAGTCAGGTAAGATAGTGGATGATGATCTCTCATTCTTAAATTGGTAAGATTATTTTGTGTCCAATCATATGACTTGGAGAATATTCCATGTGCAGTTTAGAGGAATGTGTGCAGCTATGGGATGAAATGTTCTATGAATGTCTGTTATGTCCATTTGGTCTAGAGTATAGTTCAAATCTGATGTTTCATTGTCAATTTTCTCTCTGAATGATCTGTCCACTGCTGAAAGTGGGGTGTGGAAGTCTTCTAGTATTTTCGTATGCAGTTTACCTCTCTATATATATCTAATAATATTTGCATTATAAATTTGGATGCTACAGTGTTAGGTGCACCTAAATATTTATATATGCACATTTATATGTATGCATATATATGTATATATATGTATGTGTGTATAGATTAACAAGTCTTATAGCCTCTTCATGAATAGACACCTTTATCAGTATATATACATGGCCTAAATATTTGTGGATTTAGCCAATCATGGATTGTAAATACTTGGAAAAATTGCACGTGCCCTGAGCATACACATGCATTTTTTTTTAATTCCAATATATAAGACTTTATTTTTTTATATTTTTTATTTGTTCTTTTTAGGTACGCATGACAATAGAGTGTATTTTGACATATTATACATACATAGAGTATAACTTATTCTTTTTAGGATCCCATCTTTGTGGTTGTATATGATGTGGCATTTCACTGATTGCATGTTCATATATGAACATAGGAAAGTTATGTCTAATTCATTCTACTGACTTTCCATTCCTGTCCTCCCTCCCTTCCCTTAGTTCCCCTTTGTCTAATCCACTGAACTTCTATTCACCCCCTCATTGTGTGTTAGCATCAGCATATGAGAGAGAACATATGGCTTTTGTTTTTCAGGGATTGGCTTATTTAACTCAGCATGATAATCCTCAGTTCCATTTATTTACTGCTAAATACCATAATTTCATTCTTTTTATGGCTGAGTAATATTCCATTGGATATATATACCACATTTTCTTTATCCATTTATCCATTGAAGGACACCTAGGTTGATTCCAAAGCTTAGCTATTGTGAATTGAGCTGCTGTAAGTATTGATGTGGCCATGTCACTACAGTGTGCTAATTTTAAAGTCCTTTGTATATATACTGAGGAGTGGGATAACTGGATCAAATTGTGGTTCCATTCCACAGTTTTTGAGGAATCTCCATTCCTTTCCAGAATGGTTGCACCAATTTGCAGTTCCACCAGGAACGTGTGAGTGTAACTTTTCCCCCACATCCTCAGCAACATTGTTACTTGTATTCTTGATAATTGCCATTCTGACTAGAGTAAGATGAAATCTCACTTTAGTTTATTTTGCATTTCTCTAATTGCTAGAGGAATTGATCATTTTTTTCATTTATTTGTCGACCATTTGTATTTCTTCATCTTCTTTAGTTCCTTTGCCCATTTATCAATTGGGTTATTTGGGGGGGGGGGTTGTGTTATTTTGAATTCTTTGTATGTCCTGGATATTGATCACTTGCATTTTTTTCTCATCATTGTTCTATGAGCAATATAGTGTAAAAACTATTTACATAATATTATGTTTTACTAGATTTTATAAGTAATATAGAGATTACTTAAAATCTCTGGAAGACGACCACTGTGGGAATAAGTATGGAGGTTTCTCAAAAGACTAGGCATGGAACTACCATATGACCCAGCTATACCATTCCTTGGTATTTATACTAAATAATTAAAGTCATCATATGATAGCAATACATGCATGTCCATGTTTGTAGCATCACAATTCACAATAACAGAGCTATGGAACCAGCTTAGGTATCCATTACTGGATGAATGCATAAAGAAAATGTGTATATATACATCCATTTGTGTACATATGTACATATATGCACAATTAAGTTTTATTTGGGGATAAAAAATTGAAATTATGTAATTTGCAGGAAAATGGATGGAACTTAAGAACATTGTTAAGCAAAATAAGCCAAACTCAGAAGGTGAAGGGTCATATGTTTTCTCTTACAGGACAACATTATCCTTCTCTAGTGGAATTCAGTATCTTGGAACATTTATTTAAATTTGTCTTTTCTTTATTAATCTTTCTTTTGAAATATTTGCTATATGTATATATATATATTATTTTTGAGCTCTTGTTTCTTTTCTTTCCCATTGATTTATTCTTTGTACAAACACACTGTAGCATTAGTAAGAAAGTTTATTTGCCATCAGAACTTTTCTGCCAGAGTCTGGTTTTTTTTCTGTCTTTTGCCTTTACTTATTAAATGGTTTTTTATTTGCCTATTTAAGTAAAATATAAATATGCCTAAGACACTTACTGACTTACTCACAGTCCCAAAGAAGGATGGCACACTCAAGCTGGGATGAGGGGAGGGCGGGTATGAGGAACAACCAGTGTAGTGCCTTCCCCTGCCAAGCCAACCAAGGGTTTCCAACACAGGCTCAGGACACAGAAAGTGCATCTGAAGCTACAGATGTGAGCTAGTAGACACAATATCAGAGGGATCTCTGTGAAGATGGCAGAGAACCAATGCGACTGAAGCTTTCTTTCTTTTACTTTTTTGGTACTAGGGATCAAACTCAGGGGTGCTTTACCAGTGAGTCACATTCACAGTCTTTTCTTTTTTATTTTGAGACAGAACCTCACCCAGTTGCTGAGGTTAGCCTTGAACTTGCAATCCTGCTGCATCAACTTCCAAAATCACCAGAATTTCAATGTGTACCCAGCTAGTACTAAAGCTTTTTCTGAAGTGTTCTTTCTTCCACCAGAGCCTGTTTTCTTAATTATTGTGCTTCACCATAATGAAGACTGAAAAATGAAACCCTGCATGCCTTGCACCTACACCAATATTCTCACTTGTGCCTTGAGTAAAAAAGATTTAGAATTCAGAATATTGCTGTTTACACTTATTTCTCTGATGTCCATATAAATCTTAGGAAATGCCCCCCTCACTACTTCCCATGTTATTTATTTAGTATGTTTTTCAGTGTATTTCATTCAGCTATTCCTCCTCATTTTCTTACTCTACTTCCTAGATCCTTGAAAACTTTCTGTTCCATCAGTAACAGTGAGCAGGGGCAGACATCCCTGGGTGTTTCTAACACATGTGAATGACTGAGTGGGTGTGTCCTCTTCTCTAGACCATGCCTACCAAGGGCAAGGCAACAGCTGGCACTGATGACTAAGGGCCTGTCTGTGGGGTTTGCATGGGGAAGAACAGCTGCTCCTCATTCTCCCCCTGGGATTAGTTGGGTAATTCAATTCTTTTGTATAAACATCGGGTTTGTCAATGGCACATGACCACTTTAGACCTTGCCTTGTTATATTTGCTCTTGCTTTTTCCTTGGGCATGTAAATGTCTTTTAACATTTGTGCATAAATTTACATTTTTTATAACAAACTTAATCTACAACCAAATTGGTACTTATTGTGAATTAATGCTTTTCATTCTATGTTTAACCATGCATTCATAATAGTTTTTCAAAACATCTTTTCAATTATTTTCATATTTTCAAGTATTATGCTACTAAATTGAATAGGAATATTCCTTTTATTAGAAAAAACACATGTGACACATTCTTTGTGTTAGTGTTTTCCAGAAATTTCCTCTGAGATATCTCTAGCTGAAAAGGAGATAAACAGAGGCTTGTCTGGGAACCACAAGACAAAATTTATTCAATTGCATACATTTAAAAAAAATAATGGTGAATGTTTATATTACCTGGCCTACTTTGTTCTATCTGTGAAAGGGTCACAAAACATTGGGTAGAGAAGGCACAGAAATGCCATTTCTGATTACAAATACACAGCATTTTGTTAATATGCAAAAACAAATTTCATCATTTTGTTTTATTTTTCTCTTACCAAAGTTCTTATAAGCATAAGCTGGGGTCCCAGATTGCTTCCATCTGGTTTGTTGGGTGGGGAAGGGTACCAGGGAGGGTATTGAACTCAGGGGCACTCACCACTGAGCCACATCCCCAGCCCTATTTTGTACTTTATTTAGAGACAGGGTCTCACTGAGTTGCTTAGCACCTTACTTTTGCTAAGGCTGGCTTTGAACTCGCCATCCTCCTGCCTTAGACCCACAAGTCACCGGGATTACAGGTGTGCGCCAACGTGCCTGGCTCCACCTTGTTTTTGTAAAGGTTTATATGCCTGTTTCCTTGTATGCATGGTCCATGATACAACTACATGTTCTTTTCTTACTCTTTGATGATTTTCATTTGTTTTTCCACAGAGGAATGCGTCTATGCTGAAGAATTTTGAATATCTGGGTCTTATTTCTTGAAACTGTCCCAGCCCATGAGGTGTGTCTATCAGGAAGAAAGCAGAATCAATAAGATGGTTCTTGTCCACTGTGAAAGTCCCTATGCATTAGGAGGAAGGGTCGTGCTGGGCAGGAGTGAGGGTGGCTAGGGTCTGGAGGGAGACCAGCCTGCTAAATGGACAGTTTCAGGGACCTGGATGCTCTGGTTCCTCTCCCTTTCGCCATTTCTCACACCCCTCCACTCAGAGTGCACATTCTTGTCCCCTCAGGAATACTGCAGGATTGAAGGAAATTCATAGATGAGACAAATTCAAAACTGCTTGCCTATCGCCACCTGGTGTCCACACACTGGAGGTTGAGAGCAGTGCAGCAGGAAGCAGCTGAGAGGGTAGGCGGGGTCGGCAGCTGCGCAGAGGAGGGGGATCTGAGGGGAGCAGCGCTGGCGAGGCTGAATACCAGGGGTGGAGGTTTGAGTTTGGAGAAGTGGGTGGAGGGCAGAGGGCAGACTCCCCAACGGGCAGTGGGCGTGTGGAAAGCGTGGGGGTCCAGCCTTTTCAGGATGTTTCCCTGTGGATATAAGAGTCCCTGTATGCATGTCCTCTAATGTGTTATTTATTGAATGTCATACAAATTTCATGATTTCTTCTGTTTCTTGAACCATAGCATATATTAAAACTGAATTCTATCGGTAGTGCCCTGTGACATTACCTTTTATAGCACTATTATTTTTATTGATTCTTTTTAGTTATACATGACACTATAGTCCATTTTGATATAATTATACATACATAGAATATATCCTATTCTAATTAGGACCCCAACCTTGTGGAGTTACTTGATGGTGAGATATGCTGTGAATATATCCTATTCTAATTAGGACCCCAACCTTTTGGAGTTATTTGATGGTGAGATATGCTGTGGTATATTCACATATGTACAATAATGTAAAGTTTATATAGCAATGGTTACCTAAATTTATTATTGATGGGTTACACTGTGATATGTTGATCTGTGTATACACAATAGAAAGGTTCAGTCAAGATAACTAATGGACTCATTACCCACTAACTTATATTTTTGCTGAAACCATTAAAATATATTTTAAGCAATTTTAAAATGTACGTTATAACTGACTAAACAAATGAAACTACTTTATGCTCTGAATATAGCCCTTGCTGCTCTGCCATTACAATATATATTTTTAAATGAATGTTTCTCTTTCTCTCTCCCTGCTCCTCCCTAATCTCTCCCCTTCCCTAATCTCAGGGAAAATGGGATTACCTGTCTTTCCCATATTAGGCAGATTTATATGTTCTTGAGTACACACCCATCATAGGAATGAAATAATCCAGATTTTGGGGATGGTACCAGAACATCTCAGAAATTACTGTCTCCCAAATTAACAAGTGAATTACAACTCCCCACAGAGAACATGTGAATGTAGCCTTTGAATCTTCTCTTTAAAAGCCCCTGATCCTGCTGATGGGCAGAATCACAGCCTCTGGGAAAGGAGTCCCCTGTGTTTCTGTTTCCCTTTTCTAAAAACAAAAACAAAACAAAATGAATGAAATTACCAGCACTTCCATTAGTGTGCATTTAATTGAATATTTCTGAAAATTAGTGTCCCCTTATTTCAGGAGGGTCACCCCAGAATAGCCTTAAGCAAGGCTTCTTTTTGGGGTGCCATGTTTTCCTTTTTAATTTTGGTAACTTATATACAGGAAATATTAAGCTATCCATTTTCATTTGGAAAATTCATTTGCATTAACTATTACTTTCTTTTTTATTGTTTACAATATTATATTTTTATTCTGCTTACTTTGGATTTAATTTTCTCTTTTCTCTTTTCCAAAGGTGGAATGTTAGATGACTGATTTTAGAGCATTCATATTTTCTAAGCTATGTATGCATTCAGTGCTATGTTTCTTTCCAGATTCTACTTTCATTACATCCTAAAAATTTTGATAAGTTATGTCTTCATTTTCATTTAGTTCAATAATTTGACATTGTTATTGGGTTCTCTTCTTTGACCCAAGTGTTATTTAGAAGTGTGTTGCTTACTCCCATGTATTTTGATATTTTCCAGTTCTCTTGCCATTAATCCTTTACTTTCTTGCTTAATTCTGTTGGAGGCCAAAATCATACACTGAATATTTTCCATTTTTAAAAATTTGTGATGGTATGTTCATGGCCCACAATATGGTCTATCTTAGTGAATGCTCAGATGAGTTTAAGAATGTGTAATCTGTAGAAGAGGTCTACAGATGTTAGGTATATCCAGTTGATACATAGTGCTATTAAGGGCAAGTATGTCTGTAAATCTGCCAACTGAATCTGTCCATTTCTGATAGAGGGTATTGAATTTTCCAGTGATAGTGTACTCATCCACTTCTCCCTGCAGTTCTACTTCATGTAGTTCAACACTCTGTTGTTAGGTGCATACCTGTTATGTCTTGTTGGAGAACTATCCCTTTTTAAAATTTTTTATTTGTTCTTTTTAACTATACATGACAGTAGAATGTATTTTGACATATTATACATACATGAGGCACAACTTCCCATTCTTTCAGTTGTACATGATGTGGAGTTTCACTGGTCATGTATTCGTATAAGAACAGAGGAACGTCCTATTCATTCTATTATCTTTCCTATTCCCATCCCGCACTACCCCTTTCCTTCATTCCCCTTTGTCTAATTCAAGTACTTTTATTTTTCCCTCCCTGCTCCCATTGTGTGTTAGCATGAGCATATCAGAGAGAACATTTTGGCCTTTGGTTTTTTGAGACTGGCTTATTTCACTTAGCATGATAGTCTGTAGTTCCATTCATTTGCCGGCAAATGCCATAATTTCATTCTTTTTATGACTGAGTAATATTCCACTGGGTATGTATACCACATTTTCTTTATCCATTTGTCTGTTTAAGGACACCTAGATTGGTTCCATAGCTTAGCTATTGTGAATTGAGCTGCTGTAAACATTGATGTGGCCCTGTCACTATAGTGTGCTCATTTTAAGTCCTTTGTGTATATACTGAGGAGTGGGATAACTGGGTCAAATGGTGGTTCCATTCCAGATTTTCTGAGGAAACTCCATACTGCTTTCCAGAGTGCTTGCACCAATTTGCAGTCCCACTAACAATGTATGAGTGTACCTTTTCCCCCATATCCTCAGCAACATTTATTGTTATTTGTATTCTTGATAATTGCCATTCTGACTGGAGTGAGGTGAAATCTCAGTCTGGTTTGGTTTGTCGTTCCTCTTCTGTAAAGCACCTGTTCAATTCCTTTGCCCATTTATTGATTTGGGTTATTGTGTGTGTGTGTGTGTGTGTGTGTGTGTGTGTGTGTGTGTATGTGTGTGTGTGTGTTGTTCTTTGAGTTATTTATATATCCTGGAGATTAATGTGCTTTCTGTGGTGCAGGTGGCAAAGATGAGAACTACCTCTTTGTACCCTTTGATCACATATATTCCTTTGTTTCAAGTTTGCTTCTCTAAAATTGATATTGCTACTCTTACTTTCTTCAGGTAGTGTTAGCAAGGTGCATTGTTACATACATTTACTTTCAATTTGTGTATTTTGTTACATCCACTTATTTTGAATTTGTATGTGCCTTTACATTTTAAGTAGGTTTATTTTTTATTATTTTTTTTTATTCATTGTACACAAATGGGGCACAACTTTCATTTCTCTGATAAAAGTAAAGTCACACCATTTGGGTGATCATAAATGTACATAGGGTTGTTATTTTTGGCATCTTTTTAATCCATTAATTTTCTGCCTTTCATGGCTTTAAATGAGCATTATTTGAAAAAATGCTTGGATTCCTGTTTTTATGGCTTTTATTGGTGCATTATAGTTACACATAATAGTGCGATTCATTGCAACATATTTGTACATGCACACATCATTTGATCAACTCATTTCCTAGTACTTTCCCTCTCCCTTCTGCATCCCTCTAATCTCCTTCCTTTACTTTACTGATCTCCCTTCCATTATTCTTTAAATCAGTGCATTATAATTATACATAAAAGTGGGAGTCATTGTGGTATATTCCTACATGGACATAGCATAATGTGGTCAATTTTTTTTCCTCAGTACCTCCCATTTTCCATCCCTCCTTCTTCCCTCTGATTCTTCTTCCTTTACTCTACTGCTCTCCCTTCTATTTTTGTTTTGTGGTCTACCTCTCTTACAGCAGGGGTCAAGAGATATTGTACCTTTTCTAATGCAAAACAGGTTTTTTTCAGTAGTATCCTTTGTGACTTTGAAAAGTAACAGCAAAGTATTTTGAAGCATGTCCTAAATTATTTTTGTCATGATTTCCCATAATAATTCTAGGGATATGGGTTAAATTGCATGCATGTTTATCTAAATAAGAAAAGAAAAACTGAATATATACCATTTAGAAGCACAAATGTACAGAAAATAATTGTTTAAAATTAGAGAATAGAGAAGAGAATTTCGCAATAATAGTAACCTTCCTCAGTTATGGAAAATGATGAAATTGGAATGATGCATTCAGGAGGTATTAGCAATATTGATACACTTTTGTATACACAGGAGTGACTATTTTAAAAAATTCAAGATATTTTTGGTTCATGGGACATTTATAAAGAGAACACATTGAGTTTCCACATATCTCACAGTTTACCTTATTATTAAACTCTTTCAGCAGTGTGAGACACTTGTCACAATTAGAAAACCATGGTTGTACACTATCATTAACTGCTATCCACACTTCATTCAGATTTTCCTCAATGTCCATTTTTTCTTCAATGATCCCCACCCAGGACACCACATCACATTTGGTTATTATTCTTCCTCAGGCTCTTTTGATACTGACAATTTCTCAGAAATTCCTTTTGAAAATTAACATCTGCATTCCCATTTGGGATGTCTCCCTTATGATTAGACTGCAGTGGTGGGCTTTCAGAAGGAAAAGAGCAGAGGTAACATGCCATTCTCACCAGAGTCCATCAGCGGTATATGTTACCAGCATGCATTAACTCTGTTGAGACTTACTTGATTAGTCGGATTTGGTAGTTCCTACCAAAACTTCCCCCTGTAAAAGTATGCCATTCCCCCCTTTCCATGTTGTAGGATTTGAAACAAGTCACTATGCATTGCACACACTTAAGAAGTGGGCCACCATGCTCCACCTCCTTATGGCCTAGTATCTACAAAAAATATTTGGAATCACTTACCATGTACATTCATCTGTTCTATTCATTTTATAGTGTATTTAATCAACTACTTATTTGTATTAGTATGCAAGCATACGAAATAAGAACTATGAATTTACCATGCCAGCTTTGTTCTTTTTTAAGATTACTTTGACTGTTTGGAATGTGTTGCATCTACATAACAACATTAAAATAAGTTTCCCAGATGTAGGCAAAATATAGACACCTATGACTTGGACAGGGACTGCATCGAATCTCTAGATTTATTTGGAAGGAATTGGCTTATTTTCAATGTAGTCTTCTGTGGTTTGGGTGTGCTTTGGTTGTGTCCTCCCAAACATTCATGTGCTAGAAATTTGGACCTCAATATGTTCATACTGGGAGTTGTCAGAACATCTAAGAGTAGGGCATAGTAGAAGGTAATACACTCATAAGTGATCAATGTTTTTTTTCTGAGAATAATCATTTTAAAAAGAGCTAGTCTGGCCCCTGAATCTCTCTGATTTCCTTTCACACCAGGTGCAGGCACTTTGGCCATTTTGACTTCCATCTACCACAAGGACTTCACCAGGGTCCTTTCAAATGGAACTACCTGATCTTGGACTTTCAGCCTCCAAACTGTGAGCTAAATAAATCTCTTTTCTTTATAAAGTATCCAGTCTTTGGTACTCTATAGCAAATGAAAACAAACTATTATACCTTCTAATCAATGTTTTCCTTTTATTCCCATTTCACTAATTCTATTTAATATTTTAAGTTTGTTGTTTTTAGTATATATATTGTACACATTTATGTTAACAAATATTTCTAATTTTTCTTTAGTTGGCTATTTTAATTGGAAATATTTTAGTTTAATTTTTAGATTTTTAATTGCTAACGTACAGTTCTTCTATACATTGACATGGTGTACTGTGACCAATAAGATTCAGGAAGAAATTTTTTTTTCAGTTCATTTTTATTTTTTAATTGACACATGAAATTCAACGTATTTATGTAGAACCATGTGATGGCTTGATACTATTAATATTTTGTTATATAATATTAATAATACTAATAATATTTTGTTATATATTAATATTTTGTTATATTAATATTTTGTTATATATACAAAATCAAGTCATTTGCAAACAGATATATTCTCACTGTCTTTCCAACATAGATGACTTAAATTTCTCTTTCTGCCAGGAACCAGCCCCAGCAACTCCCAGGGTCCCGGAAGGATGGGTGGAGTCGGCACAGAGGAATAACAAACCCCTGGAGCTACTTGAAGCAAGTACTGCTCAGATTTATTTTAGCTCTTCTTTTACAGTATTAAGTAAAGCAGGATTAAACAAGATACAAGTTATAGAGAAATCATCATAAGATTTGTCATTAACCACACTTCCTGCGGATATCTAACACATAGCAGGTACATTAAGGTCAACTTTTTATTTACTCGATACTGCTCACATTAGCGTATTACAGTGAAAGATATTGTCCTCTTTTCATCCTACTGGACTTTGTTTGAACTTTGTTGCAAGACCCATTGTCAGCATGATTTTAAGCTAATTTTACTGAACTGCGAAGCAAAACATGCACTAATCTTTAGCTCATATTATTATGTTTTTTATTTAACCTTAAAGGTCTACTCTGTTACCTAAACAAGCTCAGTTAAAACTAAATTAGGTCATTTATTACCAAACAATCAGTGTAAGTGCTTAATTTTTATCCTAATATTCTTTATGTTATTGGTTTGTCCTCTACTTACTGTAATACATATGTGAGACCTAAGCCAGCATAAACTACTCATAACCAGTTAACATGCAATGAGGGCATTTGATCATAAGATAATATTTTTCTAGTTGTTTGCTATGCTGTTTCTTTGTTCTCTAGTTCAACATTTCCAGGGTGGCCCTTGATGTCCAAGCCTTTGAAGGAAGGACAAACATTGGATATTTGTCCATTTACCATTAATATTAATTATTCATTCACCATTTTCATTGTACCTTCCTGTACAGGGAAGAGGTAGATCTGTGGGAGGTGGGTCCTTATACTTATTTGCTTGTTTCCCTCTAGGTGGATACCACAAACATCCCCCAATCTTGTAAGCTAAGTAGGGCAGCCCTTGTACTGTGGGGACAAGAAGTATTCTGTTCTGTTTGTCAGGCTGTTTTACTGGTAAAGTATTAACTGGGGCAGGTGTGGTCAGCATAGGAGTAAGCAATTCCTGTAACTCTAGTTTTCTGAAGAACTTCTCAAACTCTATACTTTTAGATTTATTATGTGTGATATTGGTACATTTTTAAAAGCATTCCTCATCCTCCCCCAAACTCCATAGATTCATTGAGGTTAAATTCTTATCACAACAATCCAGGGAATATGATTTGCAGTTGCATAGTTATAAGTATGATAATTACAAGAAAACACCCAATTCCTAGAAGAGATGACAGTGGCAATTTTATGGAATAGTGGTCTTGCCCTTCCCCATGCTTGGACCTCGTCAAGAAGCATGGCGGAAACAGTCCCCGCCATTTTTCCTAACTTAAATGTCTGGGCTACATCGTCCAATACAATATTGAACAGATATGGCTAGAGTGAGATCCATGACTTATTTCTAATGTTAGGGAGAAAATGGAGCTTTTCATCTAACATATGATACTTCATGAATTTTTGGTGGGTGCTCTTTTTAAGTGAAGTAGGTTCCCTTTTATGCCTGATTTGTTCCATATTTTTAAAATTATGAATGCATTTTAGACTCTGCATCTTTTGGGATATTTATGTGCTATTCTCTTTTTTACTGTTCACTATTTTTGTATGTTGAGGCCAATTTTCATTTCTGACATACTTACCCTTAGTTTATAGTGCATGATTCTCTTTATGTATTTCTGACATGTTTTACTAGTAATTTCCTTGTTTTTTTTTTACCTTATTTTCATAAGACATGTCGATGTATAATGTACCTTTCTTGAAATGTCTTTGCCTATTTGTGGTATCAAGGTAAATTGCCTCATAGGTTACATTGAGAAGTGACCTCTTTTCCACCATTACTTTGTTATTGTAGTTTTTATTTACTTTTTTTGACATAAGGCCTCACTATGGTGCTAGGCTGGCCTAGAACTCCTGGACCCAAGTGACCCTCCTGCCTTAGTTTCCCTAGTAGCTGCAATTACAGGTGCATGCCGCCACCCAGATATATTTTGTTTTGTTTTGTTTTTTGGATTTTTGTGGTGTGACTGTTGGACCCAGGGCCTTAAACATGATAGGCAAGGCAAGCATTCTACTGCTGAACTACATCTCCACCCCTGCACTTAGCCACTATTTACATTTTTAATAATTTGTCAAGTGCAGTGGCACATACCTGTAATTCCAGTGGCCTGGGAGGCTAAAGCAGGAGGATCACAAGTTCAAAGCCAGCCTCAGCAATTGAGGGAAGAAGCCTTGTCTTAAAATAAAAAAATAAAAAGGGCTGGGGATGTGGCTCAGTGGTCAAACACACCTGGGTTCCAGTACCAAAAAAATAAAATGATGGTAGTAACTTGAATTCTAACAATAATTAAATGAGCCTGGAACAGTATCCTCACCAAACTAGTTTAGACATCAGCCTTGGCTATGACATATGTGTTATAGCCAGAGAAATTTTGAGTAATGTGTTTTAAGACACTAAGATATATGATAAATTGTTATGCAGCAATTTCACAAGAAGCATACCTGACAATAAATGAAATTTGGTATCCTTGATTAGATCCTGGAACCAAAAAATATATATAATTCAAAAACCCTGTAAAATACTAAGAAAGTCTGTGGTTCAGTTAATAATTCTTTACCACTGTCAGTTTCTTAGTTTTCATAAATATACGACTATTATAAAAGATGTTAATATGATGAGAAACTGAAGGGTGTACAGAACTCTTTTCTATATGTGCATCTTTCCATAAATATAAAATTATGCAAATTTTTAAGAGAGCAACAAATTAGTACAAAAACAGGAAAAGGACTTAAAAAAAAGTGGGCTCCAGAGAGAAATAGACATGTAAGGAGAGGACAGAAATGCACCTTCTCTGTCAGTCATTCCATTCCCAGGTACAGCTATATCAGGAAGACACCATCAAGCTCCAGGGACTCTCCTCTTCCTTGTTTTTTGTCATGTACTTCACACAAAGTCACCAGCCTGTCAGTAACCACTTTTTCAAAGATGGGTATCTGTGAGTCAGGTACTCTAGGAAGCTCCATTTTCAGACATCACCTAAATGTCCACAGACTACAAAAAAATCTTTGGAAGAACTTACTTCTGGATATTAGGAGCCAATATTGAGAAATGTCAGTGACAGGGAGCATAAAGTCATATTCCTGTATTCAATAGAGTGTTTTCTTGGTACAGATTTTCTTTTACATTTTCCAAAGACCATCCTTTGGGCAAACATCATGATGACTAAGTTCTTTATTTTCTATGAATTCCATCAAAAATTCTTTGGAACCATGTATTCTGTTGACCACATTATGGAATTATATTCTTCATTTTCAAGTTCAAAATCCTCAGAGTAGGCATCACTGTGGTCACAGGTAAACACAGTAGAAACAAAAATTTTAAATTATGGTAGCTTGAGACTGGGATATAGCTCAGTAGAACACTAGGCTGGCATATATAAAGCCCTGAGTTCAATCTCAAGTACTATGCCAAAAAGAAAAAAATTAATAGCTTAGGCCAGTCTCATCTCAAACAATCCTGGAAATGAGTCTTTTATATAGTAGATTTTTGTGAGTGAAGGCAAATGAGTGATAGACAATGTTGGGGGCAGGTAGAGAAAGTTTAGTAGAAAAGAAAATGAGAAGAATTTTTAAAAGAGCAAGCATGATATGACATTCCTTCACCTCTTCATGCAGTGATTATGAGATGGACACAGTAAATGATGACTGCACATGTGCTGAGTAAGCAAAGAATCCCACAGCAGTAAGGACTGATGACTCATCCCACATAGCTTCCTATGCAGGCCACAGTGCTCTGCTGAGCAATACCAGGATTGGGTGGGTCCAGGAAGCATTCCTACAAAGCCTATGGGGCCATGCATTCACTGTATTCTATGGTCACATAAAAAGTCAGGATCCTTGGTTTTATGGTTCATGATTATGGTGCATATAATTTTGCAACACATTTGTATCTTGAAAGAACTAACTCCTGTGTTCTGGATACCTTGAGTGAGAGAAATAGATGAACTAGACCACAGTTCTCACTTCTGAGATCAGGATGGCAGATATTTAGGTGTTGTTATTTTAGGGATTTCTAATTTGAGAAACCAGTCTCATCTCTCCAAGCTAATATTATACTCTGTGAGATATGAAAGTGTCATTTAAATTCCACTTACAGGCATTTGGGGTTGGGGTTGTGGCTCAGTGGTAGAGCACTTGCCTAGCATGTGTGAGATACTGGGTTTGATTCTCAGCACCACATGTGAATAAATGAGTAAAATAAGGATCTGTCAACATCAAAATAAATGTTTAAAAAGAAAAGAAATACAGATGGTTATCCCATTCATTTCATTTTAACTATAGGTCCAATTATAGCTGAATTACAAATCTCCTTTTTTCATCAACTTTATATTTTCTACTCTATATAATGTATACTATAAATGTTATACTTCACCAAACTTTGCCTAAAGAGAGAGAAAGTGATGAAGAAAGGAATGAGGGATTAAATGAAGGAAAGGAGGGAAGAATGAAGAGAGGGGAGAGAGAAAGAAAGAAAAGGAAGAGAGGGGGAAGGAAGGAAGAAAAGGAAAGGAGAAAAAAAAGATGAGAGCAAGAGAGCACAGGAAAGAAAGATGGAAAGAACAGAAGGAGAGACAGATGGAGGGAAGGGCATTGCCATCATAAGGCACAGTTAGATCTGAATCAGAAATGACCCAACTCAGATTGCCAAATGAGGGCCAGTGAGCTGAGTGCTTATGGTTAAGAGGACAGGTGATAGACTAATGTTGTACTAACATGGTGTCAAGGGCACAGAGGACACAGAACTGAGCACACAGCCCCACACATGACTGATAGCACAGAATGAGGGAATTTTTCACAACTACTAAACCATCTGTGAACAGATATACACAGTCTGGCCTAAACACCAGTATTCTCAGAATGATGCCACCATAAATATCCCAAAGTCAGACCATATTATGAGGCAAGAATCCACTACCTTGGTCCACACTATAACCAGAAGAGAGGGTGAAGTCCATATTTTAGGGACTGAGATCAGAATTTGCTACACACTTAATTCTTCCATCCAGGAGCCTGAAACTCTAGGAGAAAAGGCAGCTGTCATCGAAATCATGAATCTTTTCACTTAATATGTTCATGTGGGAACACCAAATCCCCTTGCTGTGTCCTAGTAATCAAGGTAGAGTTGGTTGGAGTGCATAGGATCAGAGCAAAATGTTTTATGAAAAATATCATTCATCTACATCTTCAGGGACTGACCATAAAGTTATTTGGATAATCATTGTCCATGTGATTAGAAAATGGCATGGGAAAGAAGAAAAAGATAAAGATACAAATACTATATATTGAATAATTACTCTTGGAACACAGCTTACAAGATCAGTGTTCATTTTTTCTAAGACTAAGGTGGAACTCATTACAATTTGCTTTTTCAAAATGTTTAGAAAGCTATTCCAGTGAGTATTTTCAAGAAATGTCTGTCATTTCTATCTTCCTTTTTGAGGTATTTCTGAATCACAGCTTATAAAAGCACTTTTCCACACATAAAACAGGAATTCCAGTAGCCATGTGATAACTGTAATATCTCTAACAGATAGATAGAATGTAAATGGATCAAGTCAGTTTATATAAAAATACAAGCAGTAACAGACCAGACACAGCATATGAGCCACCTGATTTAACATTGGGAAATGGACAATCACAAAAATGATGGATGAATTTGCCAGAGTGCACATTTTCACATTTTCAAATTGTGATGCATATTAAAATTGGTATCATAAAAAATCATTGGCCAGAAGGAAGTGATGTGTGATTATCCTCACATGTGCATGCATTCACTAGGTCTGGACACCTTCTATTACCTTCACCATTATCAAAACTTGGAGAGGTTCTCAGTATGTTGGATAGATCATATCACAGACAGACACATGGTACACACTCAAGAAATGTGAGTGCAACCAAATCTTCTAATTAGCAGAAATGATGACAGTGTAAGAAAAACTGTGGAAAAGATGATTTGATAAATGATTTGGAAGAATTTTATCTGAATGAGATATATCTTTGGAATACCTTTGTTATTTTATTTTGCTTGTTTTCCGTCTTAGACAAGATGGAAATCATGGCAATGATACAAGACAAATAACCACATGTTGATTTCATATCCTTTGGCTATACATATAATGAATCATATGGTAATTTTTTTTAGGGTTTTGAGGAATCTCCATACCAGTTTCTATAATGAACATACTAATTTGCATTACTACTAAATTTGTGCAGCTGTTCCCTATTCTACATATATATATATATGTAGAATATATATATATATATTCTACATATATATATGTAGAATTTTTTCAACAATAAGATATGATACTAAATGATAAGAAATATTTGTGTCAGTTTGTTAAAGAGTTTATCCTTTCTTTGCAACATAAAATAATGATGTACTATGCAATTGATGCCAACTGGTAAGCACAATTAGTAGCATACATTATTTAACAGCGAGGATACAGTCTGAGTAATGTACATAGGCAATTTTGTCTTTGTAGGAACATCACAGAGGATACATACACACACTTATATAGTATGGCCTTACTACATTTTAGATCTGAAATGTCCCCCAAAGGTCCTTGTGTTGAAGACTTAGTCCCAGGCAGGTGCTACTGGGAGCTGGTGGAACCTAGTGAGAGGTCATTGGAGGTGTGTCTTCAAAGGGGATTTGCGATCCCAGTCCCCTCCTCACTCTGTTTTTTGTTTCACAGTCATGGAATTAGCAGTTTTACTCTTCCACATTTCTCCTGCCACAAATTGCTGCCTCACCCAAAGCAGCAGGGGCAATTCATCATGGACTGGAACCTCTAAATCTGTGAGCTAAAATGAAACTATTCTTTTTACAAGTTAACTATTTCAGGTATTTTTTCTAGTAAATGGACAGCTGAAAAACACAGATTCACTATGGTCTAACCGAAAGCACCCAGAAACCACTCCAGATGCCGGAACTCATGCAAGAGATTTTATTAAGCAGTCAGGCAGAGTGTCTGTGGTGTGAGGGAGGGAGAATCATGGCAGCAGCAAAATAGCAGATCTGATGCCAGTATTCCTCCCTTTTTGTTTTTATAGATGGGGGGTGCAGGGGACAATGGTCTTTCTTCTGTAGCTTCTTCATGCTGGTTAGGGACAAAGAGTCTCATTCCTGTAAAAAAGATTAGGGAGGGCTTTAGGTGGGAGCAGAGTTTTTGGAGCTGGAGGTGTCAATAGTGAATCACAAGTCTCAGCTTTGGGTGTCAGAGGAGGTAGTCTTGAAGGAGAAGCAGTTGATTGGCCAATTGGTTGGTGAACTTGTGTATCTGATCTTGTAGGAACTTCTGAGGGCAATTTAGTAGGCATGGTCCTGTTTAGGAAGATCTGTAGATCTTACAACCAAAAATTTCTAACTCTGGAAGTTACTCTTGACCGTTATCAGGCACTCCTGCCTAAGAATCTCTTTAGTAGCCCCCAGTCTTTCTTATTCTTGGTGCTAACATAAGTGTACATCTTAAGTTACGTTTAACTATTGTTTCTTCTTTTAAATGCCCAGGAATGGCTGTTTTGGTTTTAATTGTTTTGCTAGGTGTTCAAGATCAAGCTGATCTAATTGACCTTGTTCTTATCTGTTGTTAAGGATCAGCTGAGTTCCCACAGGGGTTACTCATGGAGAACTTGAGAGCAGCTTCTTAGCTCCTTTAGTGCCATTCACTAGGTAGAGTCTCCTTGATAAGGTGGCTTCCTTCGGAAGCAACAGGGATGTCTCCCTGTTTCAATGACCCTCCTCTATGCAGCAGGTGCACTGATTGGCTTCTCATCCTCTAGTGGTCTCATTAATCTCCCTGATTGGGAGGCCGTGTGGCCCAGAGTTGCAAAGCTTCTTAGAGAAGCTCTCCCATCCCTTGGGTTCAGGCTGACCCTAAGTTTAATCTTAAACATCCAGCAAGCCAGTCTCACCAGTCATAAAGTAAGGGTACTGGACTTGAACTTTAATATTTATGACTTTACAGTTAGTTACCCCCTTTTATTTAATTGGAGTCTATATTGTCTGTCCTGTATGTGACGGCTTATTATCTCAAATTAATTTAGGTACTTTGTTCTTGAAGAAGTACTTCTGCAAAGCATTAATCAGGAAACAGTTATAGAGTTTACAAGGAAAATACAAAATGAATTAACAACAGTAAAACATTTAGTTTGTGTAATAGCTATCTTGAATTTTGACTGAGCTATACACTATATCCCCTGTTTGAGATCACACTAATCTTACAAAAAAAAAAAAAAAACCTTTTGAATATAACTTTAAATAAGCAGAAGTATGGCTTATTTTGGAGCCATTCTGACATGCAGCAGGGTGGGAGGCAGAGCCTTATCTCAGGTAAGGTGGGGCTCTTTACAAATCTTAGGTAAAGCATACTACTTCTGAAGTTGATCTTTGCCTCTTTCTTAAACGTAATTTTACAAAGTTTACCTCAATTGTTTTCTGAGTCTATGTGAATGTTAGTTAACACAATGACATTACATCCAAAACATAAATCAAGGAAAGATTGAGAGAGCTTTCAAATTTCTTTTTGTGTGGCAAAGTGCAAAATGCTTTCATGTTTCAGAATATTAACCTTTAAACAAATCAGTCTCTAACAGGTCCTGTTATAGAACATTAAGTGATATTAATAAATCCCCAATACTATCCTTATTGACACAAAGAGAGCAAAGAGAAGGTTTGAATGTAGGGAATCTCTACCAGCTTGCTGCTGCGGTTACAGAAGTTGTACAAGTCCTATTCTCTGGTCAAGAGGAGTCATTATCTAACTTATATTGGGTCAGACTCTGTTGCAATAGAAAATTAGCCTGCGAGGCTAATTTTGAGATCTGGAGTCAAATGGAGAGGCCAAATGTTTTTGAGGAGACAGCCAAGGGGGTGGGGTTGCAGAGAATCTTAGATTGGGCAGAACCCATGATTAAGAGTTCTCAGGAACCTGGAGGGAAACAGGAGAGGAAGGCACATCCCCACAACCTCTCTGATTTCCTATGTAGGAGCAGACCATCAGTGAGAGTTGTCACATCCCTGACAGGTCTGCAGCTGAGGCCAAGGGAGACCCTGACCCAGCACTGGAGTTTTCAGAGAGAGGGAGAGAGAGAGAGAGAGAGAGAGAGAGAGAGAGAGAGAGAGAGAGAGAGAGAGAGAGGGAGAGTAAGAGTATGTGTGTGTTCAAGGTCACCATAGAAGAGCTCTGAGGACTCACCGCCAGTAGAGGGAAGACTGTCCGGAGTTGAATTCTGTGGTGGGCAAGGAGGTCGGCAACAGCAAGAGGCAAAATCATCCCATGGTGGATATTGGCCAGGGAGGAGGGGGCACGGTCAAGGCAGCTCAGATTCCCATGAGGGGAGAGCCAGTGGGAAATGACCATGGATCCCATGCCAGGTTTCATCACAGGAAGACTTTCCTACCCAGAAACATTTTCCTCTCCCTTCTACTAAATATATTTTCATACCTAGACCCTTTTATTTGTCTTTCCTATATGTTGACCCCTTTTTGTTCACATTCTGAAACAACTCATGAAATTTCTGAATTTAGATAAATTACTCCATTTTAATAAAATGAAATATTTTGTTATGTACAGTACTCTAATTGAAATAGTTGAAATTTTTGGATCCCTTTGTATATAACCTTGTTTTTAGTGATGACACAAAGCAATTTTACCAATCCATGAAAATGCTAATAATGTTTAATTTAAGTATGTTACCCCATGGAATTTAAGGAGTTAGCATTTTAACTTTGTAAATTAATCAGATGTCTCTAACAAATACATTTGCGTAATCCCATACATGTCAAATCTCTGATTTTACTGTAAAAACCAAGATATCAGACAAGTGTATTGTGACAAGTGAATAGTATCTGCCGTCTCTTTCCTGTGGAAGAAAAGTCCTAGAAACAATTGATATTAGACATTTTATAGATATACATTTTACTTTCATTTGTTTACCCAATTTAAATTGAACCTTTTAGATCACATTAATTAAGGTATTTGGATCCATTTTTTAAATTTTAATTTTATGAGCACTGTTATTTATGTCAATTTTGTTATCATGTACGTACATAAACAACATGACATTAGATGACACAATATACACATAACACAAAAGCAAAGGCCTTGTAGCCTGTCATAGGTGAATATCCATTGCAATGTAACAGATGTTTAAAAATAACTCTAGAGTTCAGTAAAAATAGAACTGATATGTAGGATCAAAATTGTGAGCTTGAACAATAAGGAAAACAAAACAAGAGTCCTAGAAGAAACAATGATAATGGCTATTAATTTTAACATGAGAGAGTAGAAAGGGAAAGGCAGAGCGAAGGGGTGGAGGGAGGGGAGGAGAGGTGCGGGGAGGGGAGGAGAGATGGGGGGAAGAGAGAGAGAGAGAGAGGGAGGGAGAGAGAGAGAGAGAGAGTTCTGTGTTGCAGCCCAGGAAAAGTTTAAAATGGACACTGTTTTCCTTCAGTCTCAGATTGGTCCCTCACTGAATCTGCTGCAGTCTACATTCCAATGTAGGCTTCAGCAAGGCTAGGCAGGGGAAATTGCCTAGGGCTTTTTAACCCTTTTCCCTGGTTAGTAATCACGTCAGGTTTGGATGCAGAAAATTATGAAACATTATCTCCCACTACTTTTGAGGAATGGAGCTCTATATCATACTCCTTACTGCAACATGCCACTGACTATTCAGCTGGTTAGGGTTACTTCCTCCACACCAGTCACCTCCAGTTGAGGGGCTAGAACATGTGCATGGGATCTTGTGGCAGCAGGACTGGGTGGGCTGGGCAGAGGAATGGAAGCAGAAACAGAACAGGGCAGAGGAGTTGGAGGAACAGGGACCAGAGGGGCCTCTGCCGCAGCAGACCGGTATGGGACTGATTTGTTAGCTGAGTCAAAGTCAGAGGAGGAAGAGGGTTAAGATGCGGGGAAGAAGCCAAAAGGAGGTGTTCGGGTTTGCAGGAAGAGCACAGAAGTGCAAGAAAGAAAAGACTTGAAGATAAGGAATCCCTTTCCATCTGCCAGCTCACTCACAGAAGTTGTGTGCCATTACGTGGTCATTTTGGATTGATTATCTAAAGGATAAGTTTTGGTGGTTTTAGGCCTGGGGTCAGGTAAATGGGTTTAAGATTGTCTAGTAGACACCCCAGGGGTGAATCTGCCGGAATGGAGGACCCAGATCCCATGGTGGAAACTGATACAGTCAAGTGTCCAGGGCGTCCCCAGGTCACAGACTAGTTGGCTGGAGACAAGAAGACAGCACAGTGATGGGGTCATCATCCAAGATCAGCTGAGAGTGTTGAGGACCTGACATCAGGATTTTCAAGAGTGAGCATGAAGAGGAGCCTCAACCCTGAGAGAGAATCTCCACCATAAAGATCGGGACCCACCCATCAGATAAGGTCAGCTAAGGGGGCCAGCTGTAACTGTAAAAGTCGTGGCTGGGGGAACAACCCCCACTCCTCAACTGCCTTCAGGGTGCTGGACAATCATGGTTATATCTCAGGTCAGTAGAGGAGTGTTTAAGCCAACCTAGGGGAAGACTCACCAATCTGAAGCCCGTGTCTGGATGCAGAGGAGAGCGTCCGGGTGGATGGAAGGTGAGACCGGCGTCTCAGGGGTCTAGGGCAACAGATGGGATTCCACCCACCTAAGTGGTGGTAGAAGATCCCATCCAAGTCACAGCACTAATGAAAGCACCCAGAAACTACTCCAGACATGGGAACCCACTCAAGAGATTTTATTAAGCAGCCAGGCAGAGTGTCTGTGAGCAGGGTGAGAGAAAGAGAGAAAATGAGAGAGAGAGAGAGAGAGAGAGAGAGAGAGAGAGAGAGTGCAAGAAGGAGCAAGAGTGAGGAGGAGAGAGAGAAAATGGCAGGGGAGCTATGCAAGCATAATGGAATTTCGCAGGCTAATAACAATGGACCAATGGCTAGTGAGGAGGCTCACAGGCTAACAATCTGGGTTGTAAAGTGGTGTGTGGGGGGAGAATAATGGCGGCAGCAAAATAGCAGATCTGATACCAGTACTAACCTGTTCTTCCTAGGTAATAAACCCATTCATCCTTTTACTATACTGAATACTGTAGGCAGTTGGAACAAAAGGAAAATACCTGTTTTTTAAAAATATGTCTAAACATATAAATGGTGCAGTAAAAATACTGTAAAAAGATAATGGCAAAAGTCGATAGGGTACTTCACATGAATGGAGCTTGCAGGACTGGAAGCTTCCCCGGGTGAGTCCCTGAGAGTGTGAATGAATGTGGTGACCTGGGTTACTGCTGTGCACTACTGTGTATGTTACACACACTGTATTTTTTCAAAAGCATTTTCCTTCAGTGACAAATTAATCTTAGCTTAATAGAATTCTTTAAAGTAATAAACTTTTTTTAATTTTTTTATTGTAAACAAATGGGATACATGTTGTTTCCCTGTTTGTACATGGAGTGAAGGCATAGCATTTGTGTAATCATAAATTTACATTGTTTGATTCATACTGTTATTTTTCCCTTCCCCCCACCCCTCCCACCCCTCTTTTCCCTCTATACAGTCCTTCCTTCCTCCATTCTTGACCCCCTCCCACCCCCCATTATGTGTCATCATCCACTTATCAGTGAGATCATTTGTCCTTTGGTTTTTTTGAAATTGGCTTATTTCACTTAACATGATATTCTCCAATTTCATCCATTTGCCTGCAAATGCCATAATTTTATCATTCTTTATGGCTGAGTAATATTCCATTGTATATATTGGTGAGGATGTGGGGGAAAAGGCACACTCATACATTGCTGGTGGGGTTGCAAATTAGTGAAGCCACTCTGGAAAGCAGTATGGAGGTTCCTCAGAAAGCTTGGAATGGAACCACCATTTGACCCAGCTATCCCACTCCTCGGCCTATACCCAAAGGACTTAAAATCAGCATACTACAGAGATACAGCCACATCAATGTTCATAGCTGCTCAATTCACAATAGCCAGATTGTGGAACCAACCTAGATGTCCTTCAGTTGATGAATGGATAAAGTAATAAACATATTTTTTTAACTTTTTGACTTTTTTATATTAACACTTATTAAGCACAAAACACATTTACACCTGTACAAAATATTGTCTTTCTTCATATCTTTATTCTATAGGTGTGTGTATATGTGTACGTATATGTGTAGTTGAAAAAGGCCTAGACCGGTACAGTGTCAAGATCTACAATATCACTGTCTTCCACCTCGCTGTAAGATCATCAGGGACATTAATATTCATGGAACGGCCATCTCCTATGATAATCCTTCTTCTGGAACACCTTCTGAGGGGCCTGCCTGAGACTGTTCTTAATCAGACTTTTTTTTTTTTTTTTTTTCAGGTGAGAGAGGGACCAGCATAAGGAAAAGGGAAAATATCCTTCTGGACCTTGGCTCATGGCATGATAGCAGACACTAGAAGACTTGATGTGTTCCGTCCTCAACTAATGTCACACTGCATCATTGAGGTCGGGTGCCCTGTATGTGTTCTCTTGAACAGCTACTGTAACTTTTCTTTAGCACAGGGTAAAATACTTGAGTTGAATACCAATTAACATTCCCACCCTACAAGTAAAATGAGCTCCCTTCTTTCTTTCAGGGAACCGGCCTGATTTTTGTCTTGTCAGAGCTGTCTCTCCCTTCCTAAATTGTAAGCCCCAATTAAAACCTTGCCTGTATGTTCACTTGCCCGATTCAGTTTTCTTTCCACTGTCTTCCAGGTCAAAAGATCTGAGCATCTGCCATCATTTGGGTTACTCTCCAGGGACACTGCAACATGAACATAGGGCAGGACCTCCTTGGCGCGGGATAAGGAACAACAGACTACCTGGATCTTCTTTTCTCCCAAATAGTCAAGGCGAGGGGTGAGCTTCCAGGTCTCTCTAGCCCACTTTTAACACTGTCCTGCCGCTGGGCTTCCCCACCCCTCCCTTGTCCTGTCGGTAGGGCTTACTTTCCTTTCCCCATTTTGTTGCTTCTATTTTTCTCCTTCTCTTTCTTTTTCTCTCTCTCCCCCACTTCCTCCTGTTTTCCAGTCCCTATGGTATGAAGAGGCCTCAATAAATAAAATGGGTCACAGGAGGTTCTCACCAGGGCTGGATAACTCTGATAGCGACAAATCAGAAACCAGGAATGTTTCTCCTGAAGTAGTTGCCAGGCCCACATAGAAAAGAGGACTTGAGACTTCTGATGCATGGAGAGATGTGATGTTGGAGTCCCCTGCACATTTTGTTTTCTGGGGAAAGAAGTCATTTATTCTTCCTTCTATTTAAAAAAAATTGGGGCTGGGGATATAGCTCAGTTGGTAGAGTGTTTGCCTTGCAAGCACAAGGTCCTGGGTTCAATCACCAGTACTGCAAAAAAATAAAATAAATAAAATTTAAAAATGGGTGGCACTAAAAGTACTAGGACCCCACCATCAGAAGCAGATGACTTACTCCTGCAAGCCCCACCTTCTCCAAGACTTAATTAAGTGTCATCTGATCCTTCTCCTGCCCCTGATGCTTTCCCTGACACTGCCACTGAATGGCAACAGTGACTTTCTGACCCACCACTCTATCTTCAGAGACCAGCTCTGACCTCTCCTGGGAGGCTTCCTTCTAGGATGAAATTAAAACCAGCTGATTTTTTTTTTCTTTCCTCCTTGGAGAAAACTATCTAATGGAGAAGGAAGTCTCACTAGTGAGTATGCCCTCTTCTCTGGAGTATGTGTACCCTCTTTCCATAACAGATTTAGGATTTTGCAAGAAAAAGGTCCAGGATGAAATTTTAAAGTTAAGCTTTCTTTTTCCATAATCTGGCAAGATGTGATGTGAGTACTGGCTTGTTGATGCACTGCACTTGAGAAGGTTAGAATGATTGCTAATGCAAGGGAAGTTGTTACTTAGGGCTAGAGAATCATACTAGCAAACATTGATTAAGCCTACCTGTATTGGAGCTAAGGGAGATCTGTAGGCCTTAAACTGACTAAAAACTTATAACTCTGGAAGTTTCTCTTGATAGTCATCAGGCATTTTTGTCTAAGAATCTTTTTTGTCACCATCAGTTTTACTTATTTTGGGGGGCTAACACAAGTGTACATCTCAAGTTACATTAAAATAACTACTGTTTTGTTTTCAAAATGTCCAGGCATGACTGTATTTTGGTTTTAACCATTTTACTAGGTGTTTAAGACCAAGCTGGTCAAATTGACCTTGTTCCTGTCTGCTGTTAAGAGTCAATTGAGGATGCGGATATAGCTTAGTTGGTAGAGTGCCTGCCTCACATGCACAAGGCCCTGGGTTCAATCCCCAACACCACAAAAAAAAAAAAAAAAAAAAAAAAAAGGACTCAATTGAGTTTGCACAGGGGTCACTTATGGGGAACTTGAGAGCAGCTTCTTAGCTCCTTTAGTGTCATTCACTACGTAGGGTCTCCTTGATGAGGTGGCTTCCTTTAGAAGTATTAGGAATGTCTCCCTTTTCTGAGGACCCTCCTCTGCAGCAGGTGCACTGATTGGCTTTTTATCCTCTAGTGGTCTCATCAGTCTCCCTGATCAGAAGGTCGTGGGGCCCAGAGTTGCAAAACTCCTTAGAGAAGTTCTCTTGTTCCCTGGGTTCAGGCTGACTCAGAGGGAAAGAGCCAAATATTGATTCTCCTGGCTCCTTTATCTTAATCACAATCTTTAAGTCTTGATCTTAAACATCTAACAAGTCAGTCTCACCAGTCATAAAGTAAGAGTACTGGGTTTTAACTTTAATGTCTATGACTTTACAGTCATTTACCCATTTTTATTTAATTGGAGTCTATATTATCTGTCCTAGAGATGATTGCTTATTATCTCAAATTAATTCATATTGTTCTTGAAGCAGTACCTCTGTAAAACATTAATCAGTCAACAGTTACAGAGTTTACAAGGAAAATACAAAATGGAATTAACAACGGTAAAAACATATTTAGTTGTGTAATAGCTATCTTAAATTTTGGCTGAAATGGATATGAGATCCCCTTTCTGCACAGCAATGTTTGTAAGATAGGGAGTGATGCTATTCCAACAAGGACCCCAAAAGGGATTATAGCCAAGGGTTCACAGTAGGAGGTAAATGAGACAGAGACACTTCATCACCTGCTTAGCCAAAGACCTGAAAAGATACATAATTAAACCTGCAAATCACAACAAATTCAGCTGTATTCCTTGACAGAAACTTATAGAAAACATAATAATAGAGTGCTACCTAAGCAGAGAGAATAGACCTTGATGACCATGAATTTCATTACCCAGTCAGCTCTGGACAACGAGGAAAAACTTACAAACATTAGAACAGGATCATCAAACTCCTGTTGCTCGTCTGGTTAATGAGATCTTTAAAGTGCTTTTTAGAGAAAGGGCAGAGGAAGCAAATTAGGATAGATGACTGGCATAAGCCAAAAAGAAAAAAGAAAAAAAAAGAAAGAAAAAAGGAAAAAGAAGGCTTCCCCCCCCCCCCAATGTGCCCACTCCATCTAGGTGACCTTAGGAAAGAGCCCTTCCAGAGGTTTGGAAATCACCAACAGCCCTGGGACCCAATCAGTGTGCTTAAGACTATGAGGGAAGCCTCAGGCAATAAATGCCCTGATTGTCAGTGAGTGTGTAACAAAGTTGCAACCATATAGAGGCCTCTCTTGGGGCCATTGAAAGATGACTCTGCCATGAAAGGATGGGACTCGAGCACTCCCACAGCTCTGGGAACCCAGATCAATGTCGCATCGGAGGAGCACTGGGTCACCTTACACACGCAGGTAGGAAAGCTTGTAGATACTGGAGCTGCCTATTATGCCCTGATCCAACATATTGGCCCTTTCAAACCAGGAGCTTTGTTTCAGGAGTACATGGTAGGCTTTAGATGAGACACTTCACTTTCCCTTTTACTTACAATATTGGCTCTCAAACTCTCTCCCATTCCTTTATTTCCCAGGATATCCTATCCCTCTGTCAGGAAGGGACAAAATTGGAAGTAGATGTCTCATTAATCAGAAACCAAACTCACAGGCATTCACTTCCTAGGCTATAAGCAAAACCCTTATGTAAGGTCTGGATGGGAGAGGAAAGAGCCTCTCTATGGGACTAAGGAATATCAAAGGGTATATGATCAATTAAAGATGGACCTGGGTTGTGCTTCCTTGTTGGGTGCCCCCTGACCTAGAAAAATCTTTAATCCTCTATGTATATGAAGGGCTGGGTTTCGCTTTGGGGGTTCTAACACCAAACCTGGGATTTATCTCAAGACTGGTAGCCTGTTTCTCCAGATAATTAGATTCAATGAGCAAGTTTAAGAGCAGTGGCTGCAACTGCTTTGCTGGTTAATTTGGTCACTTTACATCATTGAAGTCAGGGTATCCTGCATGCATTCTCTTGAACAGCTGCAGACACTTATCTTCAGGGCAAAAGGCTCAAGTTGAGTGCCAATTAACATTCCCACCCTGCAAATAACCCAGTAAAATGAACTGTCTTCTTTGATTCAGGGATGTCTTTTTGTCAGAGCTTTGTCTCTCTTCCTAAATAGACACCCCAATATAAGCCTTACCTGCATTCTCACTTGCCTGACAAGGTTCTTTTCTATTGTCATCCAGGTCAAAAGATCCCAGTGCGTGGTATCACATGGTAGTTTCCTCGGTTTCATCATTTCACCTTAGATACGCTTGTGAGCAGATGTTTACCAGGAATAGTCCCTCTATAAGTGATTTTTATTTTTGTTTTTTAGGGCCCCTGTTTTCGAACATTTTAAGGAATTTGTTGAGAACTTCTGCTAAACCTCCCCTGTCAATTTTTTTGAAGATTCTTTACTTCCTCATGTGAGTTTTTTAATAATTTATTTTAATTGATTATACACAAATGGGGTAAAACTTATTTCTCTGGTTGTACATGAAGTAGAGTCATACCATTTGTAAAGGACTTAAAATTTTCTGTCTTTTTAGCTGAGAGTTCCTATTACAATAGGACGTCATTATTCCTGTCCTTTGGGAAAAAAACTCATAGGAGTTTCTCAATATCATTCTTACCTACACCCAGGTTAAATTTGTTTTGCATCTTAATTATAGCTTTTTTTTTTTTGCAGCCTCTTTATCCTTAACAAATCCTTTGAATCACAAATGGAACTCTTTTGTGTCTTTTTCCAGATTCTATTCATATATTACTTGGTGACATCAGTCCAAGTCTTCCTCAGCTGCAGCAATAGCCTGGGCAAAGATCATCCTCAGATGGTAGGTTTTAAGAGCTGCTAAGCTTCTTGATCCATTGGTTGTATCAAAGAATGGTGTTTGGAGGAAGAAACACCACCTTGGCAAAGGGCTAGAGGTTAAAGTTGGAGGAGGATTAACAAGAGCATTATCAACATGAGCAAAACATTGAAATGTCTTGTTCTCCAAAACAGTGCTTCTCCATTTCACTGGTGTAGCAATTCAGGAGAGCATCTTGAAGAGGAACTGGGTCATCCATGACCTCTGATTGCTCCTCTAATGCACTGGCAATGGGTGCTTGTTGAGATGCCTAAATACCCTGTAATTCTCACCATAGGTTTTGGAGAATTTTAGCCTGTAACCTGCAACATTGCCCCCAAATCATAACAATCGTGTCCTTCAAAGTCTTAAAACTTAACATTGACTTAGCTTCCTTGCGGATGAAAAACAAATCTTTCTGAGTCTGTTTCTAGATTAGGGAGGGGATTATCCATATTGAGGATTTGCTTTGGCAAGTAATTTTCTTCCACAGATTATCTACATGTTTTAAAAAATTCTTCAGCTGCCTTTACCTCACCACTTAAACATTTGTTACTCTTTCTTACATTCTGTAATGAGTAATGATTCTTGAGTAATTTAAATCATCCAGAACTAGCAATAAGTTCCAAGTCATAGTTAGGTCCAGCCCTTTCTTTCAGTATCACAAATAGCATTTTTGCTTCGACCCTGATGACCATAGTGCTGAGAAGGGTATGTTTGTGTCTGGACTTCAGTCCAAGTCATTAGATATTTCTCCATTTCTGCTTTAAATCCTTCTCAAATTTTAGTCTCCTTGACTTCAATGAGGCAGACCCTTTAACAACTTCCATCACTGTGTTCTTGTCCTCCAAGAGCACAGCCATGGTAGGGTGGGACATTCCTGACTGTGCTGTAACTATTATTGATTTTTTTTTCCCTTCATAGTTCTTAATCACTTTAAAAATTTTTTCCAGGTCAGTCATTTGACATGTCCACTTTCTGGGAAATTAGCATTGGATTTTGTGTACTTAGGAGCCATGGCATGAACAAAACAACAGGAGATTAAGTGAAGCACAAGAGAAAATGGGGCAAAGAAGAGATTCAGTAAACATGAGCTGCATGAGGCTGCTGCTGGTGAAACATAACATACTGATTCACAGTAAACTTTTTCATTTTAAAAGTGCAAGGAGTACACACAAAAATAATGATAAAGCATATAGTAGAATATTCTGCAGCTGTTGGGTGAAATGTTACTTAGATATCTATTAGGTCCTTCCGGCTCTAGGATGCAATTTTACTCTGCTGTTCCTTTGACAAGATCTGGATGATCTGTCCATTGCTGAAAGTGGGGTGTTACATGCCCTACTATTATATTGCAATCTATCTCTCTCCCTTTAATATTTGTTTTATATATTCCAGTGCTCTGATATTGGGCACATATTCATTTATAATATTTTCTTGCTGAACTAATCCTTTACCAGTATACAGTGATCTTCTTTTTCTTACCACATTTAATTTAAATTCTGTTTTATCAGACTTAAGTAAGGCTACTCATGGTTCTTCGGTTCCATTTGCCTTTAACATCTTACTCTACACTTAGTTTCTAGTCTATGCATGTCTTCAGAGGTGAATTTAGTTTCTTGTAAAGAATATGTATTTGGATCTTATTTTATTGTTTCAATTATTTTGTCTTTAAATTATAGAATTCAGTTCCCAGAAAATAAAAACACAAGAGAATATATCTCCACCCAACCTGTCCTACAAGAAATGCTAAAGGTAGTTCCTTAAGCTGAAAGAGACATTGGTGGGCAAGAAGAAAACAGTGGGAGATATGAAACTCACTGGTAACAGTAGTTATACAAACTTGGAATGCTCAAATACTATATACAAAGCACATAAGCCATTTGTATCTTTAGTATGAAGAGAAATACATACAAAATAATTGAAAATAATTTTTAATATATTAAGAGATAGGCAATACAGACAGATATAATACCTGAACATCAAAAATTCAAAATATGAAGACAAATGGAGTGAAAGTATAATTTGTATTTTATTTGTTCTCTGTGATCCTATTAAGTTGCTATCATTTCAAAAAAATATTTCCAAAATCAAAAGATGTTTTTGTAAACCTCATGCTAACTATGAAGCAAAAATATATAATAGGCAAGCCAAAAATCATAAACAAGGATTCAAAACATTGCCAGAATAAATTAGTTTACTACTCTTAAGAGAGTAAGAAACTACAACTAGAATACAAGTTAAAAATTTCTGTAGTAAAACATTATCCTATGCATAATTAATTTAAAATGCATGTTATAGTTTGGATCCAGAGTGTCCACCAAAGGTCTGTGTGCTAACCTATGGCACTACTGGGAGGTGGCGAAAACAGAAGAGGTAGCATCTTTAGGGATGTTTTAGGTCCTTGGGGGTGTACCTTTGAATAGAATCATAGGACCTCAGTCTCTTCCTTTCTCTCTTTTCCATACTCAAGCCATGAGGCAAATGGCTTTGCACTATCACCCACTTTTACCATACTGTGCCACCACAGGCTCAAAGGAATAGGCTCAATCAGATGTAAACTGAAACCTCTGAAAGTGAGTCAAAATACCTCCTCTCTGTAAGTCAGCTATCTCTGTCGCTGGCTCTTTGCAGTTCCAAAATCCGTGGATATTTGTCACCGCTTGCAGCAACAACTTGCACGGGTCTTATGGGTGGTGGACTGGAAACTGAGGCACTTCTATCTTTCTCTTTAGTGCACTGCTTTCTTGCTTGTTTGTTTATAGAGGATAGAGGAAATGAGGTTTACTTGCTTTGAGAGGAGAGAGAGAGAGACTTTGCTTATCAGAGAGAAAGAAACTTTGCTTAAGAGAGACCTTGAGAGAAGGACAGGCTTTGCTTAGAGCTTAGAGGAAGAGAGACTTGCTACGCCTGCTAGCTGCCGCTGCTTTTCCCTACTAGCTGCTGCATTTTTCCTTCTAGCTGCTGCCACGCGTCTTTTGCTACTTCCTTACTGGTGCGTCCTGCATCCTGTGAACTAAGGGTACGTCTACCTAAGGTGCTTTAGTGATGCATCTCACTTCTCCGTTCTGCAATCTGCCTTCCGCCACTGCCCCTACTCACTGCTGCTGCACGTCTAGCTGCTTTTCTGCTAATGGCTGCTGTGTGTCCCTACTAGCTGCTGTGTTTTTCCCTCTGGCAGCTGCCGTGCGTGTGTCCTAGCTGCTTCCATGTGTGTCTTCTTCTACTGCTTTTCTGCTAATGGCTGCTGTGTCTCTGTCTTACTCCGCCTACGCTTATATCACCTCCAGGAGGTGGAGAGCAGGGCCACGCCTCTTACGCAAAGATTAGGCGAGATGCTCAGAGCAGGCAATTAGTGCTCGAGAACACATGTGCATACATTGTGTGCGTGGACAATAAAATCACCTGAGTGTGCTTATGTCAATTAACCTCCTCGCTGCCAATGTGATCAACATGGCACAGCCCCTGCCATATCTCAGGTATTTATTGTACAGTAATAGAAAGCTAAAACAGTATAAAAAATATGTAAGCCAGGCACAGTGGCTTAGGCCTGTAGTCCTAGTGACTTGGAAGCAGAGGTTGGAGGATTGCAAGTTTGAGTCCAGCCTCAATGACTTAGACTCTCAGCAACTTTTTGAGATCTTGTACCAAAATGAATAAAAAGGGCTGGGAATGTACTCATTGGTAGAGTACCCCTGGGTTAAATCTTCAGTACCACACACACAAATAAACTTGGTAGTAAGTCTTTTGTTATCAATATTGAATATAATTTACTGTATATAATGGTGCTATACTTTCATACATTTGGAAGCATGTTATGATTGTTCACACCAACATCACCATAAATACATGAATAATGATTTGTACCACAGCATTATGATGGCTATGACATCAGTAAGCTATGGGAATCTCCTGGGACCACTGTAGTGTAAAGGGTACATTGTTGACTGGAACATTGTTATGCAGTGCAGTTATATAAATTATGTATACCATGGATATCATACCTCACCAACTTCTTCAGAGAAAAGACAGTTGTAAGCTATGAAGGAGACGTATGTGATACGAACAAGAAGTGAACCATCTCAAAATGGCAAGAATGTCTGTGATTCCCAAGTACTCAAGGTTCATAGAGGACATAATCATCAGAATTATCAGGTGCCATTGCAAACATCTCAAGGTCCAACCACATGAGTCAAGAGCCCAACACACTGCTTCCATATGCTATCTTGAATAGAAGTTAGAATTTAATGGATGATCAGATCAGAATTTACTATTTAATTGAGCAGTCAAAATTCTAAATTTTAAATTATGTGACTTTTTATCATTAAATATATTCATCAGATTATACTTTAACTCGTACATTTCCCAAACACCCAGGAGTGAACTGTTTTGAGCAACAAGTGGACAGAGAAAAACATTTCATGAAAACACAGTGTGTCTACATCTTCAGTGACTTCTAGAAAAGTGATATATGATCATCATCTTCATGATTAGGGAGATGAAGAGAAAGAATGAGTTCTGGATTGAAGAGTTCAATTTAGAATTCAGCTTACAGGGAGCATTAATTGTATTTCTAATATTGGGGCAGAATTTCTGAAGATAAGGCTTTTTATAAATCTCTAGGAAGGTATTATCCCAGTACACACCTTCAAATAACTGGTTTCCATCTCTGTCTTTCTTAATATGTTTTGGAACAGTATTGTATAAAAGACCTCTCTATATATGTTATAGTTTGGGTACTTTTGCTCTTGATGTCTCCCTATGCACAGTGATGATAAACTCTATAACATTCTTCACAGGATTACAGGGTATTTTGTCTTTCATGATGGAATTTCTTTGTCTTTGGTGGGTGGCCTCATCCCTCATTGCCTGACTTCTGATAACATTCTCTCTCACAGGAAACTTGCTTGCATAGTTGACAACCCTTTGGGCTTTTATCTGACCTATATCTATGTCTCCTTTCCTTCTATAGGATAGCCTCTCAGAGGTGTGAAGGAAAAAGAAGTTAGGATGAGATGTGTTGGTCAAGTGAGGCAGTGGAGGAGACTCAAGAAACACATGAATTAAGAACAGTAGTGTATTACTCTAAGATTCCAGATAAGAGGGCAGCTAACTCCACTGGGCCAATAAGAAGAAAGGAACCATCCTGGATAAACACTCACAAGCACTTGGATGAGGTGGGAAGGTCAGAAAAGAGAAGAAGAGACACATAATGAAGGTTCAATGGGCTGCACCCTTAAGGGTATTACCAAGAAGATTACTCAAGAGAAGTCATAATTGGTTTCTAGCCTGCAAATTCCTATTCCATGCAGGCACACTGAGTGAGAGGTAGTCTCTGCATGACATCTGCATGGTTTACCTGCAGAGTGGGAGTCACTGAGGCAAGTCTAGTGTGGTATCTAGCTTTCCTTTAAGGTGAGGTCTCCAGGAGGCAGTTGTGTAAGATAGATATCCTAGTTTATGCCATTGAGGAACTGGTAGGAGGCAGAGAACTGGACACTTGTGGATGATTAAACCAAGATTCTAGTATAAGTAACTGAAATCTATGTTCAGAATGCATGCAGAGAATATATAAGTTGGTAAGAATTAACTGCAACTTTTAAAACATGAATTCTAGTAGAATACTAATAACTATCTCTGATCTAATACAGATAAATATAGATGTTCAGCTTAAATGGTACTGTATTTAAGCATGTTACCTCAAAAATGAACTGGTATAAAGTGAATGCATCTGCATAATTTTATGCTGAGAAAAGAACAGAGAAAAATAGTGAACTTCATTCATCTTGTGATATACACTTTCTTATCTTCCAAACAAAGATGCAGCTTAAAGTTGATATCGTAAAAATACTACTATCCAGAAGGAGGTCATAATGTGATTGTTCACATGTGCCTGAACTTGATCTAAACCTTTTCATTGTCAATTTTTGGTGATATCATCAACTTCAAAACCTGCAGAGGAGCTGCTAGTAGGTTGGAAAGATAATCTCACAGAGAATAAGTGTCATAGAACTAATTTAAGAAACATGCATTAGCAAAACTGCTGATTCACTGAGATAATGTGAGGGAAATCATGGACAACATAAACTGAAAAGGGATTCAGAAGAGGTTGATCTGAACTAGAGAATTTTAAAATAATTTTGTTAGTGTGTTTTGTTTTGCTTTTTCATCTCATGCAATCATATGAGTGCTTATTATGGTTTAGCTATTAGTTGTCCCCCCAAAACTCATCTATAAGATAATGCAAGAAATTCTAGAGATCACATGATTGGGTTATATGATGCTTAACCTAATCAGAGCATTAATCCCCTGATAGGGATTAACTGGGTGTTAACTATAGAGAAGTAGGGTGTAGCTAGAGGAGGTGAGTAATCGGGAGCATGTCTTTGGGTTATATATTTTATCTTTGTTGAATGGATTGTGCTCACAGGGCCCCTCCCTCTCCCTCCCCACCTCCCCCACCTCCTTCCTGGTTCCAAGTCCTGAGCTGCTTTCTTCTGCCATACCCTCCTGCCATGGTATTCTGCCTCACCTCAGGCCCCAAGAAATGGAATTGACTATCTATGGACTGAAACTTCTGAAAATATGAGCCCCCAATAAGCTTTCCCTTCTCTAATTTTACTTCTCAGATCATTTTGTCACCACATCGAAGAGCTGACTAAAACAGTGTTGTAAGATAAATACCTCCTTTTATTTTGTTTGTTTGTCTAAGGGTTTATTCTTTCATTGTCACATATAATGATGCATTTCTCAATTGGCCAGAGTGATTTAGAAAGAGCTGTCAGGGTTAGCAAATATTACCTTCATGCTTAGTATAGATCTACCATTAGTATTCAAGCTTTATGTATTAGTAACTGAGTTTTTGTAACCTCTCAAGAGGCAGGCACTATTACCACTTCTGTGATCCAGTTCTGGCTATAGTGAATTGAGCAGCTATGAACATTGATGTGGCTGCATCACTGAAGTATGCTGATTTTAAGTCCTTTGGGTATATGCCTAGGAGTGGAATAGCTGGGTCAAATGGTGGTTCCATTCCAAGTTTTCTAAGGAATCTCCACACTGCTTTCCAAAGTGGCTGCCCTAATTTGCAGCCCCACCAGCAATGTATGAGTGTACCTTTTTCCCCACATCCTCACCAACACCTATTGTTGCTTGTGTTCTTGATAATCGCCATTCTAATTGGGGTGAGATGGAATCTTAGGGTAGTTTTGATTTGCATTTCTCTTATTACTAGAGATGTTGAACATTTTTTCATATATCTGTTGATTGCTTATACATCTTCTTCTGTGAAGTGTCTGTTCATTGCCTTAGCCCATGTGTTGCTTGGGTTATTTGTATTCTTCATGCAGAGTTTTTTGAGTTCTTTATATATTCTGGAAATTAGTGCTCTATCTGAAGTATGAGTGGCAAAGATTTTTCTTCCACTCTGTAGGCTCTATCTTCACATTGCTGATAGTTTCCTTTGCTGAAAGAAAGCTTTTTAGTTTGAATCTATCCCAGTTATTGATTCTTGCTTTTATTTCTTGTGCTATGGGAGTCATGTTAAGGAAGTCTGATCCTAAGCCAACATGTTGCAGATTTGGACCTACATTTTCTTCTATAAGATGCAGGGTCTGTGGTCTGATTTCAACGTCCTTGATTCATTTTGAGTTGAGTTTTGTGCAGGGTGAGAGATAGGGGTTTTGTTTCATTCTGTTGCATATGGATTTCAAGTTTTCCCAGCACCATTTGTTGAAGAGGCTATCTTTTCTCCATTGCATATTTCTGGCACCTTTGTCTAGTATGAGAAAGTTGTATTTATTTGGGTTTGTGTCCGTGTCCTCTATTCTGTACCATTGATCTACCTTTCTATTTTAGTGCCAATACCATGCCGTTTTTGCTACTATTGCTTTGTAGTATAGTTGAAGTTCTGGTATTGCAATACCCCCTGCTTCACTCTTCCTGCTAAGTATTGCTTTAGCTATTCTGGGATTTTTATTCTTCCAGATGAATTTCATAATTGCTTGCTCTATTTCTGTAAGGTACTTCATTGGGATTTTAATTGGAATTGCATTGCATCTGTATAGCACTTTAGGTAGTATGGCCATTTTGACAATATTAATTCTTCCTATCCAAGAACATGGGAGATCTTTCCATCTTCTAAGGTTTTCTTTAATTTTTTTCTTTGGTGTTCTGCAGTTCTCATTGTAGAGGTCTTTCACCTATTTTGTTAGATTAATTCCCAAGTATTTTATTTTTTTCAAGGATATTGTGAATGGGGTAGTTTTCCTAACTTCTCTTTCTGGGGATTCATCACTTATGTATAAAAATACAATAGATTTATGAGCATTGATTGATCTTTGTTCCATCCAGCGGAACCAGCGCGGAGAAAGGAGACACCACTACTCTTTAGTTTGACGAGATTTATTGCATCCTCCCTGTTTCTCTGTCTCCTGTTGCTTCTGCTTATTATCTTTCTTCTTCTTCTCTCTCCCTCTCCTCCCCCAGGCTCCTAGCTTATCAGCCAATTATAGCATAGCTTTCTCTCACGCAGAAGAGCATGCAGAGGAATGCCAGCATAACACTATATAAATCACGAGCTGTTCACGCATGGCATGATACTAGATAGCCAATCCTTTAGCCTGGCATTAACACATTAAAAGTCTCCAAGGAACTAGTAACAGCAAACCAGCCTTTTTAGGTACTTCCTTATTTACAGCCAGCGCCCTTTGGCTCACTGCCAGGTGCCATCTTGTCCAAGACGGCCCTCAACAACTCCCCCTTTATTTTATTAAAAGAAAAGGACAGCGACTGTGCCTATCTTAGGTACCAGAGTCAGATTTACCCTTACCTGTCATTGGGAGTCAAAGAGCTGTTGGCATGCTTTGATCCCTGTCTTAGGTTGGTATAAAGTCCACCCTGTGTTTACCCATCTTTGACTACCAGCTCTGTAATTGGAGAGCCAAATCAGAGCCCTGATCCATGGCCATAAGGGCTTGCCATACCACTAAGTCTTGCTGTCTTTGATGACTCCTTAAAGACAACAGATATCTGAGCAGCAATAATAAAAGCAAGAACAACAATCCAATCATAGCAAAACTTCCCATCCATTGTTTACCAAATTGTAATGCTGAATGTAAGAAACTAATGGCTTCTGGCATACCCGGGACCTTGACCTGAGTACTATTTATCACAAATATAGAATTTCTTAATAGGGTAGTCAAATTAGTAAACTCTTTAGTCCATGTCCCATTAAGCATGCTTCCAAGCTGTTTGGACAGATTTGCAGCAGCAATAATATTAGAATAGGGTATAGGGGTAGCACATAATGCTTGGGCATGCACTAGACAGCCTATCTGTGTGGTAACAGTCAACATGTCCACTTGTTCTTGTAGTAAGTCCACTCTTTGGTTTAGAATCAGGATTTCCATGGTGAGATATGTATTGATGTTTTCCTGGGCTGTCAATGCTTCAGCAGTGGCTTGTGACAGATTGTTCAGCATGTGAGCAGTAGGAATAGCAGTTCCTATGGCAAGTACAGCAGCAGTGGCAGCAGCTGCAGCAGCAGTGGCAGCAGCTGCAGCAGCCACTGCAGCAACAGCAATGGCTATAATAGCTGAGATAACAAAATCTCTTTTTGCTCTCACGGGTAGAAAATTCCACTCACTACGATTTAAGGTCACTGGGACTGGAATAAATTTAGGAATCCTGGCAATCACAGCCAGAGGAAATAATGAAGCATCCCAACAACTAGATACATAACACTCTTGGTTAGCGAATTTAAGGACCTCAGTATCATTATCATTGTTATTAGTAATGTTAATATTAAACTTAGAACTGTTAGAATGAACACAAATGGAGACGTGACACATACGGGAGTAGGGGGGAAAGATTGATAAAAGGAAGAGTAATTGGCCACACACCCTGAATAACTATAAGCAGGGGTATCAACTCCCTTTATATAGGCTTGCATTTGACTGCACCTTTATTGAATGAGAGAGAGAGATTGCCTCCCTGTATCATACTAAGCAGCCTAATGTCCACACAAGCAGATGCACTACAAAGAGACCACATGGAAAGAGGAGAATAGTCATTGGTAGCAAAATCGGTATCTATAGTGGCATATCTATATGATGCATTTGCATTTTCCAATATTTCTTTTACAGTTCTCCAATCTATGGCGAATGGCTCAAAGGAAAAGTAAGGGGTCACCTTATAAGCCATAATATCCCCTTGTCACCTATCCATTTAATAAGTCCAACATTGCCATAAGAAGTTGGTGTAGAAGTGGGACCCCATCTAGGCTGTTGTGTATAATTTACACTACCAATGGCCTTGGATATATTCCATGCCGATACCCATAAGAAAGATTCCAATTGGAAGCAAGCTGCACACAGGGCAAGATACCATTGGTGGTTTTTAAGGTGGCTAACCAGAGGAAGCAAAGACTACCCCTTAACTTGAAGTTTAGACTAGTATTAAGTGGCTTTACAGTGGTATCAGCTGGTAGGTAAGGGATACCTAGAAGTTCTGTACTAGAAAATAATTGAGGGAAAACTTGTGTGCCATGAATGATATATCCCCAAAAGTTTTAGGAAGAGCTAGCAACAGCAGGCTTACCACCATCACCATCATTTTGTGTTTCAGTGCCATTTTTTTTCTTATGGATAGTTCTTACCAAGTGATCCAGGATCCACATAGGTGGTTGTTGGTCCTGAGGAAAAACACAAACAGATGCTCTCCCCCAAATTAATACTGGGTCAGGTTCTTTCCAGGACCCAGTCAAGATGTCTTTCCACATTGCTTGTGGATGGCCACTAGACTTTCCACTAAAATGTCTATCAGCTGCAGTACAGCTTATAGCTTCCAAATTTAAAAAATTGAGGGTGAATAAAGCAAGGTTAAGCCTGTTCTTGGGAGGGGCTAATGCCCCTATTCCCCCTTTTTGTTTAGTTAAGTAGACTTTTAATGTTTGATTAGCCCTTTCCATGATAGCTTTTCCTTGTGGATTGTACGGCAATCCTGTAGAATGATAGATATTAAACTTTGAGCAAAACTGTTGAAATGAAGAAGAAGTATACACAGGCCCATTATCTGTTTTAAATGATTTTGGCCTTCCCATAGTAGCAAAGGCTTAAAGGCAATGACTGATTACATCTTTTGTTTTTTCCCCTGTAGGGGAATAGCAAATATATATCCTGAGTAGGTATCTAAAGTTACATGTACAAATCTTAAAGTACCAAATTCAGGGATATGGGTGACATCCATCTGCCATAGATGATTTTGAAGGAGTTCTCTAGAATTGACTCCAAAATGAGGAACAGATAAATGAGGCATACAGGCAGGACACTGTTTTACTATATTTCTGGCTTGTTCTTTTGTAATGTTATATTTTATTTTGAGAGTAGTAGCATTGACATGAAAATCTTTATGGAAATTAATTGCTTCTTGTACAATATTAAACACATGAGGATCTCAAGTAGCTGAGTCTGCAGTAGAATTGATATGGCCTATGTATAAAGGTTCTTTGCGAGTCCACAGAGGAGTTTGTACTTGATAAAAGCATTGTTGTAAGGTAGATTGAGGACTAATGGGTCCAGCTGTCTCAAGCTGTGGCACAAGCTGGGCAATATAGAGACTGTCAGTATAAATATTTAAAAGTTCCTCAGGAAATGTTTGTAAGGCAGTTATTATTGCTTCTAGCTCAGTTTTTTGAGCAGACTTATGAGAAGTAATAATAGTCTGTACTTTATTAGAAACTACTGTAGCTGTACTGGAGGAGGAGCCATCTGTAAAGGTTGTTTTTACTGCTGGGATAGGTCAAACCTTAACAACCTGAGGGAAAATAACAGGATGTCTTTTGAAGAAGCTGACAATAGGTGAACTTGGCAAGTGATTATCAAATGTGGCGATGGTGGAACAATAGACAATTGCCCAATCTTCATTATTGTTAACTAGTATTTCAATCTGTTTTGCTGTGTATGGGACAATAACTGTCTGAGGATGAACTCCAAAAACTCGAAGGGCCGTCTTAAGTCCTAATGCAACTAGATTTGCCACCATCACAGGATATGGGGAAACAACATTTTTGGGGGACACTGGCAAATGGATCCATATCAGGGGTCCAGTTTACCACAATAGACCTGTAGGAGTATATTCAGAATCTAATACTATGAGACTAAAAGGCAAGGATAGATCAATTTTATCACTATGAGCATTTTCTAAAGCTTGTTCTACTAACTTTAAGGCTTTTTTACCTTCAGGAGTTAAATTTCTGGGGGATGTAGGGTCTGAATCTCCTTGGAGAATATCAAACAAAGGCTTAAGTTGACCAGTGGTGACTCCCAAATTTGGCCTTATCCAATTTATATCACCTAATAATTTTTGGAAATCATTTAGAGTCTTAAGCTTTTCCATGGCTAATTGAATTTTTTGTGGCCTAACACAGGTATCTAATATTTGATGTCCTAGAAAGGTAATAGGGCTGTGGGTTTGCACCTTTTTGGGGGCCACATGTAATCCCCATATTCCTAGGGTTTTAATAATATTGTCAAATACCCTTAATAAAGTCTCCTGTTCCCTATGAGCCAAAAGAATATCATCCATATAATGGAGACAAGAAAGTTCTTTATAATTCTGTCTAATCTGTGATATAGCCTGGCCCACATATATTTGACACATAGTGGGACTATTTGCCATTCCCTGGGGAAGGACCATCCATTGGTATCTAGTATTAGGCACTTCATTATTTGAAGAAGGAACGGAAAAGGCAAATCGAGAACTATTCTCATGATGCACAGGAATGGAAAAGAAATAATCTTTTATGTCTATAGAGATGATATGATAATGTTTTGGAATAGCAGCTAATGAGGGGAGACCCAGTTGCACTGGGCCCATAATCTGCATACTGGAATTTATGGCTCTCAGATCTTGTAAGAGTCGCCATTTCCCAGACTTCTTTTTTATGACAAAAATGGGTGTATTCCAAGGGGAAGTAGAAGGAATGATATGGTTTTCCTTTAATTGTTGACTATTTTCTGGGCCGCCTCTATTTTTTCTTTAGAAAGGGGTCACTAGGGGACCCGGATAGGATTATTGGATTTCCATGTTATCTATAATGGTTCAGTGGCCCCTCCGAAAAACCCAGCCCCTTAGTCCCTGTTTGTCCTTCGGCTTGAATGGATCAGGTAACACCTTATAAATTTTTGCCTAGTCCTTTTCCAGTCTTCTGGCACTAGATTTAGTCCCGATACTGATTCCAACATACTAGTTGTAAATGGGGTCTGTGGACCTTATGTAGCCACTGCTTCCTTAAAATTTTTTACTGTTTTGAAATCCAGAGGTTGGTGGAGTCTTTGTCCATTTTGGTCCTCTAGCACAGGGAAGAATTGTGGGACTGCTGAGGTTTCTTTAATGGGGGTTTCTTTTCCCCGCAGTGAAAAACCCATCTGATTTACAGCATGAGCTAACTCCTCCCAAGGGTACTTTGGGGGACATGGGAGCAGGCTGCTGCCTCAAGGAAGGGATTGGTGTTCCTTCCTGACATAACTGGTGGGGGTGACTGTGTCCCTGATGCTCATTCTAATTCCTCCCCGGTAAGCCCCTCCTCTTCTTCTTCCTCTTTATGAGAAGTTACACTTAGTTGTTCCTTTATCTCTTCCAGACATATTTCCTTCTTCTACTGAAGTTTTTATTCTGCCTTTCTCAGCTGTTAGACATTCCTTAATGAGCTGCCACATGGGAAATGTACCTCTAGGTAACGGGGATTGCTTTTCTGCTTTGATAAGATCCTCTTTATGATGTCCCCATTATGGAATATTTAGGACTCCCTCTTCCAAAAACCAAGGACTAACCTTGGCCAGTGTGGTTACATATGTTACAGTAGATCATTTTACGGAAGTCCCATTAGTCTTAAGCACATCTTGTATGATTCCTATCATTTGATTTTTTGACACTTGTGACCCCATTCTGGAGTTATGTGACCTCCTTTACTGGGGCTATGTGGCCTCCCCCTTATACACTCTGGCCAGAGCTTTCCGGGAGGCTGTCCTACAGTTTTCCTATAGCTTACCTTAAGATACTTAGTTTTCCTATAGCTTACCTTAAGTTACTTACGGATACAGAAAAGAGAAAGATGGATGCAGAAAGAGAAAGAAGTTCCCCGTACGGGCCACCACTTGTTCCGTCCAGTGGAACTGGCGTGGAGAAAGGAGACACTACTACTCTTTAGTTTGACGAGATTTATTGTGTCCTCCCTGTTTCCCTGTCTCCTGTTGCTTCTGCTTATTATCTTTCTTCTTCTCTCTCACTCTCTCCTCTCCCATGCTCCTAGCTTATCAGCCAATTATAGCAAAGCTTTCTTTCATGCAGGAGAGCATGCAGAGGAATGCCAGCATAACACTATATAAATCACGAGCTGTCCATGTGCGGCATGATACTAGATAGCCAATCCTTTAGCCTGGCATTAACATTAAAAGTCTCCAAGGAACTAGTAACAGCAAACCAGCCTTTTTAGGTACTTCCTTATTTACAACCAGCGCCCTTTGGCTCATTGCCAGGTGCCATCTTGTCCAAGATGGCCCTCAACAGATCTTATATCCTGCTAATTTACTGAATTCACTTATGAGTTCTAAAAGTTTTCTGGTGGAATTTCCTGGTTCCTCTATATATATAATAATGTCATCAGCAAATAGGGATAGTTTGAGTTCTTTTCCTTTTCATATCCCCTTCATTTTCTTGGTCTAATTGCTCTGGCTACAGTTTCAAGGACAGTGTTGAATAGAAGTGTTGAATAGAAGTGGTGAAAGAAGGCATCCCTGCCTTGTTCCAGTTTTTAGGGGGAATGCTTTCAGTTTATCACCATTTAGAATGATATTGGCCACGGGCTTAGCGTAGATGGCCTTTACAATGTTAAGGAATGTTCCCACTATCCCTATTTTTTCTAGTGTTTTGAGCATGAAGGGATGTTGTATTTTATCAAATACTTTTTATGCATCTATCGAAATAATCATGTGATTCTTGACTTTAAGTCTCTTAATATGGTGAATAACATTTATTGATTTCTGGATGTTGAACCAATCTTACATCCCTGGGATAAAATCCACTTGATTGTAGTGCTCTATCTTTTTAATATTCTTCTGTATGTGATTTGTTAAAATTTTGTTGAGAATTTTTGCATCAATGTTCATTAAAGATATTGGTCTGAAATTTTCTTTCCTCAATGTGTCTCTGTCTGGGTTAGGTATCAGGGTGATATTGGCTTCACAGAATGAGTTTGGGAGGGTTCCCTCCTCTTCTATTTCATGGAATACTTTGAGAAGTATTGGAATGAGCTCTTCTTTAAAGGTTTTGTAGAACTCAGCTGAGAACCCATCTGGTTCCAGACTTTTCTTTTTTGGTAGGCTTTTGATGACTTCTTCTATTTCATGGCTTGAAATTGGTCTATTTAAATTGTGTATGTCCTCCTGGTTCAGTTTAGGTAATTCATATATCTCTAGAAACCTGTTGATGTCTTCAAGATTTTTTATTTTGTTGGAGTAGAGATTTTCAAAATAGCTTCTAATTATGTTTTGTATTTCACTTGTTTCTGTAGTGATATTTCCTTTTTCATTCTGAATTTTAGTAATTTGAGTTTTCTCTCTCCTTCTCTTTGTTAGTGTGGCTAAGGGTTTATCAATTTTGTTTATTTTTTCAAAGAACCAACTCTTTATTTTGTCAATTTTTTCGATTGTTTCTTTTGTTTCAATTTCATTAATTTCAGCTCTGAGTTTAACTATTTCCTGTCTTCTACTACTTTTGGTTTTGGTCTGTTCTTCTTTTTCTGGGGCTTTGAGCTGTAGTGTTAGGTCATTTATTTGTTGATTTTTTTCTTCTTTTATTGAATGTGCTTCATGAAATAAATTTTCCTCTAAGTACTGCTTTCATAATGTCCCAGAGATTTTGATTTGATGTGTCTTTGTTCTCGTTTACCTCTAAGAATTTTTTAACTTCCCTCCTGATGTCTTCTGTTATCCATTCATCATACAATAGTGTATTATTTAATCTCCAGGTGTTGTAGTAGTTTCTGTTTTTTATTCTGTCATTTATTTCTAATTTCAATCCATTATGATCTGATAGAATACAAGATAGTATCTCTATCTTCTTGTATTTGCTAACATTAGCTTTGTGGTATAATATATGGTCTATTTTAGAGAAATCCATGTACTGTTGAGAAGAAAGTGTATCCGCTCTTTGTTGGACGGTATATTCTATATATGTCCGTTAAGTCTGAATTGGTGAATTGTGTTATTGAGATCTGTGGTTTCTTTGTTCAATTTTTGTTTGGAGGATCTGTCCAGTCGTGAGAGAGGTGTGTTAAAATCACCTAGTATTATTGTGTTGTGGTCTATTTGATTTCTGGAATTGAGAAGGATTTGTTAGACATACGTGGATGAGCCACCGTTTGGGACATAGATATTTATGATTGTTATGTCTTGGTGATTTATGCTTCCCTTAAGCAGTATGAAATGTCCTTCTTTATCCCTTCTAACTAGGTTTGGCTTGAAGTCCACATTTTCTGATATGAGGATGGATCCTCTGACTTTTTTCCTGTGTCCATGTGCATAGTATGTTTTTTCCCATCCTTTCACCTTTATTCTGTGGGTATCTCTTTCTATGAGATGAGTTTCTTAAAGGCAGCAAATTGTTGGATCTTTCTTTTTAATCCAATCTGCCGGTCTATGTCTTTTGATTGATGAGTTCAGGCCATTAACATTCAGGGTTATTATTGAGATTTTGGCTGTTCCTTTAGGATAATTCCTCCCTTTGCTGATTTATATTGTTGTTTTTCATCTCTTCCTCATGGAATATTTTGCTGACAAATTTCTGTAGCTCAGGCTTTCTTTTTGTAAATTCTTTTAGCTTTTGTTTATCATGGAAGGATTTTATTTTGTCATCAAATCTGAAGGTAAGTTTTGCTGGGCATAAGGTTTTTGGTTGGCATCCATTTTCTTTCAGAGCTTGAAAAATGTTGTTCCAGGTCCTCTAGCTTTTAGGGTCTGGATTGAAAAATCTGCTGATATCTATATCGTTTTCCCCCTGAACATAATTTTTTTCTCTCACAGTCTTTAAAATTCTGTTTTTATTTTGTGTGTTAGATATTTTCAGTATAGTGTGTCTTAGTGTGGGTCTATTTTAATTTTGTATATTTGGAGTCCTGTAAGCCTCTTGTATTTGATTTTCCATTTTATTCTTCAGATTGGGGAAATTTTCTGATATTGTTTCACTGAATAGATTGTTCATTCCTTTGGTTTTCCAATAATTATTAAATTTGGCCTTTTCATGGTATCCCATAATTCTTTTAGATTTTTTTCATGATTTCTTACCATCTTCTCTGTTTGGTCAACTTTGTTTTCAAGGTTAAATATTTTGTCTTCAATGTCTGAGGTTCTGTCTTCCAGTTGTTATATCCTATTGGTTATGCTTTCTATGGAGTTTTTAATTTGGTTTATTGTTTTCTTCATTTCAAGGATTTTTGTCTGGTTTTTTTTTTTTTCAGTATCTCTAAATATTGAAATGATCTTTTGCTTCCCGCATTTGCTCTTTTATCTGTTGATTGTTGCAATCATTCAAAGCCTGCATTTTCTCTTTCATCTCATCATTTGCTTCTCTGATCATTTTAATTATGTACATTCTGAACTCCCTTTCTGACATCTCTTCTGACATGCTGTCATTGGATTTTACGGCTGTAGAATCTAGGTTTGCTCGGGACATTTTCTTCCCTTGTTTTCTCATATTGCTCAGGTATCTATCCCTCTAGTAGTGAAACTCTGAGATATTGCAGATTTCCTCTATTGACTACTATTGTCCCTGTAGATTTCCAAAAACTCACCTCCTAGCCTTCAGTAGCCTGAAGTCTTGGAGGAACTTGATCATGTGGTACTCCACAAGGAACCTGCTGCTCTAGGGGTGGTGACCTTCAGGTGGAATATATTCCCTGTCAGTGGGTAGTGGCACCTCCATTTGTTGACTGATGGTCAGCTGAAGGGGGACTAGACTGCAGACTGGGGCACATCTGATCTGGGCCTGAGTCTCTGGTTCTACTGCCCTGGTGGGAATGCCTTGCCTAGCAGGGAAGACTCACCCAGTGGGGAAGTTTCGCTGGGCAGCTGTCCTCCGAGAAGCTCCCTTTGGTCCAGAACTACTGCCTGGACTGGGCAGTCCTTCTCTGCAATGTTCCCTGGGGACTAGAGCTATGGCCTGGGTCAGGAAGTCTCACCCTGCACTGAATCCTCTCGCTGTGCAGCCCTCCTCTGCTATGCTCCTGGTAGACCTGGTTCATGGCTCCAGTGCGGGAGTCTCACTGGGCCACTCTACATGAAGTTCCCTGTGTTTCGGGACTACTGCCCCTTCCAGAAAGCCCGCCCAGTGGGAGAGACTCACTGGTGGCTCTGAGTTGGTCCCAAGTCTCTCAATACCTCCTCTTCTTGACTCCTGGGTCCTGTCAAAGGTCCTCCAGTCTCCTGTAGATGTCTCAGGAAGGGAGCTGCCCTTCCAATGATGATGGCCACGCCCTCAGGAATAATTCAAAATGCCTGGACCAGCCTATAAAGATGCTGGGGACCTCTAGCAAGGGTGTGCTGAGTCAGCACAGAGGCAATTGCAGTGTCCCTCAGCAGTGGGGGTTTGGGGGCAGGCAGGCAGGCTCAGCAATGGTGTCTGATCTCAGTGTGGGAGTCAGGCGGGGTCACTGTGCGATGGCGACTGGCCAGGTGTGGGGGTCGGGTGGGTTGGCTCACCACTCAGCTCTCTCTGCGATGTTTACTGACCAGGTATTGGGGTCAGGTATGCTAGCTCACTCGCCAGCTAGCTATGCCATGCAGGCAGGCTGACTTGCTTGCCGGCTCACTCCACGATTACGACCCAGGATACATTCTTTCTAGGTCTAGTTTCTCTGGAATTTTACCCTATCTCATGGTTAGTTATTTTTCCCTTAGGATTTAAATACTGTATTTGTTTACAGTTTAGGTCTAAAATCTATAATTAATAGTTTGTGTTATATGAAGTCAAAGGTTAGAACTTTATTACTTTTTGGTTATATACAATACCAGGATACACCCTGACATTATCACAAAAGCATGGACACAACCTGCTCTGATTCAGTCCCTAGCACTGCCCCTTCCCCATTCCCCCTTTCCCATTCCCCTTCCTTCACCAATCCCTCTTCCATCTTTTTACAGCTTATTATTTTTTTTAATTAGAGTCTGCAGGATACAGCCAATGCCAGCTGTGTCACATCTGTGAACACACATGTGAAAGTTCAGTCAGATTCATCTCACAGTTAAGGTCAGATATTGATTTGCTCCATAGATATTCAGTTTCCTGGAACATTAATTGAAAAATCAAGTGTCCCCAAGGATTTGTCATAAGTTCTTTACTTTTTTTACATATTTCCTTGTTTTTCTTATCCTTTTGTACATATCATAGTGTGTTAGTTACTGAGAGACTTTGTTTAACCTAAGAATTATCCCTCCAGAACCCTTTTTCTCAACCATGCTTCTGTCCTACAATGAAGAGTGAAAACTTCATGCCTTGCACCTCACCAGTAGGCCCAGTTGTAGCCTGATTTACCCAGCTGCCTGAACTGTGACAAATAATGCTTATTTTTTAAGAAAAAAGTGAAGTTTTACAACTTTAGAACCTAGTCGTTGACACAAATGTTTCTATTGTACTGGTGAGTCCTGGGTAATCTTTCCCATAACACCCCCTCTTTTATTTTTTGTAGTATATTCTGGATGATTTTTATCTGAACTCATTCCTTCTCTTTCTTTCATTGCTTTCTGAAGCCTTGGAAAGTTTGTACTCCCCCAGGCACATGGAGCACAAAAGGAACTTGGGGAGGCATTCCTGGGTAACTCTGCACAAACCAAGAGGACACAGTGGTCATGTCTCAAGACCACTCATGACAGGTGGGAGCTCAGTCTGTGTGTGGGGTCTATGTACCTGCTCCCTGCCCTCCCTATGGGGCTAAATGTGGAATTCAGATCATTTGTGTAAATAATGTCTTTGCTCAAGAATCCTTGTGCCTGCTTACTAAGACACATTACTGCTTTTTCTCTTATAATCTTTTTATGTTGGCTGTGAATATTTACGTATATCTTTTATTACTGGCTGTGAATATTTACATATATATTTTATTACTGGTCATATGACATCTAAAACCAAATTTGTATTTTTTTATTGTGAAATACTACCTTTCATTTCTTTGTTTAAAATTGCATTTATTTTTCCAAGATTCATTTCAATCATTCTCATCTTTTTAAGCATCACCATTTATCAGATAGGAAAATCACTTTTTATTAGGAAAGGCAAATGGTACACATCTATTTTAGTGTTTCTGAGAAAGTTTTATGTAAAAGAAAAGGATGAGGATGTTTTCAGGAATTCCATGTCAAAATATACTCAGAATTTTATGTTCAAAAGGTCTGTGAAGGAACTGGGGACGTAACTTAGTGTTAGAGCACTTGCCTAGCACACCTAGTGCACGCATACACACTCATACACATGCACCAATCTGTGAATAGTTTTCATTACATGACTTTCATTTAATTTTTTATTTAATTCACAAAGGCATTAATTTTGATGGAAATAATGTTGAAACTCCCAATCTCAAAAAACTAAAGTTCAAAGGTTTTCACTGATATGTGAAAGCTAGACCACAATAAAGGGGGAGGAGGGGAAGAAAAGAAGTTTGGTAGATTAGACAAAGGGGAATGAAGGGAAAGGATAGGGGATAGAAATAGGAAAAACAGTGGAATGAATAACTTTCCTATGTACACATATAAAAATACCCAATTAACTCCCCACCATCATACCCACCCACAAGAATGGGGTCCTAATGAGAATAAGATATATTCTGTCCTCGTATAATTTTATCAAAATGGATTCTACCATCCTGCATTACTAAAGAACCAACTAAAAAACAATACTGAAACTCCCTTTCTGACTGCATAGGCTTGCAAGTGTGAATTCATTGATTGTTTGATTTTTCTTTACCCAAAAGTAAGAGGCATTGACTGGAGTCTTTGAATTTTTTTTTCCATTTCAATTTTGTAAATACCTGTGTTACCTTATCCAGATAGATAGATAGATAGATAGATAGATAGATAGATAGATAGATAGATACCCCATAATAACAATAAGTTCGTATTTTTTTCTTACTCTTTGAGCAAGTACTCAAATTGTTTTCAGTGCAATATTAAGTGTTTATTCTTGTGACTTTTATAAAATATTCTGTGTGTTTACTTAGACAATAATAACACACATTTCTATTACTTAGCCAGTCTGTTCATGTCCATTTGGTTATTCTGAACTATTGGCAGTCCCCTGTGAATAGATGCTATGTGTCCTGAAGATGGGATTCCTCAATCTGGATTGATGAGAAGTTTCCTTACATGACAACACCAGGAGGTACCAAAGAAACAAGAGGGCAGATAAGATTCAGGCTACGAACAGCAGACTAGAATTTGTTTACTGTTGGCTGTATAGGGAAATGACTGCCAGCATGACTGTGTTGAGAGGACTACATTCTCTAGTGAAGGAAGATTGCCATGGGCAGATCTGAGGTTTAGTACCTTTGTGCCTACTGTGCAAGTAATAAAATGGTCAATTCGATGATCTAAAACTATTCAGAGGAGCATTTCCTCAAGATTTATGAGATATTAGCAACAAATAGAACATAAACTTAACTCACACCAACTTAATAGAGGGGGATTTGTTTGTCCAGGTAATGTTTCAATCAGGGGTGCTTCCTGCAATAAAAAATACATAGAACTTCAAGACCAGATCATGGTTGAAAAAAAGAAAGAAAAAAAGGTACCCCTCATTGTCACTCTATTTTAGTATTATAATAATACAGCTTATTCTTAATTTCACTGCATATAAATGAACTCTTTATATAACCCTTCATGGAAAATAGACTATGGTATACATGCAGTGAAGGGAAGATACAAGATGCTTCCCAAATTTAAAGTAAAATGAGGATTTTATGAAGAAACAAATAGAAAATATCACTGTTTTTTCTCTTACTAACTAATGATATCTATGTTTTTCCTTATAAATGGAAAACTTCATTTAAATCAAATCACAATGTAGTAATTTTATGAGAGACACATAACAGAATATAAGAAGTATCATTCTGTTATTTTTTTCCCTTCCCCCCACCCGTCCTGTCCAGGATATGTGGTTCACACTATTTACATAGATAATTTTCTGTACCTTTAATGGGCATTTTTCATCTTTGCCCTTGATGGAAGATAGCCATGTCATGTAAATTCTATTGACATCTGTCTTTTCGCAGTCAAGAATTAGATGAAAGGTTAAAGTCCATGTTTATTCAAATGTCTAATGTCTTTGCCTTGTTCTTCTGTGCTGCTCTTGTAGTACTGTGATCCATGACATGGTAGAGAAATAATGGCACGTGACAACTCTATCTACCAGGAAGAAGGCATAATTATTCTCTCCGATTCTTACCACTGGACATGGATAACGGCTTGAGGAAATTTTGCCACCTTGTTCTCCAGACCTTCATCATGCGTGTCCTCAACTGAAGAAATCCATCAACATCCTTCTTGCATCACAGCCCGGAAATACTCTTGAAGTGTGAGTTGGGGCAATAGTAGTGCATGTGCCATTTTTTTTTTTCACTCTTTAGGTCTCACTGTCCTTCAGTATTTGTTCAAGGTCTTGAAAAACCAATGTTTTATATGTTTTGCCTATTGTTAATTTTTAATTGTAGAAGATTCAATTCCTATTCATGTTCCTATAGCATGAAGATCCCTTCCTCCTGTGATTACTCAGTCATTAATATATCACTGACCATATGATTCGAGGAGAAAATATTAAAGTGAAAAAGGAACAATGTATGAAATTTACAAAAAAGACAAAGTGAACTTGCATTTTTAATAGTGAAGGAAGGTCCAAATTGATCAGTGTAGTATCTGTAGAAGTCTTCATGGGGGGATCCTCTGTAAACCAATGAATCAAATATTTAAAATCAAGCTAAATAAAGCATAATGTCTATCAGTTAAACTATTACAGGCATAATAGCCTTATTCTATAATTGTTGACAACACCTTTCTATAATCCTAGAATCATAAGTTTTATTCACATAAAAATTAAAACTATAATGAAATTAGATCATAAGTAAATTCACAATACCCTGACATTCTGATTCTGATTGCCTTGAGGCAGATTTTGATAGTCATGGATACCTTCACATCATCCTCTGTGGCATGAAGACTAATGGTGTTGAAATATTTCTTATAAAAAAGAGGCTGCAAGGTTGTCTGTGAGTTCTATCTTTCCTGTTGCCACTCATTCTGCAGTTGTTGAAGCAAGTGATCTATCAGGTACCAACAAATGGTTTCAGGCAAGTTCATCCAAATGCAAACAATGAAATCCTTGTCAAGGTTGTGACCAGGCCAACAGAAATTGAGATAAAATTGAAGAAACATGTACTAAAATTAATTAAATATGGGAGTAAGTGAAGAACAGGAACTATCTATCAAGGGGCCATATTAATGGAGCTAAATCTTGGAAGGGTTTTCTTGGAATAGGAAGGCAAAACTACACAAAGGGAAGAAGAGGTGCAGGTGAGGTGAGAATCAACATGGTCCATCAGAGGGTTTGCACAGTGTTTTGAGAATGATGAAGCCAGAGAAGAGGCTGAGCTGGAAGTCAGGGTTCATGTCCTTCCCTAAGAACAGTATGGAGAGAAAACATATTGATATTCAAGTTCAAATCACTTTCAGATTAAAGATTAAGTTTATTGGAAAATAGAAAACAATATATATGAGGTATTTGAAAGATTTACAAATTCATTTTTAAAATTCAACATCAAGTATAGTATTTGGTTGTTCTGTCCACCACATGGGTGGATCACAACAGAACAGCATAGAACACTTTTCATAGTCTCATTTTTCTGTCCATTGTGGATTCAGAAAACTTAACAGAGATTTGAACTTTAGAAAGAAAAATTGCTGTCAGTATTAGCCAGCTTCATAAACACATGAAATTACACTATGCTAAAGTTTGCCTTTGATTGATCATTTGTGAAGATCAGTGTCTCTTCATTTTTAAGAAAAGTCATCTCTGTGTACCTGTAAGAAAGGGTACCACTTGGATATTTCTGTACACTGGAAACTAAGCTATCAATATTTGTATGATAAATCTAATTGCTTTATCTTTTGTCTTTATTTATAATATTGCATCTTTTCTTCTGCTTAATTGGGATAAAATGGTGGTCTTTTCAGTTTCAGTACTTAAGACATTTTGATTTGAGATGCTTCTCCTTCCCTAACATAAACATTCAATTTTGTAAATCACTCCATAAGCTTTTCTTTCTTTAACTCCCAGGGATTGAACTCAGGGGCACTTGACCACTGAACCACACCCCCATCCCTATTTTGTATTTTATTTAGAGATAGGATCTCACTGAGTTGTTTATTGCCTTGTTTTGTTTTTTTTTGTTGTTGTTGTTGTTGTTGTTTGCTGAGACTGGCTTTGAACTCACAATCCTCCTACCTTAGCCTCTGGAGCAACTGGGATTATAAGCGTGTACCACTATATCCAGCACCTCTCACAAATTTTGATGAGATAAGTTTTCACTTCATTTATTCCAAAATATTTTTAACATCTCTTAATATTTTTTGAACCAAGTGTTTCACTTCTAGAGTAATTCCATTGAGGTCTGAAGGCAGATAATATGTGATAATTATTATTTAACCTTATTGGAGCTTATTTTATGGCCAAGAACGCAGTGTGTCTTAGGGCTGAAGAAGAATGTATATTCTGAGCTTGTTCGATGAAGTAGTCAACAGATAATTATATCCAGTTGATTGTTGGTTCTATTGAAAATCCCTACAGATTTTCAATGTACTGGCCCTGCCCATTTCTGATAGATATTATTGAAGCCTGTAACTATTATATTTATGTATTTCTTCATGTGGTTACATTGGTTTCTGCTTCAAGTAATCTGACTCAATTAAATTTATACATGATAAGAACTCATACCATCTTGGGGAGCTGACCCTTTTATAATTATAAAACACCATTCCTTATCCTGCATAATACATGTATATGTACATACATGCTTATTTATGTGAAATTAATGACAGCTATATTATAAAGGATGGGGGAGGGATTAGAACTATTTTGTTAAGATTCTCACAATACTTATGAATCTACATAGTGTAATTGAGAGGCAGGTTGGTCTAATTGCAGATATTATATTGCAAACTATAGTTCAAGGACCTCAGTTCCTTGCTGGCTGTTGACCAGAGTCTGCATTCAGTTTCTTGCCCTGTGGGTTTCTACCACATGGAGAAATTTTCACCAAAGTTATTAAAGTTCAAGAGTTTTCCAGAAAGATAGAATGACAATCATATGTAACATAGTCATCTATTTGCTATCCCTATACTTTTAAATATTCTATTATTTTAAAATAATCATATCTTCTGACACAGAGAGCGGATTAAAATGCAATGTTGTGATAAACAACAGGTGGAGATAATTTGGCACCATTATACAATTTACTAACCAGATACTGTCCAATCTTAAACATTTTCTCAGTTTTCACTTATTTTTTATAAACTTGTCTTTTGAAAAGAACTTGAAAATGCCTTTATGTAGGTTGTTCCATAATATGGATTTATTTGTTGATTACTGTTAGATTAGGACTGTGGATTAATTTAGAAGCCTCTAAATGTGAACATAAACTGGGCATGGTGGCACATATGATCCTAGTGACTCAGGAGGCTAAGGCAGGAGGAGCATGAATTCACAGACAGCCTTGTAAACTTATGGAGATCCTATCTCAAAAATGATAAGGGCAAATGCTGGGATGTAGCTCAGTGGTAATATGCCACTAGTTAATCCCCAGTGAAAAATATAAAATAAATAAATGTGAAGATAATAAACTAATCAGCATGTCACTTAAAATTTATGGAGAAAATAATAATGAAAATAAGGGTACAATAATAATTCAAAATAAGTTAACTTCAGTGAGCAAGGAAATATTGAGGAGGTACACTCAGGGTATTGACAACATTGCTAATGTTCTTGTTCATTCACATTAGAAATGAAGATCAAAAATACCACAAATTGTTTTAAAATTATAAGTTATTTTAGATTTACCAGAATAATTGCAAAGATACACAGAAAGTGTCCATATCCCCCCTACCTCCACAGTTCCCCCTTATTTTTAGTTAACCTCTTATGGTTAACTTGTTATGGCACATTTGTCATCATTAACAATGCAGGATTATAAAAACTCACTAGCATCCAGACCTCCTTCGTATTAACTTTTTGATGGTTAATTTGAATTGTCAACAACTTGATTGGATAAAGAGATGCTGATGATTAAGAGGCCTCTGGGTGTATCAATCAGGGCTTCTCTAGGAATGACTGGAATGTGGGATAATGAACTGAAGTGGAGCCCCACCCTAAGCCTGGGCAGCACCACCCAATAGGATGAAATAAAAGTTGGAAGAACAAGGAAGCAGATGCAGACCCAAGCTGGGCTCTTCTTCAACTGGTTCTTGACTGCTGCTTCAATTGTCCGAGGATAGCAGACTTTTGTTTCTTCACTCTTCCAAAGTGTATTCTGCCAGTGTTTCTACAAGTAGTTTCCAGAAGCCTTGGTCTCAGACTAGGGTAACACCATTGATCTTTCTTGTTTTGGAGATTCCACATCTTAGACTGTGCAGCAGCTGGCTCTTCCAGCTCTCCAGCTGCAGATGGCCTTTGTGAACTATCCAGCCACTAGTCATGTAAGCCTATCTAATAAATCCCCTTTTTATAATCATACTTCCTATTGATTCTGTTTCTCTAGAGAACCCTGAACATCTTCCTTTCTCTTAACGTTCATTTTCTGTTCTGGGATCCCATCCATGGTGCCAGATCAATTTTGGGTATCCTGTCTACTTCATATCCTCTAGATGTGGCACTTTTTTAGACTTGTGTTTTAATGACTGTAACATTCCTCATTTGGAAATTTTCTGATTACATTGGTTATTGGTTTTAAGAATGTAGTCCATAGAGGGAGAATGCCTTTCTCATCCAATTGTACGAAGGAGTATTTACATGTTTAATCATCATTGACATTCATTTGATCCCCTAAGTGAGGCTATCAGATTCATCCATTGTGTAACTACTCTTTACTCCCCTTTCCTCACTGTACTTTTTGAAAGGAAGTCACTGTGCATAGCACATAATTAAGAATTGAGTATTCAGCTTGCACCTCCTTATGGACAAGGCATCTATAAAAGTTATTTGAAATTCTTTTACTATTCACAATTTGCTAATTCTCTTCTATTCGTTAACAATGATCATTGTTTTAAGTATACAGTCTTGAATATTTACTTTATTTACATGGTTCATAAATTGGTTTATTGTTTTGCTCAGTTAATTTTGTTTTCCCATGTTAGCTCTTGGAAGATCTTTCAGTTGGCTCCTATTTGATAGTGAAATATTCACATAATTGAATTTGACTTTCTTCTCTCTCTCTCTCTCTTTTTTTTTTTTTTTTTTTTTTTTTGGCCTGGTAAGTTGTATTTGGTTTAACATATTCTTATTTTCTCTTACTAAAGTGTAATTGTGTTTATTCCCTGCCCAAGCCTAGCATCAGTTTTTCAAGAAGCAATGTATAATTTCTGTTACTAGAAAACAGAGTTACAAACAAAATATCTGGACACCAAGTCTCCTCATTGCTCCTGAGACTTTCATTGATTCCCAACTGTCAGCTAGCAATGAAATATACTATATCTGTGAATTCTAATTTACACATACAAACATGTCTATAAATATTACTACATATTCCAATTTATACTCATATATGTCTGTACTAAGCATGCATGCAGCACTACATGATTTAATGTAGTGCCACAAAATTTGTATCCACATTTATCTTTATTAGGTTAAGCATGCAATCCTATTCTTTGCAGCACCACATGATTTAATCTAGTACCACAGGACTTAATTTACCCATTCCTAAGTATTTGTTTGAAAATATCCACTCCACTAAGAAATTTAGCTTCAAACACATGTATTGGTTTTCAGAATTGGCAATCTATACTCACATGGGAATCAATTTTACCAAAAATATGCAGGTCTTACATTCAAGTCCTTTAAAATTTGATATTTCCACATTTTTTCTAATTCACTTAGGTCAGTCTACTTTTCCTCTACTCCTTCAATAAGGTTATATCACACACTTGTTACATGGGTATTTTGTCAGCATTGCTTCCTGTGATCCCCCAGCATACTTTTTTCCCCCATATTTGCAGGTTTTCTTATTGTGTTAATGTTAGGTTGGAGATAAAGCATGGAGAAGGTTTAGGGCAACTCTACCCCACCTATAATTTTCCTGTGAGGGGAAAACTGGGTCAGCTTGCAGTTAAAATGAGGAAGCTAAATGACCACAAGGGTAATTCAAGACCCTAAGGGGAAAGTATCCAATCTTTGGCATGTGTGATAGCTGGCGGGACTGACCTAAAATTAACATGTTGCTATTTAACATGTGATTAGCATATAACATTAGGGTTTACTCCCTCTCTCTGCATTTTCCCAGGTTTGGGGGAACTTACACAAGGACAGTAGAGAAGAAATTTTGTCAGATTCAACTGTCAATTAAGGTGTCAGTCAACCCAAGCTCCAGCCAGGGGAGAAGGAGTAGAACCAGCACAGCTCAATAAAAGCAACCTGTACTGGATAGAGCTCCTTTGCAGCTTGACCCACTCTGCTCTTCCAGAGTGTTTCCTTTTGCTTTCAGTCAACCTCTGCCTTGCCTGCCAACCTCTCACATCTCTCTTAGTTCCTTGCTCAGATTGCCAAGAACCTGAGCCCAGGGACCCCTAGGAATCCCTGCCCTTGCATTGGTAACATAACTTTCTATAGATTTAAAAATCAGTATCCTGTATCCACCATTATGGTCTCATGAGAAAAAATTAACTTTCCTATAAAAATCTCAGTACTTCACCTATTTTAGTTTCTTCTCTCACAAGCACCTAGTGTTACTAATATTTTTACTCTATGTAGAGCTCCACATTTTCCTCATTATATTCCCAAAACAGATTTTTATGAGCAATATGATTTTCAAATACAAGAATCCAAAGAACTGGATAAAATATTTGTTGGTACTATTATTAGAATCACAAAAGTTTTAAATTGGGATAGTGTGATTTATCTATTTTTACTACTGTTCTTGCATTGTTGATATCAGGTCATAATAGCTGTATTTCACATAAGGCCATAGACATTTATTTCTATGCTCTATGCTACAGATTTTGTAGTTTTAGCTCTTACATTTAGATCCATGGTTCATTTTGTGTCAATCAAGTATATGAAAAAATGTGTCCTCTTTGAATTTCTTGGCATCTTTGAAAAAAATTCAATCATAGATATAAGTCTACTTCTTGGAATTTAATTCTATTCCATTTATCTTTATCTTTATATTAGTGCCATAATACCTGGATTTCTATCACTTTGAAGTTAGTTTTGAAATTAAGAAGTCTGAGGAAAGCACTTTTATTTCTGTCCTTATCAAGATTTTTCTTGACTATTCTAGGTGATTTGAATTTCCTCATGAATTTCATAAACAACCTGCCAGATAATTCAAAAGGACTGGCAGTTGGAATTTTGTCAGGTTGTTGGGGTGGGAGTACTGGGGCTTGAACTCAGGGACACTCACCAATGAGCCACATCCCCAGCCCTATTTTGTACTTTATTTAGAGATAAGGTCTCACTGAGTTGCTTAGAGCCTTGCTGTTGCTGAGGCTGGCTTTGAAATCGTGATACTCCTGCCTCCAAAACCACTGGGATTATAGGTATGTGCCACCACACTTGGCTTGTCAGGTTTTTTAATTTTTTTGATAGATTACATTGAATTGGAAAGTATTGACATATTAGGAATATTAAGGATTGGATTTTTTTCTCATGCATTTAGGAGTTTTTTATTTAAATTTATAATTTTGATATGTACATCAGAAGACTTTTTAACTTTTGTATTTCCTCTTTTCCTGCTAGTTGAAATGGAATTGTTATTTGTTTTGTTTTTTGTTTTTTGGTTTTTTTTTTTTTTTGCAGATTGCTAATTGCTACCATACAGAAATACTATTAGTTGTTTTTTAGGAGGTTTGTATTTTGCAAATTTGCTGAACTTGTTTTTTTTTTTATTCGAATCGTATATTAGTGAGTACCTCAACACTTTCTGTACACTATATTATCTTTTTGTAAATATATTTTGACTTCTCCTTTTTAATCTGGATGCCTATTATTGGTTCTTTATAATCTAATTGTCTTGAGTAGACCTCAAGTATAATATTGAATGGTGTAGAAAGAAGGACACCTTTATCTGGTTCCTAATGTTGGGAAAGGTACTGACCCTTTTAGTAACCTAGAATGTTATGAGTTATTTTTTATGGATACCCATTACAGGCGGAGCAAATTCCTTTCTTTACTAAGTCTATTGACTATTTTTTTTAATATGAAAGGGGTCTGGGGTAGTTAAATGTTCTTTACACATCTTTTGAGAGTATCACATGTTGTTTGTCCATTACTACCATGGCAAATTACAAGTATTCCTAAAATTATGATTGGATCATGTCCGGAAAAACTCAGTTGAAAATACTGTAAGTCAAAAATGTATCTACTACACCCACCCCAGCAAACACGGTATCTGAGCCCCATGGTACCTTCTCCTTAGTTTTTGCCCTTGTGATCATGGGACTGACTGGAGTGGTGGCTCACAGCTGCTACACAGCATCACAAGCATAGTCATACTGGAATTCACAGTATGATTGCTGTTGAATGCATTCCTTTCACACTAGCATAAAGTCAAAAAAATCATAGTTTGAATCATCATAAATTAGGGACCCTCTGCATATTTGTTTTCATACATTCAACCAAACTCTCATTCCTTGAAAAATCCCCTCAGTCATTGTGTGAATCAGCTTTTTCAGCACTGTCCTCAAAATACACAAATGACTTAGTGGAGAAAATTTTGTCTACAGTTTCAGGGGTTTTATCCATGGTCTTCAGACTCTAAGGTAGAAACTCATAGGGGAAGCGTGTAGCATAGGAAAGCTGCTCAGTTCATAACAGCTGGGAAACAGAGAGGAAGGGAACCCATTATCTAAATTTATAGTTTTGAACCAGTCTCGATTTCATATTTCTATGAATATTACTAGTTATATAAAATATTATCATTACAGGAACCTGAAGGTTATATGAAACTTTTTGTACTATCCAAGCAATAAAATAAAAATAAAATAAAACTAGAAAACAAGAACAGCAATGAAATCTTGGGCTAATCTGGACACAGTGGTGCATGCCTATAATCCAAGCAATTTGTGGGGCTGAGAGAGGCAGATCATAATCTCAAGGCCAGCCTCAGCAATTTAGCAAGACCCTGTCTCAAATTTAAAAATAAAAGAATGAAATGTAGCTCATTGCTAAAATGCCCTTGGGTTTAATCCCAAGTACATACCTCCACCCAAAAAAAGTTAAGCGATAGAAAGACCTCTGGGTAGAAAATGGTAGAGTAGCTTCCTTATGTATCCACTATTATTGACACAGTTGCATGTGCTTCAGGAAGCTACTGGAAGGCTCTGGGGACTCTTCTTCTCTTTCTTCTTCCCTATCATACACCCCATCACCACTTAACAGTCTGAGTGTCAGTAACTGCTTCCTCAAAGAGTTGCCTGTGGTTCATATATGTCAGAATGCCCTGCTTTCTGACATTTCTTGTCAGTGTATGTATAGGATCCCATTGAAGTCATTTTAGGATGCATGACTTTTGGAGGTTATAAGCCAAGATTGAGAAATATCAGTGACAGGGAGCATAAATCAGATTAAGATTCAGGAGAGGGTTTTTGTGTTTCAGGTTTAATCAGGTTTACAAAAATCAACTGTACTTTCAAACATCTGAGAAAATCCTGTGGTAACTAAGTTATTTTCTTTCTAGTGTTCAACAAAAATTCCTCAGGACCATGTCCTCTGTTGAAGTTGATTCAGAATTATATCACACATTGCCAAGCTCGAGTGTCAGGGACTAGGTGTCATCATAGCAGAAGGTAAGTTAATTATAAAAGAATGTTTAAAAACATTTTATTTTCTCTTAATGCTTTGCATAGTTGTAATATCAGGTAAAATGTCTTCAAGGAATGTATCAGGAAATATTTACTTTTCATTCTTTATCATCCGTATTCCTGGAATAATAGAGAAGGATACACTAAGTAACTCATCAGTGAAATCATCTTGACCTTGGCAGTGACTGACTCTTAATAATAATCACAGAAGCACAGAAGGGGACCTTCCCCAGCTGAGCCTTAGGAGATCTTGATATTCTCCATTTACATCTGTATTCCTGATTCAGAAAAACCATGAGTAATATCATGTGATTTAGAAGAACTAAATTGTGTAGGGACTAGTCATGCAGCATTAAATAGGTAACACATTTGATGATAATTGTGATATAGTATCCTGCAATTAGGTACAAAGCAGAAAAAAAAAAGACAAAAGTAAGAAACCTGGGAAAGTATGTAGAAAAGTGTAGTTCAGTTAATAGTTAAATAGTTAAAAGTGTAGTTCAGTCAATTTTTGTATGATATTATAGAAATCTAGAGAATGCATGAAAATCTCCTTAGTATCTTTGCAACTTTTGGTAGATGGGAAATTATTTCAAAATTAAGTTTCATTTCAAATATATGTTTGTATGTAAAACCCAAGCAAACAAAATCATAAGCATGAAACTTAGGATCAGAAGATTAATGGGTACGTAGGGAGAGAATGTCAAAGCATTTCAAACATGAGTGCATCTGCTTTGGGAAGGCACCAAGAAGCCTCGGGGGCTCTTTCTTCTTCCCCATTATGTGCTCCATTATTACCCACTCATCAGTTTGAATGTCATTTACTACTTCAAAGGCATCTATGCCTTATAGATTCTAGAGACCCTAATTTCCAGACATTATGGGGCAGTGTATTTGCAGGATCCTTCTCAGACCTTTTTGGAAGACATGTATCCCGAACATTAGAAGCCAAGATTGGGAAATGTCAGAGGCAGGGAATATAAATAATGTCTGCATTCAACAAAATGTTCTCCTTTCTCAGAAAGTTTTGAAATCACAACTTTATCTTCAAGCATTTAAGATAACCCTACGACAAGTTCTTTCCATTCTCCAGACTCCTTCAAGAATTATTTGGAATAACATTATGTTGAGACTAATGTTGTTTAATTTTATTACACATTGCCAAACCCCAGTGCCACAGATTAGTAAGTAAATGTTAGGAGGTGAGCAGGGTACAAAAAGCAAACAGAATATTTATATACATGGATTTTATGCCTCTTTATGTTTAGTCTGACCTTGGAAATGGCCATTCAAACTCCAGGAATTTGAAAGGAGTGGGCAAGTGAGTGATACAAACAGTTTGTATAGTAAAGGAAAGCTTTGTACAAAAATCCAAAGAACCATCAAGTGAAAACACATAACCAGACCTCCTTCCAGTGATCTAAGAGGTAGATGCAGACTTAATGAACCCTGCTTATGTGCTGGATAAACAAAGACTCACAGCAGGGTGGACTGCCCTCTCACCCCTGTGCACAGCCACAGCTCTCTGCTGGGCAGCACCAAGGCTATGTGTAGGAACCATGTCTACAAACAGCAGAGTCAAGGGACTGCACACTACATTCCATGGATTTCCACAAAAATAGAACTCTTAGAAGTGCATAATCACAGGATGTATTCACATTCACAACTTCAGTGAGAAAACTGGTTTCTGTGGAATGGATACATGGAGTTAGAGGCACAGCTACCCGGGACCACATTTCCCACTTCTGAAATCAGGAAAACAGATATTTAGGTGCATTTATTTTAGGTGTTTTTACTTTAAGAAACCTTTCACTCTTCTAACCTCACACTTCACTCTTTTAGAGAGAAGAGTCTTTTACTTTCAACACACTAGTACAGGAACAGTTATTCAGTTCACACAACTTTAGAGTTAGTTCTTATATTAGCTAGTGATATCTTGAGTCAACTTTTCAATACATAAATTGGTATCACTTGATACATTCAGTGAATGTTATCTGCAAGAAATGCCCCTACTAATTGGAAACCTAAACCTACTAATCAAGATTCATAGAGGCTTGCCTGGCTACCAGAATTCTCAGAAAAATGCCATTGAAAATAAATCAAAGTCACACTATATCATGGGGCAGGAACTCAACAGCCTTGCTTTGCACTCCAACCAGAAAATAAATTTCAAATTAAAAAAAAGTTAAGCAATTTTTCTGTATTGGATATGCAATGCAGCTCACAGGTAGCATTGTTTATATTTGTGATATTAGGGGAAAGATTCTCAAGATACTAATTTCTCCAAGTCTTTAAAAGTTACTGCTTGTTTTAGTCAGCTTTGTATCACTGTGACCAAAAAAGTCAACAAGAAAATCTTAGACAAAAATTGTATTTTGACTCATGGTTTCAGAGGTTCAGTACATGGTCAGATGACCCCATATCTCTGTGCCCAAGGTGAGGCAGAAACATCATGATGGAAGGGTGTGACACAAGGAAGCAGCTAAGGACATGGCAAGCAGGAAGCAGAGAGAGCTCTGTTCACCAGGGATGACATATAAACCCCAAAGTCATGCCCAATGACCCCTTCTTCCAAATACATCCTACCTATCTGCAGTTACCACCCACTTAATCCATATCAGTGGATTGATGCAATTGACTAGGTTAAACTCTCATAACCTAGTCACTCCGCATCTGAATGTTTTTGCAGTTTCTCACACATGAGCTTTTAGGGGATACCTCATATCTAAACATTAACACTACTCCAGCACAAACTTTGAAGTAATTCTGTGGTATTTATCTTACTTCTCTATAAATTTGTGCAACTATAATTTATCAAATGATCTCTTTACACATGTTATATGTTTGGTGTTTCTAATTTGCTCTTGAGGTATCCTATGGATAGTGACAATAAACTGTAGTTCAAACCTGAAAGTTATAAGGGATTTGGTCCTAGATATTTAACAATATAACTTTCATGTAATACCGTCCCATAGAGAGGAGAGTGTATCTCACTGAGAACTGGAAATGAGAAAGGAGTTAGGATCAGGTGTGTTGGTGGGGTGAGACAGAGAAGGCAACTCAAAAATCCCAGGAAATAAGTGTGTGTTACTTAAAGATCCCAGAGAGAAGAAGGCAGCATAGCCTCAGTGCAAATGGCAATAAAGGAGACTTACTGGATTCATATGCACAAACATTGGAGGTAGGGGAAAAATACAGGACGAGGAATCAGTGGGTGGTAGCTTTCACTGGAGTCCTGAGTTTTACCCAGACAGGTTATTCAAGGAGAATTGTAGTTGGTAGGTTTCCAGCAAAAAAACCACATACTCCATGGAATAAACTGAGCAAAAAGTGGTCACCAAACAATATCTACACAGTTCACACAGTGTATCCAGTGGGGCAAGTCTAGTGTTGTATGACTAGAGTTTCAGTTATCATTTAAAATGCTTGAAAACAGATTATTTAAAAAAAAAAAACAACTTTTTTAAGATTCAGTTTTCCTAAAACATGAAAAACCTAGCAGCTAATTATATTGATTAAATTTTTTCTGCTTTCTGTGCCACTTCTTGAAAATTTTATGAAGAGCAGATTAATATTTTAAGGAAATGTTATCACTTACAAGTACACACTTATTTTGCTTTTCCTACTTCATTTATTGTATTAATTATTCTTACATTACTTAGGAACTGTGATAGTAGATAAGCATAGTCATTATTTTGAGTTATTCCCTTGTGAAAGAAAAATGCTTAAAGTCAAATCACTGTACATGATACATAGGGAGAAACAGATACTTCATTGTACTTTTTGCATGCATTCATTCTATGTAAAATTTATATTTCTATTCAGAACATCTAACAGATAAACATAACCCTATCTAGCCATCAAATTTAGCAAAAATGTAAGCTAACAATTCTGAAGACATTTTTATTTTTTGTTTTACCAACAAACTTATGATACAGAATAATATAAAAGTACCAGTTTATAATAAGATAATTGAATCCAAATTATATTTGTGACAAAATGGGACAAGCTAAAGTCTTCTGTTCATATGGCTAAACTGTAAGAGTTTTATTTGAATTCTTATAAAGGCTAAGAACCAAATTTTTCAGGTAAAGCATTTTCCAGTGCAGCTACAACTTGGTTCATAAAAGGCCTCTTTTATACCTTGTTTTCCTTTTCTCAGTCTCAAGTTATTTTAGGACTTAACTCTTTGGTGTTAGGACTAGCTGAAATAACAATTTTTCAAGCAATCTTGCATATAATTATCTTGTATTAGTAAAGGTTTTCTAAAGGAACATAACCAACAGGATGGAGATATATATTTTATATTTATGTGTATATATATACACACACACACACACACACACACATATACACATATATATCTATTTATATGGAATGATTTATTAGACTGGCTTACCTGATCAGAAGCTGGATAACTTGACAATGGCTGTCTTGTCTGCAGAAGGGATAACTGGTAGAACCAATAAGCACTCAGTCCAAGAATTTGGAGCCTCAGAACAAGAGACCTAAACAAACTGAAGGCCTGGAAACTCCCTAGGGAGTGGTGGTCAGAATCTACTTTGGAAGAGTAAAGGAACTGGAGTCCGATGTCCTTAGGCAATGGTGCAACAACTGAAGCACCCACTCAAAAATATTTTAAAATCTACATTATAGTATTTATGTTGCAAGATGTCAGAAGAGTATCATTCAAACTACCTTCTATTCTGGGGAAGAAATCAGTGCAGTTTTGGTTGTATACAGGATAGTTATATCATGTTAGGCGAAATCAAGACCTTGTTTTGTTTATTTGGAGATTAGGTATGATTCAAAGAGAGATGTTTGTTGTCAAGTTGACAAAGGATGGACTTTGTGATGGTTAATCTGAATTGTCAACTTGATTGAATTAAGAGATGCCTGAGTTTAAGAGATTTCTGGGTGGGTCATAACACACCCAGAGATAATTGGCATGTGGGAGAGCAAACTGAGGGAGGTATACCTGCTATGAAAATGAGCAGTAGAGTCTAATAGACTGAGGGCCTGATAAGGTGGAAGGAGGAGGAAACTAAGACAGAGGCAAGCTTGATTCTTGACTGGCTACTTCAGTTGCCACTGTCATTACCAGAGGACATCAGACTCCAGCTCCTTCACTATTACAAAGTGAATTCTAACCAGCAGTTTTCCAGAGATTTTTGAAGTCTTTCATCCCACAGTGGGGTTATGTTATTTGTTTCTTTTGTTCTGAGACTCCAGTTTCTTGGACATGGATCACACCTTCTAGTTTCTCCAGCTCTCTAGCCTTCCTGTCAGCCTACAGATTGTCATTGTGGGATTATCCAGCTTCTGATAATGTAAGCCAATCCAATAGATTCCCTTTTTATAACATAAATGTGTATATAATATATATGTGTGTATGCATGTATGTATATGTATGAATGTATATTTATGTTTAATTCATCCATCCTTATGGGCTCTGTTTCTCTAGAGAATACTGATAAGGAATTGGTATCAAGACATGGGGTTTTTCCTATGTTTACATCTGACCATATGGTTCAGAATTCTTTGAAGATGGTTTGCAGGAGGTGTTTGAAAACATTTGGAGAGTCAGGCTGGAGAAATCTTAGAATTTTGTAAGCAGAGAGTAATGGAAAATCTGGTGGACCAGAATAGAAGACCAAAATGCCCACAGGAATGTGGACAGTAAAGACTGTACTCATAACATTTCAGATGAGATGAGAATGAGAACTCTATTAATCTCACAAAGGAAATTTCAAGGCAGGACAGCATTTAAGTGCTTGCATGCATATTGCTGGCAGCTCTTAGTTTACTGTGATGATTAGAAGCAGAAAGCAGAGCAGAATCATTTTAAAAAGTTGCATTTTAGCAGGAAAAGTGGAAGGAAAACTAGAGCTGAGGACAAAACTGGAGTGTGGTATTTGAAGAGATTACTCTCACTAAAGAGAAACTAGATATGTTGTATAAAGACCATAGTAAAGATGCCTTGAGGGCATCTGAGGGATCAGTAAGACCAGACCCATGGGTGGTTCAAAGGTTTTAAAAATGAAAACTTATTTAAGAGACTGTAGGTACCCTGCTCACAAAGGGGTACCTCAAAAGGTGTTTTTCCAGAATTATCTCACTGTACACAGCCACACAGGAACTCACAGGCCATTACAGCTGTGGTCCAACAAGGTCCAGCTACTGCTTGAGCTGATAGCCTCTTCCAAATGGTGCTGGTTCTGTAGTAATGCAGGATGATAGAGTTAGGGGTTCACAGAGGTTTTTACTGAAATTTCAAAGGAAGGCCTAGGAGACCAAGAAGATTGTAGCAGGTTCATAAACACTTGGGGGCAGCCCCTGAGAGGGCAGTTAGTGAAGCTAAGGGAAGGCAGGCCAAAACTGCAGTGGTGGCTCCTAGGATTAAAAGATACCAAGAATGTGAAATTGTGGAAGAAAGCTTCTGGAACATAGCAGAGACAGGCCAAGAGGAAAACCAGGTTGTCTGCAGCCAGCAAGATATGGAGATGGGCTGCCCAAATCTTTTAGAGCTTACATCTTGATGCCACATGCCACAGATAAGAATGCGGACCTACTAGACTTGTTTGCCCAGCTGGGTTTCAGTCTTGGTTCAATCCCATCCCTTCTTTCTGTGTTCATATCCTACACTTTTAGAATGGGAATGTGTACACTGTGCCATTGTACATTGTAAGCATTTAATTTGCTTTTTGATTTTTCAGGGACTCACAGCTAAGTTTGGCTTTAGTCTAAGAGGAGATTTCAGACTCAGACTATTCAGCAATGCTGGACATGTTAAGACTATGGGGATACCTGGAGATATACTGATTGCATTTTTGAATAATGAGATGGGCATTGGCTTCTGGGGTCCAGTACGAGAATATCATGATTTGAAACTATCAATGTTCCCCCAAAATCTCATGTTTTGAAAATGTGATTCCCATAGCAGTAATGTTCAAAGGTGAAATGGTTGGATTATGAGATCTGTACTCATAAGTGGATTCATCCATGCAAATGAACTACTAGGTGGTAACTCTAGACTGAAGTGTGACAAGGAAGTAAATCTCAGGGAATTGTTATGGGGGATTATATCTTGTCTTTGCACTCTCTCTGCATCCAAGCTGCCATAAGCTGAGCAGCTTTTCTCCATCATGGAATGAACCTTGGAAACCATGAACCCAAAATGAACTTTTCCTCCCTTAGTTTGTCTTTGGTATTTTGGTGACAGCAATAGGAAGATTACACACATCTTCATCTAAGAGAAGCAAATGTGTCAACAGATTGAAAATATGCAGAGAAAATAATATAGAAAAACCAAAAAATTTTAAGTTAACCCAATAATTTCAATTTAAGAATTATCTTGCTGAGTGTGGTGGCACACACCTGTAATCCCAGTGACTCAGGAGGCTGAGGCAGGAGGATTTCAAGTTCAAAGCCAGTCTCAGCAACTTAGTGCATTCCTAAATAGCTTAGTGAGACCCTGTTTCAGAATTTTTAAAAAAGGTGGGGGTGGTGCTGTAGGAACATACTTCAACATTGTAAAAGCTATATATGCTAAAATCAAGGCCAACATCATTTTAAATGGAGAAAAATCGAAAACATTGTCTCTAAAAACTGGAACAAGACTGGAATACCCTATTTCACCTCTCCCATTCAACACAGTCTTTGAAACCCTAGTCAGAGCAATTAGACAAAAAAATAAAATTAAAGGGATATGAATAGGAAAAGAACTCAAACTATCCCTATTTGCTGATGACATGATTCTATATTTAGAAGACCCAAAAAATCTATTAGAAGGCTTCTATAACTCATAAATGTATTCAGCAAAGTAGTAGGGTATAAAATCAACATTAATAAATCAATTGCATTCCTATACATCAATGACTTATCAACTGAAAGAGAAATCAGGAAAACTATTTCCTTTACAATAGCCTAAACAACAACAACAACAACAAAAAAAAAAAAACCTTGGAAATCAATCTAACAAAAGAGGTTAAAGAACTCTATAATGAAAACTACAGGACACTAATGAAATAAATTGAACAAGTCCTCAGAAAATGGAGAGATCTCCCATGTTCTTGGATAGGGAGAACTAATTTTATCAAAATGGCCATACTATCAAAAGTGATATATGCAATTCCTATTAAAATCCCAATGATGTTCTTCACAGAAATAGAAAAGGCAGTTGTGAAAATAATTTGGAAAAATAAGAGACCCAAAATAGCCAAAGTAACTCTTAGTTAGAAAAGTGAAGCAGGCAGCATCATAATACCAGACCTTAAATTATACTACAGAGCAATAGTAACAAAATCAGCATGAAGACCAGTATAACAGAATAGAAGACTCAGACACACCTACATAAATACAGTTAGCTTATACTAGACAAAAGCACCATAAACATACATTGGAGAAAAGAGACTATCTTTTCTCTATATTTCTAAAGCAAAGTAGTCTGTAATTTTCTTTTGTAATGTCTGTGTCTACTTGTTTTATCAGGGTAAACTGGCTTCATTTTATGAATTAGGAAGTGTATTTTTCAGTGGTTTTGATAATGTTTGGAAGAGTTTGTAATGGATTGGTATTAGTTCTTAATGATCCAGAATAACTTACAAGTAAAATAATGTTTCTGTGTAGGAAATTGAATATTAATGGCAATCAAGTTAGTTTGGAAAGGATCCTTCCCCAGAACTGCAAACCTCAGCCTTGGACATCTTATGAATCTTCATTCCTGACACAGGAAAACTGTGAGTCATATATGTGTGGGATGGGGACACTACACTGTGGTAATTTATCTATGCAGCAACAAATAATTAATAAAACTAGCATTAAGTGTAATGTGGCACCCGGACTGCTTCCTGAATAAGAAAAATGGTTTTAGTGGAAAATAAAGTAAACTTATAGTATCATCAATATTTTGTATCACTGTCTGTCTCCGTTTTCATGTCTTTGTTTACTAGGGTTATGTAAGATGATAACAATCCAGGAAGCTCAAGAGTGTATGAAACTTTCTTTACAACAAGTGCAAATCCCTGTAAATCCAAAGTCTTTCAAAATAATACTTTATTTTAAAAAGTGCTAATTTGGTAACAAATAACTAAATCAAAGAAAAAATTGGGGGCTCAGGGAATAAAAGGGCATGTTGGAAAACAACAAAGCACTTTCTTTTATGATCCTTCTTTCCAAACTGAGGTGCAACTGATTTAGGAAGACACCATGAAGCTCTGGGGACTCTTTCTTCTTTCTCCATATTGCTTTGAGTATCAGTAAAAAAATTTTTCAAAGTTCCAGTGCTTCTTTTATGTCAGAAACACCTATTTTTAGATAGTGTCAGGCAGTGTATCTGCAGGATTCCACTAAAATAGCATACCAATTTCTGAACATTTGAAGCCAGAATTGAGAAATGTCATTAACAAGGAACATTAATGATATTTTTCTGCCTTCAAGAGTGTGTGTTATGAGTACACGGTTTAAATCTTCAGTTGTCCAAAAGACAACTATAGCTTCAAGCCATTTTGATCATTAAAATCTTTTAATTCTCCTTTCCATCATAAATTATAGGGGGCTATGTATTCTTTTGACATATATCATGGAATTACCTATAGTAAGCCCCAAAACACAGAATAGGTATCATCATGGTCAGAGGTGAGATGGGTTCCATAACAGTGTTCAAATATATGGTGGTTGAGGCCAGTCCTGCTTGCACAGGCCTGAAAATGAACCTTTATCCACCAGATTTTTGGCATGTGAAGGCAAGTGAGTGATTCTGACTATTCTTCACAGGTGGAAAGAAAAAATGTAAGATAATACAAGATAAACGCATTTCCAACCCCCCATGCAGTGACCTAATAGAAGACTAAGTGCAGGGTCTCTTGTACAGTTGCCTGAGATTGTGGACACCACAGCCTTCAGAGTGTGTATGTTAGATGGACAGCTGGGCCTTAGGTCTAGGGATATGCAGTGACTGATGGCCCCTTGGGCAGAATGTCCTCCAGCAGTGGCTCCATTTTGAAGATGGTGCAGTACCACAGCAATGTTAAAGTAAAGAAGCAAGAGATGCATGTGACTTCCTCCTCTGGAGCAAGATAGCCATGTGAACCCAGGGTAGCTCCCTAATACTGGCCTCAGGGACTGTGAGATCTGTGAGAGTCTCTTGTAGCAAGGACAACAGATATCTGCAGCCTTAACAGGGGCTAATGCAGTTCTCTTCATTGCCTTTTCTTGTAATGTGGAATCCCTCTCGTCTCCAGTCTAATACTGACATGGAACAGTATCTGAAATGAGGTGCTTTGCTTCCATCTCTATGCTGACATTCCAAGTTTCTGTGCAATGTTCTCATCACTGCTTTGTGGAGTCTCAGTATTTTCCTTTAGACACTATTCAAAGTGTAGTTGTTTGCTTATTACTTTGGTCATCTTTGGGGAAGACACACCTCTATTTATCCATCTTCAAGCAATTCAGTTTTTCAAATATGTATAGGTTAATAGTTTCCAGAATATAGAAGTGCCACCACCAGTGCAGCCAAATTCTTGGTTCCAGTGAGGGGTGAAGGGGGATTGGAAAATAAAGATTCACAAACGCAGATTTTGAAGATTAAGCTGGGATCAGGTGGAGCTCTGCTCTCTGATGGAGATTCAGATCTAAAGAATCATGCCAGCAACCTTTATTTATATATGTCTCATTATCAGGTTAAAGACTATGCAACCATTATTCTTTGTATTCAGGAAAGTTACAAAAACTAGGACACCTTTGTAACTTTTCTGCAGTTGCAATCCACAGTTACAAAGTGCAACACTAGGGCTTTGTTTAACTCTCCAAGAAAGATCATTGTTAAAGTTACTATAAAGCAGGCAGGAACAGGAGAAGCAGAGCTGGTGAAACACTGGTTGTCTAGCACAAGAATTTCTTTATTCCCAGGAGCTCTGTGCCCGAGATCAAGGTCAGAGCTGATAGGACTCTTGCAGAGCTTCCTCATGCAGGGCATTGCCACAGCAGCTAAGCATCCTGTGCCCTTCCACAGAAACATTCCCAGGCACCGGGCATGCCACAGCCATGAGCTCATCAGAGACCCCCAATCTCTCAGTCACTGCTCTCCTATCCTCTGTCACCTCTGTCCACATCTCTCTCTCTCATATATATTTTTTTTTCTTTTTTTTTAAATGCAAGTGATGTGTTAAGACTCAGAGTCATTGGATTTATCCTTGAAAAATTTGGCATCCTATTGTTACAACACAAAAGATAATTAGAAGCAAATATATAATTCCAAAAATGTACCATACTGTATGTTTTTAACATATTCCAGGATTAAAGCCATTTAGATCAGTAAGTATTTGTTTAGCAAGCCATGCAGGATCCACAGAATCAATTGACTTTCTTGAATGTCCTGGATATGATGAAGTAACTCCATAAGATCCAGGCTATCATTATTTCTCTGCCAAATTCCCATTAAATTATTTTTAATTTTCTCCCAATCCCAGTGAGAAGCATTATACTTCGCTGCTGTGACACAGACATATCTGTAGTTAGCATGGCAGTGAAGCTTTTGTCTAAATTTAAGAGCAGCAAGTTCATTTCCAATATTAATAACTATAGTTTCTCTAGTATTTAATTTTACCTCTAACTTATCATCAATATTTACCTGATTTTGCAAAGGTTTTTAAGTATTTTGAGCTAAATAACAAATTGAGCATTTTGTACGCTTTTGGATAAAGCTATAGCAGCAGTCATGACAGAAACTAAAGCAGATATCAAGGTGACTACTCCGATTATAACAAGACCAAGAGCACGATGGTGCTCACTGGTCATGAATTGACTGTAGAACTTGAACTCCAGTATCAGAATACCAGGGCTCTGAAACATTAGCTGGAGTTATAATAAAAGAAGGTTGTCAACACAAGTGTTACATGTCCTCTATTATACCAAGTAATACAATTAGTCAAATTACAATTATAACAAGTTAGATGATATTTATCTCTTATCCTGTTACCTTTATATTACCAGTAACTAAAACATAAGGAGATTGTACACAGGCTCACAAGCCATAACAAGGAGCCACTTTACAATTTTTATTCACAAGATCAGGTAGGGGTATGCTAGTAAAGTTAACAAAATCTAAGGTGGTTATCAAATACCAAAGATCTCTTTGTATGCCACCACCCCTGAAGGTCAGAACATTACTTATGAATACTCCAGAGGTCATAGATTTTTGATATAAGTGCTTCTCATCAACTTTGTGAGATCAATCCAAAATATAGTCATTACTGTCATAGATATTATGATGTACTGGCCAACTGTTAGCACAGTCCATCCATTTAGGAAAGGCACCCAATTCTGTAGTACTATGATTAGGACAGTAAAGTATTCGATGTTCCATGGGAAACATGGTTATATCATTAGGTAGTCCCATTTTTATAACTGTCTAAATATATTTAGTTATATTCCAAGGGCCAGTGAGTTTGGCTACCTTGGCTCCCTCACATGCTGTCTTATTTTCTGGTTACTTTTGAACAACTGATATTGTCATTGTGGGACCAACATATAGGTAGAGTCCCACTGTATCCAGTATAATTAAATCCAACCGAATGGATAGGTGTAATATGTTTGTCTGAAAAATCTCCCATCAGGTATATATCATTAGTAAATATTGGAATAGATTCTCCAGTTCACATAACTGGGTATATACTAAAGGTGAATCTGGAAAGTAAGTCCAGTTAAGTTTCCCAATGAACTCTGCTTACCTGACAGCTTAATAAAGCCAATGTGGCCACAAGCATTGTGGCAGGAGATTTAATATTTCCCTGTTGATTTACCATCTGTTTAACCTGGTGTGCTGGATTCTTCAGTTGTCCTCATGTTGGCAGACCAGCCTTCTGGGTTCATCAAGTTCTCTTCCTCATTTTCCCCAACATCTTGTCCTTGGTGGATGTTGGGATACCACTTCTGGTGTGTGCTTCAGTCATTTGAACTGTGGTTGGAGGATGAGCTGCACTTTCTGGAAAGATAAAAGCATGACCCCTACCCCACATAATAACTGAATCTGGTGCATTCCGTTGTCCTATGTGTAAGTCTTTCCACCAGACCAGACCTGTCGAGCCTATAGTTGTATGAGCCAGTTGCAGTACAACCTTCAGCATCACAGTTCAAAAATTTAATACAAAAAGAGCATGAATAAAATCAATTTTGTGGGGTTCTATTTCCCTCTTTTTGTTTTCGTAATAGTAACTTTAGAGATAAATAAGCTCACTCCACAATAGCCTGTGCTGGAGGATTATAAGGAATTCAAGTTTGGTGTTCAATATAATATTGATCACAAAATTGATGAATAGATGAACTAGTATAAGCTGGCACATTATTTTCAGTTTTGATTTGTAATAGACAGCCCAGCACTGCAAAAGCAGCCAAACAGTGGGAAATAACTCAATGTGAATTTTTTACTGGCCAGGAAAATTAGTAAAAGTCACCTGGAAGGCATGTAGGGATTGTCAAAGTTGATATTTTTGTTAAACTGAACAGGGCACCGTAATGAAAGAAGGCTCATCTTTTGTTTCAAACAAAATCATGAAATGGGGTTAAAGATTTTGGAGGCGAGTGAGCAAGATGAAGTCATTTAATAACTTTTGAAGACTGCCATATGGCCCTTGTCTGGGTATGAAAAGAAGAAAACATCAACAGATATATAGGCTCCTGTAAATTAATTTTAGTAAGTTGTTCAGTCTTGATAGCAGTTTCAAGTTTCATTAAGGCATCCCTTGCTTCTGTAGTAATCTGTTGAGGAGAGGCCTGAGAGGGATCTCCACATAACATATCAAACAAAGGGCCCAAATCTGCAGTAGATAATTGGAAGCTAGGCCTTAACCAATTAAAATCTCCCAGTAACTTATGAAAATCATTGAAAGTATATAAAACATCAGTTGTAATTTGTAAGTTTGGTGGATGAATCAAATTTCCTGTAATTCAGTGCCCAAATATAAAAAGGTAAGGCCTTATGTACTTCTGTAAGGCACTAACAGATAACAGTTATAAAGTTTACAAGGAAACTACAAAATGATAATATAATAGAATTTACATGCAAGGTCAAACATTTTTCTATAATTCCTCTGGATAGGAACCAATTCTTTAGTCCAGCTTCAAGAATAGCATTGTAGATATTTCCTACATGATCCCTGTATGTGAAGGTTTCTATCTCAAGAAAACAGTTTGTTGTATCCTATTACCTTAATCGGAAAGTATTGAAGGTATAGGATATTTAGCATTTTTATACTCTTCCATTAAAAGTTTTAACAATTAAGTTCTACTTCAGATTCAAAATTCCTATACATTTGGAGTAGAAACACAACTACTATTATATAACATTTACCTACATATAATCTGTGAATACATTTACATTGAGTTTTTTTTTAACTTTTTGATATTTATGACTCAATTGATGATTTCATTTCAAATATGATAAACAGTACTGACTTCAAAGGTAAAATAAAAAAATTTAATTACCTTAATAGTTTTAAAAGCCAACCAGATACTGCATATTAAAAATTAAAGACTTTTTTTGTGAGATGATTTCAGATTGTTTTTAAATATAAATTGATAATGTTGCTTCTTCAAAAAAACAGAAAATACAAAATGAAATTTAGGGGCTGGAGATATAGTTCAGTTGGTAGAGTACTTGCCTTGCAAGCACAAGGCCCTAGGTTCAATCCCCAGTACTTGGAAAAAAAGAAAGAAAAATAAAAAGAAATTTAACAAGAGCGAAAACATATTTAGTTTGTTTAGTTTGTACAATAGCTAGGAGCCAATAAACATGAATTTTTGTAATCCCCAAATTTTATTTAGCTATACATTATGTTTTCTGTTTGAGATTATAGTATTTTTTATAGCAAAAATCTTCTGAACCTAACTTTAAACTTTAGTGGTAATCTTAACATGAAATACAGTGAGAGGCAGGGTCTTAACTCAGATGAGATGTGGCCTCTTGAGAAGGTGTTTTATTTCTGAAACTAATCTTTAATCTTTTTCTTAGTGTTATAAAGTTTTAAATATCATTTTTGAGTCCATATGAATCAGTAAACATAATGTAACATTACATCTGAAATATGAATTAAACAAGTCAAAAGAGTTTCTAATTCTTTTTTGTGGAAGTGGCAAAATGTCTTTATATTCCATATTATCAATCTTTAAATAAAGCAGGATATCCTTATTATCTTTTAGAAATATATCTAAGTTTACTTCTTAGGTAGAGAGTAGCACAAAATTTTATAATTATGATAGATTGTTCTTATCTAATTACAAAATATTAAATCACATAAAGAAATTTTTAACTTTTAAAAGTTTGTTATTTTTATAATAGACTGCTGTTACAGAGAACACCAGCTTTGTAAAATATTCTCCTATGCCTTATATTTAAAAGACTTTATATGAACACTTCTTAGAATACAAAGAAACCAATTAAGAGCACGACAATTACACTGATTTTTTTATATTAACCCAGTTAACCAGGTTTAACTTTTGAAGAAAAATTTAGAATCTAGAATATAATTAAATAATATAATGGATTTATTTAATCAGAGTTGGACACACAATAATTTTAAGACTGATTTTTATAATACTTCACAGACATAAGAAATTATCTTTTTTAAAAAAATTATTTTTAGTCATAGATGAACATAATACCTTCATTTTATTTACTTATTTTTTTAATGTGATGCTGAGGATCGAACCCAATGCTTCACATGCTCCAGGCAAATACTCCCATCACTGAGCCACGACCTCAGCCCAGAAATTATCTTCATAAGTAAGAGCAAATTATTTTTTAAGAAATCCTTATTACTTTAACATATAGAGAATTAAACTTTGGTTCCCATCAGAACATTAATATTTTACTTGTGTCTGGGGAAAGGATCACCTTTTCAAACCTACAACTTAACACAAATCTTTTTGTTTCTTACACAGACCTTCCTGTCACAAACACAGACTTTCTTTCTCTTCCACAAACCTTATATCTCTTTCCCTTCATAAACCTTCTATCTCTTTCCTAGCTGTTTATCCCTTTTAAAATTCACATTCCCAAAACAATCCTTATGAAATTTCTGAATTTTTTTTCAATTACTCCTCTTATTAAGATTAAATACTTTACGTTGATTACAGTACTGTAATTGAAACACAGCTGAAACTTTTTGGACCCTTCGTATGTAGAATTACACCTGTTAGAACTTTAACTCTTAGTAAACTTGTTTGAGTGAAGACCCAGAACCAAACCAATCTTAAACTCCTTTTTAAATTTATCCATATAAGAAAATACATTTATGAAGATTAATCCCATTTATGTTAAATCTAATTTACTCATTTTAACTGTAAAATCAATTTATTCATTTTAACCGTAAAATCAAAATATTTTACAAATGTAGTTAATAGTATTAACCATCTTTCTCTTGTTGAAGAAAAATCCTAGAAGCAATGGAAATCACATTACATTTTAGTTTGAAGAAATCAACACTTTATTGTCTGAGCACCTAGAAAAACTTTGTGAGTCAGAATTTTAAAGACATCTTTATTTTTATCTGATTACTTGATTTAATTTATTTGGGTCTATCTCTTTATTTAAATTTTAATTGTTGAGTGCTTATTTGTCTAAATGTCAATTTTGATACCATGCACATAATACATAGACACAACAACACGATACACAGGAGCGCACACATATACAAAACAGACAAGAAACAAAGATTTTGTAACTTTTTGTAAGTGGAGCTCCACAGGTAGGAGGCAATGTTATTGATATATGTTAAAGCCTCTATTACATTTAACCTATTAGAAATTAAAAGAGCCCTTCAGACTTTTATATTATGACAAATATAGGACAGACCTATACAATTGGAAATGCATGATATAAAATCTAACAGCCATGATGGGCACTGAAATCAAAGTTTTCAGGTAGCTAGCTATTTGTCCTTGATGGTTATCAGGCTTATTCCCACATCACCATTTCTATGTCTTCCTTAGGATTTATTAAAAAGAATTTTTTAAGGTATTTAAGAGCTAACCCCGGAGAAACTGGCTTCTGAAAAAAGATGAGTGTAAAATACTTAATAGTTAGATGAAATAATAGTGATCGGAAAAATCATTTAATTTATGCAGAATTTCAAAACACAGTTTTCTTTAAAAACAAATTACATGACTGCAATACTAACATCTTCATCAGGTCAGAATGTACTTTTAGCTCAGAAAAGAGTCAGTTCACTTATCTAAACAATGTGGTAGACTTTGAAGTCCTCAGTAAAAAAGAAATAAGAAGTTTTAGCAAAAGAATGCTTGTACATTTAAAATCTTCTCACTTTTCTCTTTCTGTGCTATAAGCATTAGGGAGGAACTGGTACATGAGGTAATAATGTATCATTCCTTCACCCATACCTCTTTTCCTCCCTTCACTCCCCTCTACCTATGCATATCTTTAAGGATAGAAACATAATGACCCCTTTCTTGGGATTCTGTACATCTAATATTTTACACTTGACTCTGACTTGCTCTCCCCACCTCCTTACCTGGAGGAATTTTTTGGCTTATATGGCAGCCTAACTGGAGCATCCCCTCTTCTAATAGCTGAAGAAGTTCCCCTGTGTCTGAATCCGACCCGTACTGGTACTAGCACTCAACCAGCGCAGCCAAACTCTCGATTCTGGCAAGGGGCAAAGAGAGATTGGAAAATAAAGATTCACAAACAGAATTTGAAGATTTAACTGAGATCAGGTGGATCTCTGCCCTCTAATGGAGTTGCAGATCTAAAGAATTACACCAGCAATCTTTATTTATATATGTCTCATTATCAGGTTAAAGACTATGCATGCAACCATTATTCTTTGTACAGAAGTTACAGAAACTAGGACATCTATGTATCTTTTCTGCAGTTGCAAGCCACAGTTGCAAAGTGCAATGTTAGGAGCTTTGTGTGGCTCTCAAGAAAGTCCATTGTTGAAAGTTACTGTAGGTCTGGGGTTGTGGCTCAGTGGTAGAGCACTTGCCTAGCATGTGTGAGGCCCTGGGTTTGATCCTCAGCACCACAGAAAAATAAAATAAAGGCATTTTGTCCAACTAAAATAAAACAAAAATATTAGAAAAGAAACTTACTGTAAAGCAGGCAGGAACTGGAGAAGCAGAGCTGGTGAAATATTGTGATTGTCTAGCATAAGAATTCTTTCATTCCCAGGAGCTCTGGGCCTGAGATCAAGGTCAGAGCTGATAGCACTTTTGCACAAAGCTGCCTCATGCAGGTCATTGCCACAGCAGCTAAGCATCCTGTGTCCTTGAACAGAAACATTCCCAGGCACCATGCATGCCACCACCATGAGGTCATCAGAGACCCCCAATCTCAGTTACTGCTGTCCCATCCTGTCACCACTCTCCACAAAGAAGTATCCCAACTTAACAAATATCAACTCCCCAAGCAATGTACTTGCTTAACCCCAAGTAAAAATGACTTTTGGGAGAAGGGAGGAGATAGTAATCAGAAATAATCTAAGAGCTGGGTATAGTAGAAGATGTCCATAATCCCAGTGACTCAGGAGACTGAGGCAGGAGTATTACAGGTTCAAAGGCAGCCTCAGCAACTTGGCAAGACCCTACCTCCAAATTAAAAATATTAAAAAAGGGCTGGAGTTGTGGCTTAGTGGGTAAGCACCATTGTGTTCAATTCTTGATACAAAAAAAAAAAAAAAAAATCCAACAAACTCAAGCTGAAATCAGGTTGTTTACTAAATTGACAAATATATTTACTCTGAGTAATCCACCAATGAGAAACTTAGGTCATATGTAATAGAGTAAATTTAAAATATATTGTGCTCTGCAACAGAGGATAAAACCCAGAAGTTAGTATGAGGACACTGGGACATGCAGACGCAGACTATTGAATATGTTGCCATTCCTCAGAGAAAGGTTTTGTTAGGGTCTTCCCACCACCACCCACCATCTTCAGGGACCACTGCTTTGTCCCTGCCCATCTTGCTTGTATGTCTAACTTCAATTCCTTTTCTGCTCAGCTTAGCCAATGCTTCCTGATATTCTGGTCTCAGCATCTGATGTGTGGATGTTAGTTGTCTATGAACTAGCAACCATGAATTTTCAATTCATGGATCTCAACTATGCCTACAAAATGACTGAGACAGGAACCTGTGTTTAGCCTGGGATGGGATTTAAGCAATGAGAAAGAGAAGTGAACAGAAGGATCTAAGACCCCTGAGCCTATCCATCCACCAGCATGGGGACCTCCACCCCTCCCCACCCTCACTTTACGCCAGACACAGTCCTTCCAGTAATGCTTAGAGACTCACTTACTGTCCTCCTGACTGGCAGACCTCGTGATCTTGTGCAGCATCTCAAGGAACAAGACCCATACATTCAAAACTCCTCAGCACAGGATGCATTCATTCCTCTCTGATCTGCCCCCCTTCTCTTCTGAATCCTTCCAGGGTCTGTCTTCCCTGTCCCTGATTTCCTAACATATGACTGTTCCCAGTTGTGCTTCAAATCCACTGGCCCCTTCTCATGCTTGGCCTGTGCATGGAAGCTTGTATCCTCTCCAAATTCCTTCCCCTCTTTGCTTGACTCACTGCTTGTTACTCTTGAGAACATTCTTCAGGGCTCCTTCTCTAAGAGACCTCTTTGTCCATCCCATCCCAAACCTCATGCTGTCCTCTGAGTTCCAAGTGCAGCTCTTCCTCTTATGCTTTTGTTTTCTGTTAAGTTTTCAGAATCCCTACTGGACTGAAATCTCAGAGAACGTAAAAACTTTCTCTATTTTTCAGGTGCTAAGGAAGAATGTAGGTCCTCATATACCTAAACAGGCATTCAGCCAGTGAACCTCATCCTCAGCCCAACTTTGTGATGTTCTTCTGTGATCTAGTGTATTGGACACAGAATAACACAGGAGATTCTCCTTTATATTGAATTTCAAAAGTGAATTAAAGAGTCTCAAACTCCTCACCTCTGTTATCTACTGGTTAATAAACTCCTATCCTCTTTCAATCTGAAGAGTATTTGAACTTGCAGATTAACATGATCCTTTTGGTCCCTTCTACTCTCAGGACTGGACATGAACCATGACTTTCACCTCAGCCTCTTCTTTGGCCTCCCCATCCTCACACCACTGTGTGAAGATTCTCTGGTGGCCCATGCTGCTACTCACCTTGTCTGCACCTCATCTTTCCTTCTGGATAGTTTTGTTCTCTTAGAACAAATAAGATCCTCTTGTTCACTAAGATTCAGCACCAATAAAATAACCCATTGAAAAACTTTTCTAGGTACTTTTTAATTAGCATATTTCACCAATTTTGCTTTATGTATTTTTATAAAGTTTTATCCAGATTACTGTTGTCCACCACGCATGACACGGTTTTTATCATCTTGTGCTTGGATGGATTTGTTCTGAAATCTTCTGCTGTAATTTCCTCATAAGATCAATAGTATCAACATGCACAGAATGTGCATCAATAGTAAAGGAAGAAATCACACAACAATAATACAGACTCTTTACTAAAAACATTTAATACCCATTAGCCTTTGTCTCAGAAAACTCTCTTGTTCTGTCTTATCCAGAGATATTTCAGAATAAGTTTCTACTTATTTATTTAGAAGTACTTTAGAAGTACTAAAACAGAATGGATAACATCTGCCTTTCCTACTAAAAGAGATATTTGTTTTATATTTAGGAAAGGGTGATGCTTCAAAAAATTAAAGTAATTTTAGTACTTATTTGAATTGCAATCATGAACATATATTTTTTTCACCAAAAGGGAAAGCCTTAATACACAATACAAAAATTCAAATTTGTTTATGTTGTTCATATGTCCATGTGTTAAAGACATTTGCTCACCAAAACAGAAACCAAGAAGAAATATTACAATGCAAGAACTGAAGGGTAACGTGACATTGGTTATCAAGCAGAATGAACAAGCTTACTGTGATACAGAAGGCTGGATTCCCAACCCATACCACAGGGAGGGCAGGCAGCAGCTGCCCTTACACATGCAGACCCCACAGCGAGGCTTGAGTTCAGAGGATCCCACCATGGCCCTGCCTTTGGGAGTTGAGGTCTTACAGAGGAGGACCATGTCCTCTGGTGCCTCTGCTTGTTCAGGAGACATCTGAACAAGGGTTTCATCTGAACTCTCCATACTCCTTTTTTTTTTTTTCATACTCCTTGATTTATTAAACATGATAAGTAAATGAATTGTGGAGTGGTATCAGGGAAACTGCCTCAGATTCACAAGATTTTAGAGACAATTTTCTGAAATTCTAAACCCTCCCCTTTATCCAAGGGTCAGCTGAGAATATTGGTGTAGTACACGGAATGCAAGTTTTCATGTTATCTTTTCTCATAGAAGAGCACAGTGGTCAAGAATAAGAAAATGAACTCTGGAGGGAAAAATATTTTAAAAAAATCAAGTTTTTTTTTTTTATTGTAAACAAATGGGATACATGTTGTTTCTCTGTTTGTACATGGCGCAAAGGCATACCATTTGTGTAATTATAAATTTACATAGGGTAATGTTGTTTGATTCATTCTGTTATTTTTCCCTTCCCCCCACCCCTCCCACCCCTCTTTTCCCTCTATACAGTCCTTCCTTCCTCCATTCTTGCCCCCCTCCCTAACCCTAACTCTAACCCTAACACTAACCCCTAACTCCCCCCATTATGTGTCCTCATCCACTTATTAGTGATATCATTCGTCCTTTGGTTTTTTGAGATTGGCTTATCTCACTTAGCATGATATTCTCCAATTTCATCCATTTGCCTGCAAATGCCATAATTTTATCATTCTTTATGGCTGAGTAATATTCCATTGTATATATATACCACTATTTCATTATCCATTCATCAATTGAAGGACATCTAGGTTGGTTCCACAATCTGGCTGTGGTGAATTGAGCAGCTATGAACATTGATGTGGCTCTGTCTCTGTAGTATGCTGATTTTAAGTCCTTTGGGTATAGGCCAAGGAGTGGGATAGCTGGGTCAAATGGTGGTACAATTCCAAGTTTTCTAAGGAATATCCACACTGCTTTCCAGAGTGGCTGCACTAATTTGCAACCCCACCAGGAATGTATGAGTGTACCTTTTTCCCCACATCCTCGCCAACACCTGTTGTTGCTTGTATTCTTGATAATCGCCATTCCAATTGGGGTGATTTGCATTTCTCTTATTACTAGAGATGGTGAACATTTTTCCATATGTTTGTTGATTGCTTGTAGATTTTCTGTGAAGTGTATATTCATTTGCTTAGCCCATTTGTTGATTGGATTATTTGCATTCTTGGAGTAGAGTTTTTTGAGTTCTTTATAGATTCTGGAGATTAGTGCTCTATCTGAAGTATGATGGGCAAAGATTTTCTCCCACTCTATAGGCTCTTTCTTCGCATTGATGATAGTTTCCTTTGCTGAGAGAAAGCTTTTTAGTTTGAATCTATCCCAGTTGTTGATTGTTGCTTTTATTTATTGTGCTATGGGAGTCCTGTTGAGGAAGTCTGGTCCTAAGCCGACGTGTTGAAGATCTGGACCTACTTTTTCTTCTATACGATGCAGGGTCTCTGGTCTGATTCCGAGGTCCTTAATCCATTTTGAGTTTACTTTTGTGCATGGTGAGAGATATGGGTTTAGTTTCATTCTATTGCATATGGATTTCCAATTCTCCCAGCACCATTTGTTGAAGAGGCTATCTTTTCTCCATTGCATATTTTTGGCACCTTTGTCTAGTATGAGAAAATTGTATTTATTTGGGTTTGTGTCCGTGTCCTCTATTCTGTATAATTGATCTACCTGTCTATTTTGGTACCAATACCATGCTGTTTTTGTTACTAATGCTTTGTAGTAGAGTTGAAGATCTGGTATTGCAATACCCCCTGCTTCGCTCTTTCTACTGAGGATTGCTTTAGCTATTCTGGGTTTCTTATTCTTCCAGATGAATTTCATAATTGCTTGCTCTATTTCTGTAAGGTATGTCATTGAGATTTTAATTGGAATTGCATTGAATCTATATAGCACTTTTGGTAGTATGGCCATTTTGACAATATGAATTCTTCCTATCCCAGAACATGGGAGATCTTTCCATCTTCTAAGGTTTTCTTTAATTTCTTTCTTTAGTGTACTGTAGTTCTCATTGTAGAGGTCTTTCACCTCTTTTGTGAGATTGATTCCCAAGTATTTTATTTTTTTCGAGGCTATTGTGAATGGGGTAATTTTCCTGATTATTCTTTCCAAAGATTCATCACTTATGTATAAAAATGCATTAGATTTATGTGCATTGATCTTATATCCCGCTACCTTACTGAATTCACTTATGAGTTCTAAAAGTTTTCTGGTGGAATTTCCTGGTTCCTCTAAGTATATAATCATATAATCAACAAATAGGGATAGTTTGAGTTCTTCTTTTCCTATTCGTATCCCTTTAATTTCTTTGGTCTGTCTAATTGCTCTGGCTAGAGTTTGAAGGACGATATTGAATACAAGTGGTGAAAGAGGGCATCCCTGCCTTGTTCCAGTTTTTAGGGGGAATGCTTTCAGTTTTTCACCATTTAGAATGATATTAGCCATGGGCTTAGCACAGATGGCCTTTACAATGTTAAGGAATGATCCCACTATCCCTATTTTTTCTAGTGTTTTGAGCATGAAGGGATGCTGTATTTTATCAAATGTTTTTTCTCCATCTATTGAAATAATCATGTGATTCTTGACTTTAAGTCTATTGATATGGTGAATTACATTTATTGATTTCCTGATGTTGAACCAACCTTGCATCCCTGGGATGAAACCCACTTGATCATGGTGCACTATCTTTTTAATATGATTTTGTATGTGATTTGCTAAAATTTTGTTGAGAATTTTTGTGTCAATGTTCATTAAGGACATTGATCTGAAATTTTCTTTCCTCGATGTGTCTCTGTCTGGTTTAGGTATCAGGGTGATATTGGCTTCATAGAATGTGTTTGGGAGCGTTCCCTCCTCTTCTATTTTATGGCATACTTTGAGGAGTATTGGAATGAGCTCTTCTTTAAAGGTTTTGTAGAACTCAGCTGAGAACCCATCTGGTCCCGGACTTTTCTTTGTTGGTAGTTTTTTGATGACCTCTTCTATTTCATTACTTGAAATTGGTCTATTTAAATTCTGTATGTCCTCCTTGTTCAGTTTAGGCAATTCATATGTCTCTAGAAACCTGTTGATGTCTTCGAAATTTTCTATTTTGTTGGAGTATAGATTTTCAAAATAGCTTCTAATTATGTTTTGTATTTCAATCGTGTCTGTTGTGATATTTCCTTGTTCATTCTGAATTTTAGTGATTTGGGTTTTCTCTCGTCTTCTCTTTGTTAGTGTGGCTAAAGGTTTATCAATTTTGTTTATTTTTTCAAAGAACCAACTATTTATTTTGTCATTTTTTTGTATTGTTTCTTTTGTTTCAATTTCGTTGATTTCAGCTCTGAGTTTAACTATTTCCTGTCTTCTACTACTTTTGGTGCTGGTCTGTTCTTTTTCTAGGGCTTTGAGCTGTAATGTTAGGTTGTTTATTTGTTGAGTTTTACTTCTTTTATTAAATGCGCTCCATGAAATAAATTTCCCTCTAAGTACTGCTTTCATAGTGTCCCAGAGATTTTGATATGATGTTTCTTTGTTCTCATTTACCTCTAAGAATTTTTTAATTTCCTTCCTAATATCTTCTGTTATCCATTCATCATATAATAGCATATTGCTTAATCTCCAGGTGTTAGAATAGTTTCTGGTTTTTACTCTTTCATTTATTTCTAACTTCAATCCATTATGATCTGATAGAATACAAGGTAGTGTCTCTATCCTCTTGTATTTGCTAACATTAGCTTTGTGGCATAATATGTGGTCTATTTTAGAGAAGGACCCATGTGCTGCTGAGAAGAAAATGTATTCGCTCTTGGTCCGATGGTATATTCTATAAATGTCCGTTAAGTCTAAATTATTGATTGTGTTATTGAGATCTATGGTTTCTTTATTCAATTTTTGTTTGGAGGATCTGTCCAGTGGTGAGAGAGGTGTGTTAAAATCACCTAGTTTTATTGTGTTATGGTCTATTTGGTTTCTGAAATTGAGAAGGATTTGTTTGACATACATGGATGAGCCACTGTTTGGGACATAGATATTTTTGATTGTTATGTCTTGCTGATTTATGCTTCCCTTAAGCAGTATGAAATGTCCTTCTTTATCCCTTCTGACTAACTTTGGCTTAAAGTCCACACTGTCTGAAATGAGGATGGATACTCAGGCTTTTTTGCTGAGTCCATATGCATGGTATGTTTTTCCCCATCCTTTCACCTTTAGTCTATGAGTATCTTTTTCTATGAAGTGAGTCTCTTGCAGGCAACATATTGTTGGATCTTACTTTTTAATCCAATCTGCCAGTCTGTGTCTTTTGATTGATGAATTCAGGCCATTAACATTCAGGGTTATTATTGAGATATGATTTGGTTTCCCGGTTGTTTAGTTCATTTTTTAAATTTTATTTATTTATTTATTTATTTGACACGACTTGGTTCCTCCTTTATTTGACAATTCCTTTAGGATAATTCCTCCCTTTGCTAATTTGCTTCTTTGTTTTTCATCTCTTCCTCATGGAATATTTTGCTGATAATATTCTGTAATGCTGGCTTTCTTTTTGTAAATTCTTTTAGCTTTTGTTTATCATGGAAGGATTTTATTTCATCGTCAAATTTGAAGGTAAGTTTTGCTGGGTATAAGATTCTTGGTTGGCATCCATTTTCTTTCAGAGCTTGAAAAATGTTGTTCCAGCCCTTCTAGCTTTTAGGGTCTGGATTGAAAAATCTGCTGATATCCGTATTGGTTTCCCCCTGAATGTAATTTGGTTCTTTTCTCTCACAGCCTTTAAAATTCTGTCTTTATTTTGTATGTTAGGTATTTTCATTATAATGTGCCTTGGTGTGGGTCTGTTGTAATTTTGTGTATTTGGAGTCCTATAAGCCTCTTGAACTTGATTTTCCATTTCATTCTTCAGATTTGGGAAATTTTCTGATATTAATTCATTGAATAGATTATTCATTCCTTTGGTTTGTTTCTCTAAGCCTTCCTCAATCACAATAATTCTTAAATTTGGCCTTTTCATGATATCCCATAGTTCTTGGAGATTCTGTTCATGATTTGTTACCATCTTCTCTGTTTGTTCAACTTTGTTTTCAAGGTTAAACATTTTGTCTTCAATGTCTGAGGTTCTGTCTTCCAAGTGTTCTGTCCTACTGGATATGCTTTCTATGGAGTTCTTAATTTGGTTTATTGTTTCCTTCATGTCATGGATTTCTGTTTGTTTTTTTTTCAATATCGCTAACTCTTTATTGAAATGATCTTTTGCTTCCTGTATTTGCTCTTTTAACTGTCCATTGGTGCGATCATTCAATGCCTGCATTTGCTCTTTCATCTCATCGTTTGCTTCCCTGATCATTTTAATTATGTGCATTCTGAACTCCTTTTCTGTCATTTCTTCTGCCATGCTGTCATTGGGTTTTATTGATGTAACATCTAGATTTGTTTGCAGCATTTTCTTTCCTTGTTTTCTCATATTGTTCAGGTATCAGTTGACCGCTGAGATATTGCAGATTTCCTCTATTGACTTATAATGTCCCTGAAGATTTCTAGTATATCCCCTCTTAGCCTTCAGTAGGCTGAAGTCTTGAAGGAAGTTGATAGTGCGGTGCTCCACAAGGAAGCTGCCTCTCTAGGGGTGGTGTCCTTCAGGTGGGATATATTCCCTGCCAGTGGGCAGAGGTGTCTCCACTTGTTGACCAATGGTCATCCAAAGGGTAACTAGGCTGCAGGCTGAGGCAAGGCCTGTTTGGGCCTGTGTCTCTGGTTTTACCGTCCTTGTGGGAAAACCTCACCCGGCAGGGAAGACTCACCTGGTGGAGAGGTCATGCTGGTCAGTTCCCCTCCTATAGGTTCCCCTCAATCTACAACTACCGCCTGGGCTGGGCTGCCTTCCTCTGCAAAGTTCCCAGGGGCCCGGCCCTACCTCCTGGTTCTGGGAGCCTCACCCTTCACAGATGAATCTCCTTAGGCTGCCTCTCCTCAGAGAATCTGCCCGCAGTCCTGGAACCTTTGCTATGCCCCTAAGTGTGTCTTTGTGCGGCTGTTCCACCAAGAAGACTCCTAGGTCCTGGGACCCTGCTCTGCACCTAATTTCCTGGCTATGCGGCCCCTCCTCTGAGCAGCCACCTGGAGCCCCATACAATCGCTCCGAGTTCCAGAGACCTGCCGCACGCCTCTTCCTCCAGACAGCCTCCTGGTGTTCCAGTGCGGTCACTAGGAGTCCAAGCAACTCACTGCGAGCCTCCTCCTCCCGCCAACTGCCCGTAGCCCTGGGCAGTCACTCCAAGTCCAAGTGACCTGCCCCGTTCCTCCTCCTCCTCCAGGTAACCCCCGGGTGTTCAGGAGCGGTCACTGTGAGTCACTCTGAGTCACTCTGAGTCAACGTGACCCGCTGCACTCCTCCTCTGGGCAGCCGCCCGGAGCTCTGGTGCGGCCACTGGAGACCAATTGACCCACCACGCTCCTCCTCCAGGCAGCCCCCCGGTGTTCAGGAGCGGTCGCTTTAAGTCCAAACAACTCACCACTCGCCTCCTCCTCTGAGCAGCCGCATGGAGCTCCAATGCAGTCACTGCGAGTCCAAGCGACCCGCCATGCTCCTCCTCCTCCTCCTCCAGGCAGCCCCCACAGTGTTCAGGAACGGTCGCTTTGAGTCCAAACAGCTTGCCATGCAGCTCCTCCTCTGGCAACTGCCCGTAGCTCTGGTATAGTCACTCCGAATCCAAGTAAAGATGGAGACGGTTGGCAAGTCACCGGAGAAGTCCGCTTTATTACAAGATGAGGCTTACATATATACTCTTGGGGCTTCCGGGTTAAGGGAGAAAGTGACGTGTGGGTGTCTGATTGGTCCGGCTTGCTGCCGGCGGGAAAATAGGTGGCGGGAAGCCGAGACTTATGGGAAGAAGAAGCCGCTCAGGGGCCATCTTTGGTGTGGATCGGACTGCATATGGAACCTTACATTCCCCCCTCTTTGGTTTGTGGGAATTCGGGATGTTGATTTTCAATCTGGCTGCTTCCTGCTGATCAGGGGCGTTGTCAAGGGGCCCGGGGCAGGGGGGTTGGTTGTGAGGGGAGAACAAAGCGTTGGCTATTATATTGCATAATAAGCCATGTCAGATCAGAGTAATATATTACTTCGTACCCCGTAAAGTCCATAAAACTCCCTTGGAGCCATAAGTCCTCAATTTGGTCTAGGAATTCATTGTAGTCATTAGTCGGGTGGAGGAGCCATGCATCAGTGTCCAAGGTCCATAGAAAGGATATTAGCCTTGGAAGAAGTTGGGGGAAGTCCATCATAGCAGGACATCACCAGGCGTTGTTCCCAGTAGGTAGCAGTTGATAGTTCCTGAGGAGAAGCTGGTTAAAGGTTTGGTTAGAAATTTTTTTGTACTTGGTCTCTAACGAACCTTATGAGACAGGGGAGGAAGAAAATGATGCAAAGAACTCCAATAAGTGGACCTAATAGAGGGAGGCAACTACATAATTTTTCCCTGTGGTGGTCACTGCTCCCGGGGTTGAGGCCCCTTTGCAAGTTGCACAGGGTTGTCCATATAGGGTTTTAATGAGTTCCAGTTTGTTGACAGGTGGACCAAATCCAGCTAGGGTCAGGGAAAAGAAGGGGAAAAAAGCAGAAAGGTAGGAAGTTATCATTCCTCCTGAATGGGTGAGAGGCGCGAGAGACGGAGTTTCAAAGGATTAGAGGGATCCACGGAACTGGTGTAGATGTTCGGCTTGCCCGTATTTATAGGGTCAGGATCCAGAGGAGTAGGGGGTGAGTCTCCTTGGTCAGCCGGGCAGGGTTTTAACCTGGAAATATGGATCCAAGGAGTGGTCTCATTAGAAGGTAGGATGAGTTTAGCTGCGGTGGGGGTACTAAGGATTACTGGGTATGGTCCCAGCCATTTAGGAGATAAGGGTTCAGGTGTGGTTGGTGGAGTATAATAGGCAAGATCCCCTGGGTTCAAGGAGGGAGGAGGGGAGGTTGCAAGAGGACGGGGAAGTAACCAGTCTTGATGTTTCCAAAGTTCAGCTCTAAGGTGAGAAAGGAGAGGAAGGCTGAGGGTATTTGGGATGTTTAGGGAGGTAGGAACGATTCTGGGGGGTACAGGAGATCTTCCATACATCACCTCAAATTGGGGACAAATTGGTAGGTTTCTTTGGAAGTAAGCATAGTTTAAAGAGTGCCAGAGGGAGGAGGCGAATCCAGTCTAAGTGGAGTTCTAGGGAAAGTTTGGTGAGAGTCTCCTTTATGGACCAATTTGCTCTTTCAACCTTACCTGAGGCCTGGGGACGATATGGGCAGTGTAGATGCCAGGGTAAGGCTAGAGATTGAGAGAGAGATTGGATTACTTGAGCTGTGAATTCCGGTCCGTTGTCCGATTGAAGGGAGGTAGGCATCCCAAAGCGTGGGATGATGGAGGTAAGGAGGTGATTGGCGACAGTGGAGGCCCTTTTGTTGGTAGTAGGAAATGCCTCAATCCAGCCACTAAAGGTATCTAGGAAAACTAGGAGGTACTGGTGTCGGCGAACAGGAGGCATGTGTGTGAAATCAACTTGCCAGTCTGCCACCGGAATGGAACCGCGGGCTTGATGTGAGGGATATGGGTAAGGAACTGTAGTGGTGTTAGGGTTGGTTCTTTGGCATATAACACAAGTTTGAGAAAGTTGTTTTTGCATTTCTCTATCTTGGGATGTGAGAGGAAAGAAGGATTGTAAGAAACGAGACAGGCTTTGAGGACTGGAGTGAAACAGGTCATGCAGCATTTGAAAGAGAAGTTTCTTGTCCGGGATTGGACTGGGAGAGGACAAGTGAAGAATGGGGGGTGGGGTCTCAGATGACTTGCTAAATGCTGCGTTCTTGGCAGCAGCATCAGCTAATCGGTTTCCTTGTGTAGAAGGAGAGTTGTCCTTCTTATGGGCTTTACAGTGGATAATTCCGAGCCACGTGGGTAGTTGGGACGCTTGTAATAGCTTGTGAATTAGGTCAGAATTGGTAATGGTGTTCCCAGGAGTTGTCATAAATCCTCTCTCTTTCCATATTGCCGAATGGGAGAGGAGTGTGTGGAACACATATTTAGAGTCGGTGTATAAGTTTAGGGTTTTCCCTTCGGCCAGAATGCATGCTCGGGTTGCCGCGATAAGTTCAGCTTGCTGATTGGTGGTACCCGGAGGGAGAGGTTGGGCTTCTATAGTGGCTGTTAGGGAGACTATGGCATAACCAGCTTTGGGGGCTGTTGGACTTCTATATGAGGATCCATCCGTGAACCAATTGTGATCTGCATGGGGTAAGGGGCCCTTGACAATGGTAGAGGGAGAATGAGGTAAGGATTGTAATGTTTCTAGACAGTTGTGAAGTGGAGGCTCTGGGGTAGGGTGAACAGGAAGAAGAGTGGCTGGGTTGAGAGGAGAACAGGATTGAAAGGATACAGAAGGGTTTTCTAAAAAGGAAGTAATTAGGGCTAAAACTCATGAGGGGGGTAAAGTATGCAGGGACTTGTAAGCTAGGAGATCCTTTAGATGGTGTGGAGAGCATATAGTTAAGGGGTCTCCAAAAGTAAGTTTAAAAGTTTCCTGCTGTAGTTTTTGGGCAGCTGCAAGGACCCTGAGACAAGGGGCCCATCCCCTTACTGTGGGGTCAAGTTGTTTTGATAAATAGGCTACTGGGGCAAATGTGGGGCCCTGCATTTGTCCCAGTACCCCTAGGGCCTGTCCCTGATTTTCATGAACATAGAGAAGAAAGGACCTTGTTAAATCTGGTAAGTGTAATACAGGGGCGGATAGGAGTTTGAGACGTAGGTTATTAAAAGGCGTTTTAGGGGAGGAGGGGAGTGGTTCATTTGGGTCTCCTTTAGAGAGATCGTAAAGGGGTTTGGCTAAAAGAGAAAAGTTAGGGATCCAAGCACGGAAATACCCTGCTAAGCCCAAAAAAGAGAGAATTTCAGCCTTGGTTTTAAGTACGGGCCAGGACGAAAGGGCTTGTTTCCTGTCAGTTGTAATGGATTTATGTTGTGGTGTGAGTAAGAACCCTAGGTAAGTGACTTGGGAGGCTGAGATTTGAGCTTTAGAAGGTGTCACTTTGTATCCATGTTGGGCCAAAAAGTTAAGCAAGGCAGCCGTGTCCCATTGAGAGATATCCCAAGAAGGGCTACAGAGAAGGAGATCATCAACATACTGCAAAAGTGTGGAAAGAGGACAAGTGGGGTAGAAATTTTTGAGGTCATGGGAGAGGGTCTGTCCAAATAGATGTGGGCTGTCCCTAAAACCCTGAGGAAGAACCGTCCAAGTGAGCTGTTCGGAGTGTCGTGTGTGGGGGTCAGTCCATGTGAAGGCAAAAAGGTCCTGTGAGGAAGGGTCTAGAGGTACGGAAAAGAAGGCATCCTTCAAGTCCAGAACTGAGAAGTGAGTGGAAGAAGCTGGGATGAGAGAGAGTAGAGTGTAGGGATTGGGAACAAGAGGGTGGATGGGTATGACAGCGGCATTTATGGAGCGGAGGTCCTGTACCAAACGGTAGGAACCATTGGGTTTTTTTTATACCCAGAATGGGGGTGTTATAGGGGGACTGAGTGGGACGTAGATATCCTTTGCGAAGAAGGTCAGAAATAATGAGAGAAAGTCCGAGAAGGGTAGAGGTGGTTAAGGGATACTGAAGCTGATGAATAAATTTGGTAGGGTCCCGTAATTGGATGGAGACCTGGGGGGCACTGAGCTATGGAGGGATTGTCCATGTCCCAAACTGAGGGGTTAACAGGGTGGGAGATACGTGGATGTGAGGAGGTAGGATCCTGCAATAGGGCCATAAAAAAGGAAGTAGAGGCATCGAAAAGTGGGAAGGAAATAGACGCCTTGAATTGGGAAAGAATGTCCCGTCCCAACAAGGGGATTGGGCATTGAGGCATGACTAAAAAGGAGTGGATAAAATGTGAAGAGGAATTCTTAAGGCGACACAGAAGTGGGGGAGTTCTGAGTGGATATATGCGTTTCCCTCCTACCCCGACAATAGGAGTGGAACTAGGAGTGGTGGCACCATGGAACTCTGTCAAAAGTGAGAAGGTTGCTCCTGTATCTAATAAAAAGGTGACAGACCGGCCATCCACTACAAGGGTTACCCTAGGCTCGCGAGTGGTGATATTGAGGGTCGGGTGTGGCCCAGGGCTCCGTCAGTCCTCTTCAGCCAATCCCACTATCGGAGGACAAGAGGGGGGCATTCTAGCGATTGGCCCTTCACCCCTTTGGGAGAAGGGGCAATCGGAGCCCCAATGTCCTGTTGTTTACATTTGGGACAGGGTTTATTGGGGGGCCGCGGCTGAGGACAGGAGCGTGACCAATGACCCTCTTTTCCACATTTAAAGCAAGCTTCAGGAGGGGCCCTTGTAGGGATCGGGAATTTCTGTGAATGGGGAACAGGAGGAGGAGTCCCCCTGATCATTAGAGCAACCATTAGTAAATCAGTTTGCCTGGCCTTATGCCTTAGGCGTTCTTTTTCGTCATCTCGTCCATGGAAAACCTTAAAGGCCAGCGACAGAATCTCACTTTGAGGAGTTGCCGGTCCATGTTCCAATTTTTTTAATTTGGCCTTAATGTTGGGGTAGGACTGAGCTAGGAAACTGGTCATAAGGATATGACGGCCCTCATCTGTGTCCGGGTCCAGCGTGGTATATTGCCTGAGGGCCTGAGTAAGCCTCTCTAGAAACTCAGTGGGGGTTTCATCCTTTTTTTGGATAATTTCCTGAACCTTCTGAAAATTAACTACTTTGCGGGCTGCCTTTTTTAAACCCACAATGAGACACGAGGCAAACCGGTCCCGGGCTTGTATGCCCTGATTTGTGTTGTAGTCCCATTGTGGATCGATTTCTGGGACCGCTTAAGGCCCTAGAGGGAAAGCAGGGTCTGTGCGATGTGTTTCATTCGCATGAGTTTGAGCTGCATCCCAAACTCGTCGCCGTTCCTCGGTCAGGAGGGTGTTGGCGAGGAGCATAAATATATCTTTAAAAGTTAAGCTGTAGGCTTGTAAAATCCATTGGAATTCCTTTATGTAAGTGGTAGGATCGGAGGAATAGGAGCCCAATTTGTGCTCCATCTGAGATAAATCAGCCAGGGAGAAGGGGACGTGGACACGGACAATACCTTCAGCTCCAGCTACCTCCCTTAATGGGGCCATAAAAGTGGGAGGGGCCGGAGGGGGTCCATGGGAGCGCGTGAGCGGCGGGCTGAAGGAAATAGGCGGAGCGGTGGGTGTAGGAGCTATGGGCGCGGGAGCCAAGGCGGCGGGAGGGGGGGGGGAGAGGGGAGGAAGGTGGCTCCAGGAGTATAGGGTTGAGAGGAGGGGCCCTATAAGGGGGAGGCTCATCGGCCAGGTCAAAAGAATCAAGAGAGGAGGATGGGGGAGGGGAGGACAATGGGGAAGCAATCTTACATGCCAGAAGAGCCTGGGAGGGAGAGCAAGTAGTGCAAAGTGAGGGGTTTGGGGATAGTAACCTAAAAGCTTCGACATAAGGGATCTCCTTCCACTTATTCAGGCGCTGGCAATAGTTGAAAAGGTCCCTTAAAAGATTTGGATCTAAAGAGCCTTCAGGGGGCCATTTGTTCTGGTTATCTAGAGGGTAATGGGGCCAATCCTGAGTGCAGAATTTTGTCAATAATTTGGGTTTGATGTCAGGCTTAAGGGAAAGAGGTCCTAAATTTTTGAGGAGACACTGGAGGGGCGTGTCTGCCACCGGGGAAGATGGGGAGGTCCCCATGGTAAGAGGGAAGAAGGGTGTAGGGAGCGGAAGACCTCGGGCAAGGAGGGAGCAGTCTGCGAGGTAAAGGGCGTCCCCAATGCCTCGAGAGAGACCCGGAGGGGGATCAATCTACAAGGTAAAGGGCATCCCCAATGCCTTGAGAAGGATCCGGAGGTTCCGGAGACGGAACGGAAGGGAAAGCGCGATGGAGATCGTCACCTCGATCGCTATTCCCAAAGGGGTAAGGAACCCGGATGTCCACGAGGTTACCAGTACTGGATTTAGGCAGTTGGAGAGAAAAGGTGACTGGGGTTCCCCGGGGGTAGATTAAGCTCCTCACTCCTCATAAAGTGTCTTCTATTGGCCTCTTTTGTGTTCTGATGGAAAGGCACAGGGGTCCACTGTGACCATGAAGGTCGTGGTGGGAGGTTGTCCCCCCTTAACTCAGCGTCGGGAGGCTACTGGATGGTCACGGCTAGTACTCCCGCGTATAGCTGAGGTAAGGTGTGCTCTTCCAGGGGGAAACTTACGAATTTTCGAAGCCGGTGTTGAGTGTCGAGAGCTAGCGCCGGAGCAAGAGGACGAGGGTGACCTGCCAACAGAGGAACGGAGTGCCGTTGAAGGCTAACTCTGTCCCGGGTTTCGGCACCAATAAAGATGGAGACGGTTGGCAAGTCACCGGAGAAGTCCGCTTTATTACAAGATGAGGCTTACATATATACTCTTGGGGCTTCCGGGTTAAGGGAGAAAGTGATGTGTGGGTTTCTGATTGGTCCGGCTTGCCGCCGGCGGGAAAATAGGTGGCGGGAAGCCGAGACTTATGGGAAGAAGAAGCCGCTCAGGGGCCATCTTTGGTGTGGATCGGACTGCATATGGAACCTTACACCAAGCAACCACGCTTCTCCTCCTCCTCCTCAGGGCAGGCCCTGGTGTTCAGGAATGGTCACTCCGAGTCCAAACAGCTCGCCAAGCAGCTCCTCCTCTGGCAAGCACCTGTAGCTCTGGCACAGCTGTTCCAAGTCCAAGTGCCTCGCTGTGCAGGCCCCGGTGTTCAGATGTGGTTGCTCTGAGTCCAAACGGCTCTCCTCGCAGCCCCTCTTCTGGGCCGCCGCCCGGAGCTCTAGTGGTTGCTCAAGTCCCAGCGCTGTGCTGAGCAGCCTCCTCTACGATGCTCCCAGTTGTCTGAGTTCACTGCTCCAGTGGGGTGAGGGGTGTCTCGCCAGCAGCTCTACTTCACAAAGTTCCCTGTGTTCCAGGACTACTGCCCCATCCGGGACGCCTCCCCAACAGGAGAGACTCACCTGGCTGCTTTGAGTTGGTCCCAAGTCTCTCAATATCTCCTCTTTTGAATCCTGAGTCTTGGAGCAACATGAAATGCAGCCACCCTCTAGTCCGCCATCTTGAAAACCCTTAAATCAAGGTTTTTAAAAATTTTTTGTAAGTAAGAAAACGTGGTATTTGGACACAGGTAGAGGAAGAGAGTAATGAAACAAAGAAAACAGCTGAAAATACATAATACATATATAAACACAAACTAAGTCAAGAAAGGTGAAAAGTAGGAGTTTCCTATAAATGCTATAGGAAATTGAATATACATTGGGGGGATTCAAATCTGACCTTTTGACCTCACATTATAATCAAAATTAATTCCTAAATATAAAAATATTTAATATGGTATATATAATACAATCTAGGAAAATACCATATGACCAGATGGTAGGGTAAGGTTCCTGAAACTAGACTTACAAATTTTTTTTTAATTTAATTTAATTTTTTTGATTCATTGTACACAAATGGGGTACAACTTTTCATTTCTCTTTTAATATAGAAGAAAAGATATTCTAATGGAGTGGATGTGAGCAAAACTCTGAAGACAGACTGAGTCAAGCTCAAGCCAAAGTTCTTCATTTCCGTTCTGGTAGAACTTTAGCTCAGATTCAAACTGGTCATGCCTGACTCTTGAGGTGTGGGTTGGATTGTATAAATTAGTAACAGAAAAAGCATATAACATAACTCTACATCTACACTGAGGACTGATACAAATCTTTTCTAAGATCTTGCAAGATATATCCTTTGCATCAACTGAATGAATAAATACCCTTACAATAATCATACAGAAATTTCTTATCACTTGGAATTTGTTTGCTATAATTTTTGAAGAAACACTTTTCAACCTATGTAAACTGTGTATTTGCCTTACATGACATCTGTGATCTCATGGAATGGAACATATAAACACAATACATTAAGAAAGTTATTCTTAATGTTCCTCCCCTTCAGATCTACTCTTCTGCATCACTTTTCAGCTTATCATGCATGATTCTTCATATTTTCATCATTTATATTAATCAGAAACATTGATTATGCTGTCTTTTTTGAGACAGTCCTACAAGACTCACTGTGAGATTCTCTTCCCAAGCCACTTGCAACCTCTGTGCAAGTTTTAACGCTAGGTGTTTCACTTGAAGATATCAATGGAAGGTTTTCTGATCCAGTTCATGTAAGTGCATGTGGTGACAACCACACTATGTCGGCATTCTGACCTATAATGTCCTGACGATATCAATTTAAAGATGTATATCTATGTGAAAGTTGTAAAAATATGTACCCCAATATCAAAGCAAAATATTTTTACTCTGACTGCCTTTTTATAGGGTTCAACCTGTTATATTATGATCTATTATTGAGCAAGCATGTTTTTATATATATTTATAAATATATATAAACATATAAAAACCAGGGATTGAATTCAAGGATCACTGAGCCACATCCCCAGCCCTATTTTGTATTTTAGAGAAAGGGTCTCATTGAGTTGCTTAGTACCTTGCTTTTGCTGAGACTGACTTTGAACTCGCTATCTTCCTACCTCAGACTTCTGAGTTGCTGGGATTACAGGTATGCACCACTGCACCCAAATATTTTTACATAAATAGACCAACTCCATTTAAATCTTACCTAGCTCTTATGGTTCGAGTAGAAGGTGTCCCATAAAAGCTCATGTGTGAGACAATGCAAGAAGGTTTAGAAGTAAGATGATTGGGTCATGGGAGCCTTAACCTAATCAGTGAATTAATCCCCTGATAGGGATTAACTGAGTGGTAATTGAAGGCAGGTAGGGTGTGACTGGAGGAGGTGGTATATTGGGGCTGGTGCTTTGGGATATATATTTTGTATCTGGTGAGTGAAGTCTCTTTCTCTCTCTCTCTCTCTCTCCTTTCTGATCATCATATGAGCTGCTTCCCTCTGCCACACTCTTCTGCCATGATGTTCATCACTTCAAGCCCTGAGGAATAGAACTGGTTGTCTATAGACTGAGATCTCTGAAACCATAAGCCCCCAAATAAACTTTTCTTCTTCTAAAATTGTTCTTTTCAGGTCTTTTAGTCATAGAGGCAAAAATGCTGACTAAAACAGTAGCTATTAGGTTTACTATAGTAATTAATAGACTCCTTGAATTCCTACTTCATGTTTGGATAGGTAGTTTTATAATCTATGATTAAAAAATCCAAGGTGAGAAAGACAAATTACAAGGAGTTATATGAACTCTGCAGTAGCATTCTAAAGACTGCGCTTTGAGAATTTCTAAAAATTCTAAAGCATTCAGAAGACTGTGCCTTGAGAATTTCTGCCCTAATCTCAGAAATGTGAACTGTGCTTCCTCTAAAATGCATTAGAAATTCAACTCCTCAGCAATAACATTTGTATATCTCATTTTTTCTTCAATCCTACTCCTGCATAAAATGATATGAATGATGAACATACAAGTCACTTGATGATCATCAGTCATAGCAAATGTAGATACATTGTGGTCTTCATAATATTTGCTCTGTTCCCTTTCTACTCTGAGTGATTCTAAATTTATATGTTTGGAAAATTTAATGAACTTTGGTTCTCATTTATGAATATATTGAGTGAGAAGAAGCTCATATAATTCACAATTAAGAATATTGACTGAAATTCCTTTTTTTAGTCTCCAGGAAATCTTAAGTGAAAAACAAGTTCTAATCTCAAATGTGGGAGGCATTCATTAATTGAACTGTTGAGTTCTGTCAGTCTTCTATGCAGCAAAATCACAATGCCTCATCTCCACATTCTATCCTGATTGTTAAGCCATACCAGTATGGAAGGAACTTTACCAACCAAAGTGCAGGGCTTATGTACGTGTCCTTTGAACTTCAGACTTAGAATCTTACTTGCTCAATTACTTGTCAACCCCCTTTTCTCTTTATAGCATTCACTAAGGTTATTCCATGTATTTATTATGCCATTATACAATTTCCTGTGTATCTCTTCCTTGTGTCCTCAAATCTAATACACATTTCTTTAATATGCAGTTCACTATATTATGAAGTTCAGAAACCAGTATCATACATCTAACAGTAATATATAGACTAATTTCACTGAGCTGAAGAATCCTAAACTTCACTTCTCTTACCTCCCTGTCTCTGACGCTCCTTGCTCCTTTTTTCTTATCCCTGTAATTTTATCTTTTCCAAAGTGTCAGATAAGTGGGTTTACACAGTATTTTGTCTTTTGAGAGTAACTTATTTCACTTAAGAACATACCTTTAAGATTTGTGAAGTACATTTCATTTTCATTTGACTTGTAAATGACCAAGACATTAGAGAACTTCTATTCAGTTTCTTATTATTATACATTAACTTCTGTATAGAAATGTATATTCAAATAATTTATCAATATTTATTTTTTTCATTTGCCTCTGTATTTTTATGTGATGCTTTTATTTATTCTGAACAATAGACCCTTATCAGATATATGATAACAGTGTTTTCTCACAATTTGGGGGTTATTTTTTCGTTTTTTGGTAGTGCACATTGAATCCATAAATTGTTTAATTTTAAAGAACTTCAAATTGCCTTTTTCCTCACTTGTATTTTTGGGGTTATAGCTTAGAAATCATTGTTTAAGCCATGAAAACGTAAGCTTTTATTTTTCATATGGAAGTTTTAGTTTTAGCTCTTATATTTGGGTCCATGATTCATGTTAAGTCAGCCTTCGTTTGTTTGTTGGTTTGTTGGTATCAGGGGCACTTAACCACTGAGCCACATCCCCAGCCCATTTTGTTTTTTTTTATTTTGAGACAATGTCTTGCTAAGTTACCTAGGGCCTTGCTAAGTTGCTGAAGGGTGGCTTTGAACTTGGGATCCTCCCACCTCAGCCTCCTGAGCCACTGGGATTACAGACATGTGCCACAGAACCTGGCAAGCCAGCTTTATAAGTAGTGTAAGGAAGGAGTTCAGTTTACATGTGGATATCCACTTATTCCAGCAAAATTTGTTGAAAAGATATTTTCTACATTTAATCATTTCAAAAACCTTTTCAAATAAGATAACAAGGGGGTAAATAAATGTAAGGATTTATTTATTTTTAAACATTTTTTATACTTGTTTCTCTTTCCATTGATCTACATGTCTAACCTTAGACCAATACCATAGTGTTTTGAATACTATCACTGTGTACTGTTTAAAAATCGTTAAGTATAATTGAATAATTCCACTCTGTTCTAAGATTCTTTTGACTATTCTATAGCACTTCAATTTCCATATGATTGTACAGCTAGAATGTCAATTGCTACAAAATAAGGAAAAATAAGAGCTGGGATTATAATAGGATTTCAATGGGTCCATAGATTAATTTGGAAATAATTCCATCTTAATCACATTAATCTTGTTGATAATGAACACAAAAGTGTTCATTCATTTATATAGACATTTTGAAATTTATTTCAATGCTTTATAATTTTAGCATATATCTTAAACTGGCATTATTTTATTCCTATAGAATTTCCCTTTTTTGTGCTATTTAAGATTTCTCCTGAACTTCATTTTATATTACTGATAATGTACAGAAATGCAATCATTTTGTATATTTATCTTGTATACTCTAAACTTACTGAACTTTTTCTTTTTAAAGAGTGTCTTAATAGATTCTTTAGAATTTCCTGTACAAAAGATCATGTCATTTGTGAGTACTCTGATTTCTTTCGTTCTGATCTTAGTGCCTTACAGTTAATTCAGTTAATTTTTGGTCTAATTTCACTAGTATATCCTCAAATATAATACAATACTGAATAGAAGAGACAAAGTAGATGGATATCTTTTTTTTTTTTTTTTTTTTTTTTTTTTTTTGGTACTGTGAGTTGAATCCAGGAAAACTTGCTAAGTTGCTCAGTTTTCCCTCAAACTTGGAATTCCCCTGCATAACTGGGATCACAGGGTACACCACATCACTCAGTGATAACACCTTTCTCATTTCTAATCTTGAGCAAAGTACTGATACTCATGATAATGAATGTCACTTTCCATTTTTCATGGATCCCCATTTTAGGTGAAAACGTTTCTTCTATGCCTACTTTGTTGAGTGCTTTTGTCATGACTGAACTTAGTGATTATTATGTGGTTTTGCCCCTTATTCTATTAATGAAGTGTGTTACATTAATTGTTTTTGTATGTTGAACCAAATTTGCATTTGAGTTGGATACCCTTGGTTATGATGAATGATATTTATATTTTTGCTGATTTTGTTTTCATGGTATTTCCTTGAAAATATTGGCCTTTGAAGTCATCAGGCATATTGGTCTATAATCTTATTTTCTTGTAATGTCTATTTCTAGTTGTAGTATCAGGGTAAACTGACCTTAGAGAATACAATAGGAAATGCTCTCACTTTTCCTTATAAAAATAAAAGTTAATGAAGAATTATGATTAATTCTTTAAAGGTTTGGGATAATTCTCTGGTTTATTCACCTCTAGCTGGGAAGGGAATTGACTCCTAAGAACTGTAACCTGATCGTGGAGGAGGATCCTTCCCCACCCAAACTTTGAGACCTCAGTATTTTCTACCATCTACATCTCATTCTTGACCCAGGAATACTGTGAGTGATGTGTATTTGGTATCAGGCTATATGGTAATTTGTTATGAAGCAATAAAGAATGAATGCCCCCGGTTTATAATTTATATGGTGTCCTGGATTGGACCCTGGAACACAAAAATGACATTATTGGAACATCTGTAATTTGGTTTTAGTTTTCTACCACTGTCAATTTCTCAGGTTCCGTCTATATTCAATGGTTACATAAGATTTTCACTTTACACGAAGATGAAGTTTATATGAAACTCTTGGTACCTTTATAAATTTCTTTAACCTTATTTCAAAATAAAAATGTTTAACAACTATTATTTGGGTATCAAACAAGCAAACATGAATATATACAAAAACTACCTGGGCTAAGGTGTTGAATAGATACGTAGAGAGGAATAGCAAAGGACTTCTCTTTTATCTGCCATTCCAAATATGGACACCCTGCTTCAAGAAGATTCCCTTGAGCTCTGATACTCTCCTTCTTTTCCTACTTTCATGTGATGATTTTCATTACCCCATCACCAGTTTGAGTGTCAGTAACCACTTCTTCAAAATAAGTGCCTGTGTGCTTTGGATTCAGTTTGTGTTTATCTTCCAAAAGTTCATGTGCTGGAAGCTTGGTTTCCAGTATGGGAGTATCAGGAAGTTTTGGAATATTTAAGAGGCAGTGCCCAGTGGGAAGTAATTAGGTCATTGAGGGCATCATCCTCTGAAGTGATTAATGTATTTCTCATGGGACCCTCTTTAGTCCCAGAAAGAGGAGGTTATAAGGAAGAACAAGGCTGTATCCTAATTCTCTCATTTCCTGTCTCCCCAGGTGATCTCTTCTCAACATGCATTCCAGTCATGATGTCCTCTGACATGTTGTAACAGCCACAAGGCCCTTAACAGAAATCAGACAGTTGGGATCACCTGATCTTGGACAGTCAACCTCCAAAATTGTGAGCAAAATAAACCTTTTTTCTCCCATTACAATATCCCCACCCTCAGGTATTTTGTTATAGCAATAGGAAACAGACTCAAAAAATACTATATCTCACATATCCCAGATAACCCTAATTTTGACTGTTGGGCTGTGTATTTTCAAGATCCCATTTAAGACTTTTTGGAAGACACAATTTCTGGATATAACAATCAATTTATGAAAAATGTCAGTAACAAGACAAAAATCATATTTCTGCACTCAAAGGAATATTTTCTTGGTACAGGGTCTGTTTAAGTTTTCAGTAGAGAACTACATTTTGAGAAAGTCTTTGAAAAGATCCTCTGATTGTCATATTCTTTTTATTTTGTATAATCTATCATGAATTCTTTGGGATCATATAGTCTGTTGACATTCACATTGTGGAATTTTATTCCCTATTGCCAAGCCACAAAACCACAAAATAGGTATTGTCAGGGTAGCCTTGAGCTCGGTATTAAAAAGGTTTGTAAAAATGGAGATTTAGAGCAGTGCTTGCTTCCATAAACCTTGTGCTGAACCTTTTAATGCCAGGTTTTGGGATGGTGGATGCAGGGGAGTAATTTAAAATAGGCACAGTTGTAGAAAGACTAGAAGGATAAATGCAACTAAATAAAAATTAATCATAAAGTCATATTCCCAATGCTTTGCAGTAGTCTAAGGGATCAGCACAGGCTGAATGGGAACTTTGCACATGTGCTGGATAAAGGCTTCCATCGCAGGGAGGCTGCCCACTCACCACAAAACTCCCTGTGCACAGCCACAGCTGTCTGCAGGGTGGCACCAGGGTTGTGTTCAAGTACCGTGTCTAGAAAGCCTACAAAGCCATGAAACTGCTCAATATACTTCATGAATATCTACAATATTAAGGCTCTTGATTTGTGATCCATACTGTAGAGTATATTCTAGTATATTCTCCACACTACATTCATAGATTTAGTGAAAATATGAGCTATTATGTTTGGAGATTGGAGTGAGATAAAGCCAACCTGTATCATATTTCTCACTTCTGAGATCAGAAAAAAAATTTAGATGGTATAATTTGTAATTCAAAAACCTTCTCACTCTTCCATGTCCCATTTCACTCACAGAGAAGGACATCCTCACTTAAATCCATCTGAAAAGAATGAGGGGTGTTCCATTCATTTCATTATCATAGGAATTCCTAGAGTAGTGAAGTGACTTATAACAAATTTTCATCTTCATTTCAGTGGCTACAGAATTGTCCTTCATAAGTCATCCTGTGAATATCACCTGGCTATATACTTCAGAAACAAATAAAAAAGTCAGAATGTTAGATAATGAAGGAGACACAGGAGATATGAATAAGGAGCTAGCCATCGAAAAATAGCATTTGGGATCAATGAACTAAGGGTTAAGAAAGAATAAGCAGGGCTGGGAGTGTAGGTCAGTTGTAGAAAGCTTTTCTCACATGAGCAAGGTCATGGTTTGATCCCCAGCACTGCAAATAAATAAGTAAGGGGCAGACAGTAGACACAAAACTGTGCTAATGTCACAGGCACAGAGGACACAGAGTCAAGCACCCAGTCCCCACATGGAAGATTGCATGGAAGATATGATTTCCCACAACCTGAAACCAGACTTTACAGAAGCCTCCAGTTTACCAAAATCTCAAAAGGATACCATTGCACATATTCCAGAGGCATAGCATGTCATGAGATGAGAATCTAGCACCCGGTCTGCACACTCAAGCCTGAAAAATAGTTATAATATAGTACAGCCACAAGTCCACATGGCTCATATGTATATTTGGATTTGCTATTGCCCTATTTTGATAATGTAAAATTTTATTGCTTTTGTGGGATGACTTCTTTTACAAAATATTTTATTTAACTAATACATAAAATGCAAAAAAAATGTATTAATGGTGGGGTAATATAATAATTCACTATATATATAAATTGTGATATGTACATTATAATGTTAAATCAGTTTAAGCCCATCTAGTCTCTCAAGCATTTATCGTTTTTATGGTGAAGACATTCAAATTCCTTTCTTCTAGTTTTATGAAATATATAATGCAGCGTCACATCTCTATGGTCACTTGAAATAGTACATCAGAACTTGTTGCTCCTATCTAACTGGATCTTAGCATCATTGACAAATCTCCATCTCTTCTTCCCTACTCTCCCCAGAATAGTGGTAACCATTATTATATAAATGGCATATAACCATATGCTTCTATGAAATCAACATTCTTATATTTTAGATGTAAGCAAGATCATGTGGTATTTGGCTTTCTGTGTTGGCTCCTCTCAATTAACAAAATGAAGTCCACTTCCATCCACAATGCAAATAAGAGGAGTTCATTCCTTTTATGGATAAATAATATTTCATTGTGTGTATGTGCACATCTCTTTATCCATTCATTAGTTTGCAGATACTCAGGTTATATCCATTTCTTGGTTGTTGGGAATTGTGCTGTAGTAAGCATAGGAGTGCAGATGTCTCTTCAACCTACTGATTTCGTTTCTCTTCATGTTATTCCCAGGAGTAGGATTGCTGGATTATATGGTAGTTCCATTTTTTAACTTTTTGAGGAAACTTCACACACACTATTTTTTATAATAGCTGAGCTCATTTACATTACTAAGAACTATCCCTAAGAGTTCCCTTTTCACTTCATCCATGTCAGTACTTGTTATGTTTTTTTCATGTTTACTGTACCCATTCTGGGGAAAGGTGATAACACATTTTGGTTTTGATTTTCATTTCCCAAACAATCATTTCTATTGAGAATTTTTTATAAGCCCATTTCCATTTGTATGTCTTTGTTTAAGTCAACTTTTTCACTGCTATGACCAAAAGACCTGACAAGAACAATTTTGAAGGAGAAAGGTGTTTTTTGTGATCATGGCTTCATCTCAGTTCATAGACTGCTAGTTCCATTGTTTTGGGCACAATTCAGGGCAAAACACCATGGCAAAAGGGTATAACAGAAGAAAGCAGTTAAGTACATGACAATCAGGAGGCAAAGAGCTCTGGTTTCCAGGTGAAAGATATATAGCCAAAAGGCACACCTCAAAAGGCACACTTTTAGGCAGGTGGTATATGGCTGGCACACCACCTCCTCCAGCCACACACCACCTGCCTGCAGTTACCATCCAGTTAATCATTTCAAGTGGATTAACACACTGATTAGGTTAAGTCTCTTGTAGACCAATGATTTCACCTCTAAACTTTCTTACATTTGTGGGGCACCTAATATCTAAATCACAACGTCCCACTCCTGAACCCCAAAAGCTCATGCCTACCTCATAATACAAAACAAATTTGTCCATTTTAAGAGTCCCCCTAGCCTTTAACAGTTACAGCATTTCCCAAAGTCCAAGTCCAAAATCTCTTTTGAGATTCAAGGCAAATTCAACGCAAAAGCTCTTTTCCCCTATAAAGATCAAAAGCATGTTACACATATCCAATGTATAATGTCACATGATAAACATTTCCATTCCAAAATGGAGGAACTGAGGCATAAAAAGAAGGGATGGGACCAAAGAGAAACCAAATTCCAGCTGAGCAAAGTCCTGCAGCTCCACATACAGCATTTGGGGCACAAGAAATTGTGATGTTCTCTCCAAAGGGTTTATGTACCTCTGACCCTACAGCCTTGCTGGTTGTAGACCATATAGCCTCTGTCTTGGCTTATTTCTGCTTGATTCCTGCAGCTCTCCTTGGCCATGTTCCATGTTACTGGCATCCCTTAATAGTGGGGGTCTCCATTGTAGTGTCAGCTTCCTGCTCACATCTCTACACATTTCCCTCTCAGGAGCTGCTTACAGGGACTCTAGCCTTGCTGCACATTACCTGGCCTCCCAGGTCTTCCTTTAAAATCTCCAGTGGAAGCCTGCATGACCCCCTAACTCCAATATCCTGCAATCCTGTAGAACCAGCACTACATGGTTGATGTCAAGGTCTGCCACCATCTCCACCAGTAGCCAAGTCTCCAGGGACCATGGCTGCAGCAACCTCTGAGTGCCTAGGAGGCTTAGCATAGTGAAACTTCCTAAGCTCCCTTGTGTGTTGGAGGCCGCTGCCCTGTAGGGCCCGCAGTGGTAGCTGGTCTCGCCCTAAGATGGCACTGAGAATTCCAACCGCAAAGAAAAACAACTTTAAGGAAGTGCTTTCTATTGGCTGACTGATCTCCTCCTCGTCCGTGCTTAGCTTGTGATCAGTACATGTCCTCATTACCCACCATTAAGTGTCCACGAGCCAAACGCCTGACCCATTAGGTGATTGGCTGTTACATCCTATAAAGCTGCATACTTTCTGTGGCGAAAAGGAGAAGAAGAAGAAGATGGCAGCGGAGGACAAAGATCCAGGCACTCAGCTCAAAGCTCTCCCCAAATAAAATTCTTAAAACGGTATCTGAGAGCTGAATCTTCCTTGTACTCGTGGGATGAGACACTTGTGCAAGCTGGGTGCCCCATTGGTCTCTTCTCAAATAAATTATTACTTACACCCTCAAGTCTGAATTGGGTATAGTCTTGCCAATTTATGAGATGCCCTCATGTCATCATTTCTATTGTCTCTGGGTAAAGTATTTAGCATTTCTTTAGTAGCTACAGTCTCTTTAACAAACTCACTTTCCTTAGCCTCAGATTTACTCCCATTTATCTGTTCAAAGTCCAGGATTTTTAAGTCTTCTCTGCTTTCTGCTTCTGTTTTATCACAGAAAACTTGACTGAAAGTTGCCGGCAATACTTACACCACCTGTGAAAGTTGTGCTTTCTTGAAATTTCCTCCTCTAGATTAATTGGTCCATCACTTTTAAATTTATCCCCACAGAAAATCTCAGGATACAAGCAAAATATAGAAAATGTTTAGCCAGAATGTAATATGAATGGCGTTTAGTCCAATTTCCAGTAGAGTCTTCTTTTTCCTCTGAAACCTCATGAGCCTAGTCTTTACTGCCCAGTCCCATTGGCATTCTGGTCTTCTGAGCTCTCAACAGAATCACCCATTAAGCTCCACTGACAACAATCTAAAATATGTCCAGCTTGCATCACTAAACTTTTCAAATTGCTCCCATGAATTGCAAAAATCTCCAGAAGCTTCTGAACCACATGATCACTTTAGTCACAGCAACATCAGGACTATCGTTGCCAATTTCTCTTTTAGTCAGGCTTTTCATCACTGTGACCAAAAGATGTGACAAGAACAATTTTAGAAGAGGAAAAGTTTATTTGAAGCTCATGGTTTTAGAAGTCTCAGTCCACAAATGATTGACTCTGATGCTCTGGGTTCAAGGTGAGGCAGAACATCATAGTGAAAAGGTGTAGAAGAATAAAGTCGCTTAGGACATGACAATCAGGAAGTAGAACTCTGCTTACCAAAAATGTACATCCCAAAGGTATGCCCCCAGTGACCCACCTACTTCAGCCAATCCTACCTGCCTACAATTAATTCATTTGTGTGGATTAATGCACTGATTAGTTTAAGGCTGTCAAGACCCAATCTGTTCACCTATAAATTTTCTTGCATTGTTTAACACATGAGCTTTTGTGGGATACCTCGTATCTAAACGTTAACAGTTTTTTAGAGAAATGTCTATTTAGATCTGTTGCCCATTTTTAAATCAGGTTGTTTTATACTATTGATTTTAAAAAATTTGTTTTAATATGTACACCCTAATATTGTCACAAAGGTATGAAACTCAGACCTCTCCAATCCTCAGCATTTCCCCACTACTTTGTCACTCCCTCCCTCCAATCCACCCATCTTTCTTCAACCTATTTACAATTTACTTTTTTAAAATTAGTATCCCGTGGATACACCTAATGTCAGGGCCCACCATGCCACATTCATGCATGCACATACGAATGTTCCATCAGATTCATTCCACTCTTCTTCCCTTTTGCCTTCCTTTCCTCCTCCTCCTCAATTCCCTTTATCTACTTTACTGATCTCTATTATGATGAAATTCCCTCTCCTTTTCTCTCTCTCTAAATTTTTTACACCCCCACCACTAGCAATTAGGAAAATATAAATCAAAACTATATTGAAATTTCATATCACTCCAGTCAGAATGACAACTATCAAGAATACAAATAATAAATGTTGGTGAAGATGTGGGAAAAAAGGTACACTCACACATCATTGGTGAGACTGCAAATTAGTGCAACCACTCTGAAAAGCAGTACGGAGATTCCTCAAAAAACTAATAATGGAAACACTGCTTGAACAAGGTATTCTATTCTTTGGTATTTAGTGAAAAGATGTAAAATCATTATACTACAGTGATGCAGCCATATCAATGTTTATGTCAACACTATTCACAAGAGCCAAGCTGTGGAACCAAACTAGTTGTCCTTTAATAGATGAATGGATAAAGAAAATATATGTACACAGTGAAGTATTAGCCATAAAGAAGAATGGCATAACATGATGTCATTTGCCAGTAAAAAGATGGAACTGGAGACTAACATGTTAAGTGAAACAAGTCAGTCCAAAACATTAAAGGTTGAATGTTTTCTACTGTTGAGTTTTTTTAATTCCTTACATATCCCAGATATTAATTCCTTGTCATAGGTATAATTTGCGAATATTTTCTCTCATTTTGTTGGCTGTCCTTTCACTCTGTTGATTTTCTCCTTCACTGTGCTGAAACTTTCTAGTTAGTTAAAATTTCATTTGTCTGTTTTTTGTTCCTTGAACTTTGGGGAGTCTTATCCAAAAAATATTTACCCATTTCAGTGCTCTAAAGTGTGTTCCCTCTTTTCTTTTTGTCATTTCATACTTTAAGGTCTTATATTTAAGTCTTTAACCTATTTTGATTTGTTTTTGAATCTGTTAAGAGATGACTTAGTTTCTACCTTCTGCCATGCACATAACCAATTTTCCCAGCACCATTTACTGAAAAATTTGTCCTTTCCCCCATGGTGTTTCTAACACCTTTGCTAAAAAGTAGTTGACTGAAGATGTGTGGATTTACTTCTAGGCTCTGTATGCTGTTCTGCTGGTCTGTCTGTTTTTATACCAAGACCTTGGTCTTTTGATTATGGCAGCCTTTGTAGTATATTTTGAAGTTAGATACCACGTACTTCATTGTTTCCCTCCAAATTGCTTTAGCCTTTGGGGATTTTTGTAGTTAAATTTAATTTTTTTTCTATTTTTAGAAAGAATGTCATTGTTATTTTGAGAGGTATTGCATTGAATTCGTAGGTTGCTTGGGGTAGTACGGACATTTTAACATTAATTCTTCTGATCCAAGACCATGGGGAGACTTTGTCTTTTTGTGTTATATCTTTAATTTATTTCATCAACATTTTATAGTTTTAATTATAGAGATCTTTCACTTCTTAGGTTAAATTTATTCCTATTGCTTCTTGATTTCTATTTTATATAATTTGAGTTTATTGTTCACTTTATTCAGCCTCCATGGATTCTTAAGCTTTAGGTGAAATTTCAGTCAACTTGAATAATTATAAATTATATGGATTCCTTCTTCATTCACTGTATCCACTGGAGACACCAAAATCTATTCTATCCCATTTTCCATATACCAGAAATAGTATTTTATAAAAATCATAATTAACCTACTTCTTCCATAATTAATCATAATGTGATCTGTATGATCACCATCCATGTGATTCAAAAGAATGAGAAAAAATAAAAAGAAAAATATACAAATATTATGGATTAAAGGATTGTACTTGAAATTATATTTGAAATGCAACTTCCAGGGAAGATTCTCCTACGTCTAAGTTCAAGAAAAAAAATTCTCAAGTTGCAGCTCTTTTTAAACCTTTAGAAAAGTTACCAACAAGTACAAACTTTCCAGTAACACTTTCCCTTTTCTATATTCCTTTCATTAATGGATTTAGAGAATCATAGTTTATAAAATTATCTCTCCATATGTTGTTGTTTTTCTTTTTAATTTGGAATTAAGATCCCCCCACCCCCACTTTCTCTTTCTAGTAGCTATAAAACTATAAACTCCAGTTCTACGTGATGCTACTTCAGGGGATTTTGTCATAAATGTTTATAATGACCCTTTCATGGACTACTCCTTTGTCCTCATAGATGGCCTAATGCCCTATTGTCTAACCTGTGACCAGGTATCTCTGTTACAGAAAATGTTTATTCTATCAGATGTCCTTGTGGCTATTGTCTCAGTTATGTTCTGCTTATTCCTACTAAAATAGTTGTTTTTTAGTAGATCCTTGAAAGGGAAATCAATTAACCTTAGATGTGTTGGTCAAATCAGACCTAGAGGAGATTCTAAAAACAAAAACAAAAATACAACCAAGAAAAAACAATAAAATAACTAAGTAGTGTCTTAAGAACAGATCCCAGAATAGAAGTAGAAGTATAGAATTCTTCTCATTACCAGTGAGAAGAGGTATGCCTGCTGACATGGGCCATGGTAGAGAAGTGGGATATGGGACCATTAGACTGATGATTTCATAGATTTCAGGGCATTTCCCAAGCAGGTATCTCATAGTTATTTCTGATTTTATATATTTAGAGCAAGCAAGCATGGGTTTATGAAATCACACTGTACAGCAAGGTAGTCACTGAATCATGTGTATGCAGTAGGGATCAGTGTGGAAAGCCAAGCATTACATCCAGCTCTCCCATAGTGTGTAGTCACCATAATGTGATTATATAAAATGAATATTTGGTTGTACATATTAAAAAACTGAATGGAGATAGAGGAGTTGAAATTGCCATGAATAATTAAACCATGTTTCTCTTACAAGAGAGTTGAACCTATAATCAAAATGAATGATTAAAATAGCTAAATTACAGGAATTCATTGCAACATTTAAAGTAGGAATTCTAGGGGCTGGGACTTTAGCTCAGTGGCAGATTGCTTGCCTAGCATGTGTGAGGCACTGGATTCAATCCTTTACACTGCGTAAAAATAAACATTAAGGGCTGGGGAGATAGCTCAGTTGGTAGAGTGCTTGCCTTGCGTGCACAAAACCCTGGGTTTGATCCCCAGTAATGCAAAAAAAAAAAAATTAAAAAAAGGTGTGCTATCTACTACACAAAATTTTTAAAGTTCATAGTACTTAAATTACAAAATTTAAAAAATAGGAATTATACTTTTTATTGGTTGTTTTGTTATACAGAATTTTGTCACCTTGACATAATTATGAAAGCATGGAAAATAATTTGCTCTAATTTTCCCACCCTTCCTCCCTCATCCTATTATTTTCCCTCTACTCTACTGATCTATTTACTTTCAGTTTAGTATTTTTAGTGTCTTGTGCATGTACATGATAGTGTTCTAGTAGTCTACTAATAATTCACTTTCATATGCCTAATCACTAGATGGAAGGTAACTGGAGTTAGTCAATCTGTGTGAAAATGTATGTAAGCAAGTTTCTTCAATTATAGCCCAGAATATAGTAGATGATATCAATTACTTCACACTAAAAATGGGCAGTCAAAAAAGTCATAGTTCTTACATCCTATGGTATACATATTCACATCTTTCAGGGGGCCACCTTAAACTTTATATTGTGAAGACACTATTATCCAGAAGGCAGTCATTACGTGATTGTCCTCATGTGTGTACCTTGAACTTGGTCTAAAAACCTTTGTCATATTCTGATGATATCATCAACTTCAAATCTTGCAGAGGGGCTGCTAATAGCTTGGATAGATAATTTCAGAGAGTTATATAATACCCTCTCAAGAAATGTGGCATAGGCAAAGTTTCTGATCAGCATAGATGGCAATATTATAAGAAAATTATGAATCACATAGATAAAAAGTGATTCAGGAGAGTTTGATCTGAATGGGAGAAATTATAGGAATATCCTTGTTAACATTTTATTTTCCATCTTATGTAGTCATAAGACTGCTAAAAAGCCTGTTTAAATATATATAAGTGAATAATTTACATATGTGAAAAGGAGTAATTTTGAATAGTTATGAGATGAAACTTCTAAGTTGTGAGAAGTTTTGTGTCATAATTTGTTAATGGTTTTATTCTTTCTTTGTGATGTAAAAGAGTGATGTATTTTACAGTTGATGTGAATAATACATCTTTCAGTTACTTAAAAAAATCTGTAAATACTGGCAAAGTCTGACTTACTGGTTAGTATATACCTTCTGCCTGTCTTCATGCATTCTTCAGTTAGGCTCACCACATCTCAAGATGCAGGCACTATGACCACTCACATGGTTCAGTTCTGAATTTGATCTAACAACCTATAAGAAATGATAAAAGGAACCTTGAACTTATTCTCTCTCCAGAGTCTCTGCTCACTTTCAATTGTGCTATACGTTATTTCTTTTGTATAATAAATATATTCTAGATGTATTTTAAGAATGTTTTATCCTACCTCACTATCATGAAGTAATGCATCTAAATAATATTCTATATACTGTATTAAACTTTTATATTTAGATCTATGATAATGTGTAATTGATTTGCATTCATTGTGAGTGTTTTAGTAAGCTTTTTCACTGCTGTGACTAAAAGATCTGACCAGAAAAATATTAGGAATGAAAAGTTTAATTGAGGGTGCATGGTTTCAGAGGTCTTGGTCCATAGAAGGCTGACTTCATTCCTTAGGGCTTGAAGTAAAGCAGAATGTCATGGCAAGAAGAGTGTGGCACAGGGAACCAGCTCACATAATGATCAGAAAGGAGAGAGAGAGAAAGGGGTCTCCACTTACCAAATACAAATATATACCCCAAGGCCATGCCCCAATTCCCACCTCCTCTAGCCACAGCCTACCACTTCAGTTACCACTCAGTTAATCCCTATCAGGGGATTAATTCACTAATTAGGTTAAGATTTTCACAGCCCAATCAATTCTCCTCTGAACCTTCTTGCATTTTCTCACACATGAACTTTTGGGGAACACCTCACATCCAAACCATAACATTCTACCCATAGCCCCCAGAAGCTCACATCCATCTCAATGCAAAATGCGTTTAGTCCATTCCTAAGAGTCCCCATATTCTCAACAGTTCCAAGATTGCTCAAAGTTCAAGTCCAAAGTCTTCTCTGAGGCTCAAGGCAATCTCCCAATGTGAGCTCCTATAAAATTAAAAGCAATTTACAAGTATCCCCTATATAATGGTACAGAGGAAACATTCCCATTTACAAAAACAGGGCCATAGAAAGAAGGGAGGGGACCAAAGCAAGACCGAAATCCCACTGGGCAGACAACTCCTGTAGTTCTGTGTTCAGCATCTGGAATACATGGCATGATGTCCTCTCCAAAGGGCTTATGTAGCTCCGCCCCTGTGGGCTTGTGATTGCAGCCCAAATGGCCTCTCTGTTTGCTTGTCTCTGCTCAATTCATGCAGCTTTTTTCCAGGATAATAATCTCAGGGGTCTCCACTGCAGCTTTGTCTTCTGTTCAAATCTCTACACCTTGCCTTCTCAGAGAGTACCCCCAGGTACTTCAATCCTTCTGCACTTTGCCGGCTTTCAAAGTCTTCCTGTGAAATCTTGGTGAAAGATTCCATAATCCCATAACTCCAGCATCCTGTATTCCTGCAGAACCAGCACCATGTAGTTTACACCATCTTGAGCAGAAGCCAAGCCTTCAGGGACCCTGGCTGCAGCATCCTCTGAGTGTCTTGAGCGCTGAGCATGTTGAAAAATCTTCTTAGGCCCCCTTGTACAATAAAGATTCTCCATTTGTCTATTCTCAAGATAATTTTTAGTTCTATTTCCTTGAGTCTGAGATGGATGTGCTCCTGCCAGCTCCTGAGATGCCCTCAACTCATGTTTCTTATTGTCTCTGGGCAAAGTCCTCAGAATTTCTTTAGTGGCAATATTGTCTTTAACAACCACAACATTCCTTAGCCCCAGTTTTACTCGTACCTTTCAAGTCAAAGTTTTCCAATCTTTCTACTCTGCTTTCTGCTCCTGAAGATCACAATAAGCTTGGCTAAAAGCTGCCAGCAATATCCATGCCACTGCCTGAATGCTATGCTGCCTAGAAATTTCTTCCACCAGATCAAGAAGTCCGTAACTTTAAAAATCAGCCTCACAGAAAGTCTCAGGACACAGGAAAAATGCAGACAACTTCTTAGCCAGAACATAATAGGAATGGCCCCTAATCCAATTACCAATAGTATCCTCCTTTTCTTCTAAACCCTCTTGAGCCCTTTTGTCACTATCCACAGTCCTACTGGCATTCTGGTCTCTTGAGCTCCCATCAGAATTGGCTATAAAACTCCACTTACAGCAGCTTAAAGCATTTCCAGCTTACACTGCTAAACATTTCAAAATTCCTCCCACCAATTTCAAAAAGCTCAAAAAGGTTAGTCACAGCAGTGACCCCACTTCTTGGTACCAATTTCTGTTTTAGTTAGCTTTTTTGGCTGCTGTGACTATAATATCTGAGCAGAACAATTTTAGGAAAGAGAGGTTAATTGAGAACTCACAGTTTCAGAAGTCTTAGTTCATAGAAGGCTGGCTCCATTCCTCAGGGCTCAAGGTGAGGCAGAACATCGTGGCAGAAAAGTACAGCATAGGGAATCACCTCACATGGTGATCAGGAAGCAACAAGAGTGAGAGCTCCACTTGCTGGATATAAATATATATGCCAATTCCCACCTCCTCCAGCCACACCCTACCACTTGAGTTACCACTCAGTTAATCCCTGTCAGGGGATTAATTCACTGATTAAGACTCTCACAACCCAATCCCTTCTCTTCTGAACCTTCTTGCATTGTCTCACATGTGAACTTTTTAGGGACACCTCATATCCAAACCATAACTCTGAGTTTAAAGATATATTTTAATTCCACTGATAGATATTCAGTGTCATACAATGTTGATTAATAATTTATATCATTTTCCCATTATTCTTGCTTATGAAGTGTTTCCTTATACATGGATATAATGGGTTTTCAACTTTTCTTGTTGATCATTTTTTTCTATCTCTGTGCAAACACCATACTGTCTTGCTATGAAGAGAGTTCATTTTTAATCCCTCCAGAGACCATTCCCTTAACCTCTTTAATGTAAGGAAGAGAAAATGAGCCCAAATATGTACACCTTGCACCTACTTCAGTATTCACTATATCTTTAATTAAAACAAAAATTTTGGAACTTTAAAGCATTGCTAGTCACACTTAGGTTCCTAAAATCCACATGAAACTTTGGTAATATCCCCATATCACTCCCCACTTTATTATTATTATAATCATTATAGTTATATATTCTGAATTTTATTAACATAAATCTAAACTGTATGAAAAAGAGCAGCTCTTGGAACTCAGAGAACAGCATTAGAACTGCAATGGGACATTCAGGGAAGGCTTTTTAGAGGAAGAGTATTATTGATATAAGGGATCAATATCCAATGTATTTTTTTTATTTGTGGATAAAGCTTTATTTTATTTATTTACTTGTTTATATGTGGTGCTGAGAATTGAACCCAGGGCATTGCATATTCCAGGCAAGTGCTCTACCACTGAGCCACAACCCCAGCCCCAATATCCAACATATTTGATACTGTTTTCTTGTTTCCCTTTTCTTTGTTCTTATTTTGTCTTTCACTAGTTCTCTGCCATTTGTGGTCTTAATTGAGCATTATAATATATTCTAAAGGTTTGAGAAGCCATGAGTCGAACAGACAGGAGGAAAGAGAAGAGGAAAAGCATGTCCATAGCACACACCAGGACATTAAAATAGATCAGTGGATTTGAAGCACAGCTATGAAAAGTCTATAGTATCAGGGGCAGAAAAGGCAGAGCATGGGGGACGGGTCAATGGTCCAGTGGAGAGCTTTCTCCATGTATGTACCATGTTCATATGTAGATGCCTGCATATATATGTGCATGTTCTTCCTTATTCTGATACAAACCATGATTTTCTCACATGTCTCAGAGCATAACATGTATTATAAGACTTAACTACCTCTTAATCTTCTTTAAAGTATATATGAAATATAGCTACCTGCCTAAATTTTTTTTTGTTGATGGACCATTTATATTTGCAGTATTTTCCCACATAGAAAACAAACATAATGTTTCATCAAAACATTTCATCAGGGAGGAGAGTTTGCTAGCAAGGCAGAAATCACAATGTTCTGTAACAAAATGATCCAAGCAACATGGCATTACCATTGAAGTATTCAATTATTTGTACAAGTAACTGTCTACTCTTAGGAGGAAAATATTAATATACTAATAATTACTCTTATGGGAAAAATATTAGTTCACACCATAGGTTGGCTCCATCATTCAGGTTCACCTACCACAGCAGGTCCTGTCCAATCTGCAATGGTTTCTTATTCTTGACTCATTTTGCATAGCATTAACCTTTGTATAAAGAACAAGTCAGGTATTTTCTGGCGTGCCCCACAAAATGGATTTGTCCAGTGATTTTTTCATGATTAAACTATAAGTATGGAGTAATCTAGATAACATTTTTATCTGAGTTTGAAGTCAAGTAAAACTGAACTTGTCTTAGAAATGCAAACTTAGAAAAATGAAAATTAAAAGGACAAGTAGTTCAAAACAATAGTAAATTTTAACCAAAAGTGAAGAGATGTTAGGAGGAATGCACTTCGGGGGTTGGGGGGTTGGGAATTAACAACACTGATAATGTTTTGTTTACTAAGCTTGACAGTAAATTAAACAAATCTAACCTTTTCATTTTAAAACAATGGCAGATATAGCATAGATATTTCTTATATACCATATGCAAATGTTCCCTGATCATTAATCTTCTTATATTAGCATGGTACAATTATCCCAATTGATGAATAAATATTATATGTTACCATTCACAGACAACCACACTTTATTCAGATTAAATGTCCACTTTATGTTCCAGGATTCCATTTAGGAAACCACTTCACACTTAGATATCATCTTTAGACCTCTTTTGGCTGTGGCAATTCCTCAGATATTGCTTGTTTTTTTTTTTGTTTTTTTGTTTTTTTTTTTGTTTGTTTGTTTTTTTATCTTGGCATTTCCAATTTGGGATTTCTGTGAAGTTTTTTCTCATGCTTATACTATGTTTATTTAAGTTTATTTTGTTGTTCAAATGGTTCCAGTGTTAATCATTAGAAGGTTTTGCAGTTGGTTCCTATACCATTTTGAAATACTAACACTGTGGTGTGATTTTGTATGTTCAGCTGGCCAATTGGTTGGTTGCATTGTTTAATACTTCTTACACTCTTGTACTCCAGAATAATTTTGGTGATTCCTAACCCATCACAGCATTTATCATTTCTTCTTAGGATCATTGTCTATCCCTTATGATAATGAATGATATTAGAAACAAATACCTGGGTAGCAGGTGTACTCATTGATAGTGTCTATTCATTCTAAGCTTTGTCAGCTGACAGAGCACAATGAAATATTTTTATATAGTAACTTCCAAAAATACTTACCTAAATATTTCTACATTTACCCCTATGAGTGAAAATAGTTACACATAAATTCCTACTAATGGCCCCAGCATGACCTGAATCTAATCTAGCACCTTGTAAATCAGTCTAATGTCTACTTATTTGTGCAAAACCTCTTACTGTAACAGAGTGATTTGATTTATTTGCTCATTCTGCATTCTCATAAAGGTTTCAGAATTTTTAATTCACACCCCCACTGAAGTAATTTTACTAACAAAAGGGTGGTATTTATATGACTCCTTTGGAATTTAACCTTAGAATCTTCACATACTTCCTATTACTTAGGTCAGCTCCTTACCCCTCACTTCCTTCCCTGAGCTTATGACATACATTTGTTACATGGTTACACTATATGTTTTATGCATTCCTCCATGGGGACCTCTAATCTATGAAATAGAATCTTTTCACCATCTCTACAAATTCACCTTCCTCAGAGTATTGTACAAATGGACTTACACACTATGTATTCTTTTTCCAGTTGGCTTTATTCAGTTAAGTACATACCATTAATATTTATGAAGTTTACATCATGATGGTTTAGATATGTATTTCATGGACAAATAAAGGTGTCAAGCCTCTTTTCCTGTATTTTTCAGGCATATCTATAGATTCTTTGAAAAAAAATCCGCTTACTTTAATTTAGGATATTTCACTTTATTTGTGAATTGTTGGAATGTTATATATCCTGTGCAACTGGACCCTGTCAGCTATGGTTATATGTTTTGCAAACATTTTCTCCCATTTTGGGGATATCTTGATGTACTTAGAATCACAAAATCTCTTTCTTCTTTCATTTGTATTATGTTGTCATCTGTTAGAATTTTTTTCATCTAATGTCATGAAGATTTTTGCTATGCTCTCTCCCACAGGGTTTAGAGTTTAAGCTGTTACATGTAGGTCTGTGATCTCTTTGTGTCAATTACATATATGGTGTGAGGGAGGAGTCCAAACTGCATGTGGATATTCACATGCTCCAGCAATATTTGTTGAAGAAAATATTTTTTCCATATTGAATTGTCTTGGCAATCTTTTACGGGAGTTACCTTTGGTTTTGAGATAAATTCTTACTGTGTTGTCCAGGCTGACCTCAAATTTGCCATCTTCCTGTCTTACTCTCCTGAATAGCTTGTCTTGGCACCCTTTTAAAACCAGTTCTTCATGAATATATGGGTTAATATTGGACAGTCAAGTCTATGCCATTGATCTTTGTGTCTGTTTTTATACCAGTACCACAAATTCATGACTATTGTCAGTTTGTATATTTTGATATTGAGAATTATGAGTCTAGTACTCTTTGTTCTTTTTCAAGAGTGTTTTGCTTATTCTAGATCATTTCAATTTCCTTACAAATTTTCGAAGCAGCTTGCCAATTGCTATAAAACAATACAATTAAAAAAGAAGATAGAATTTCTATATGGATTTTATTGAATCTACAGATCCATTTGGAAAGTATCACTATTTTAATATTAAATTTTCTGATCAATGAACATGAAAAATTTTCCAATTATTTTGAATTTCTTTAATTTCAAAATATTGTATAGGTTTCAGTTTACATATCTTCCACTCATTAATTTTGTTCCTAAGTATATTAAATTTTAACTAGATCTATTTTTGAGTTTTATTATTATATGACTAATCAATAGTATAGTAAAATGGAATTGACTTTTGCATATTAACATTATGTACTGCAATGTGACTAAACTTGATTTTTATTTCTAATTGTTTTAGCAGACTATATAGTACTTTCTATAAATTATCATATAATTTGTGAAGATAGTTTGACTTCTTCCTTTACAATCTGAATATTAAAAATGTAATTTTCCAGCCTAACTACTTGATTACAACCTATACTAATAGAAATAATAGAAGGAGCGAATTTGGATATCTTCTATATCGTTTTTAATCTTGGGGAAATTACTGAGACATTCACTTAAAAGAATTTTTGTGGGTTCTCATTTTAGGTTAAGAAATTTCCCTTCTATGTCCAATTTGTTCAATGCTTTTCATTATAAATGGATTTTGGTTATGTTCTTCAAGATGCTCATGTGCTGGCTGTTATTTATTTTATTACAGTACATTATGCTATATATTTTTAAAAATTTTGCTCCAAAGTTGCATTCCTGAAATAAATATCCTGTCATAATGTTAGTCCATTTTATATGTAGGAAGACTAAACATAAGGGTAATCTTAAGGTATGGTCAGAGTTCTCTCAGTCTGGACTTCCTGTCCTTTAGGATAAGAATGGTGCTTCCATTCTAGCATAGGGAGGGCACCTTTAACTCTCCAACCTTTAATAAACAGAAAGGATGTCAGAATGATCTCGCACCTACTGTTTTTCAAGCGCCTATCACTAAAAGTCAATATGCAAGAGTTGTGTATTTTTAATTCCTGCATTCCCATTTCTGGAATTTCCATGGAAGTTTCACATGTTAAAGCTGACTTGGTGCCTGTGGAGAAAAAAAGAGTAAATTCAGTGTCTGAATGGTAAGAGATCTGCAAAGGGAAAGAATGTAGATCAGAATGAGAATGAATAAGGAGAAAGAAAAAATCTAAGAACATTTTCCCCACACTCTTTTAGATCACTTACCCATCTTTGGGAATAGGTCAGTCCAATAAAATGGCCAAATCTCATGTATCTGATAAGTTTTATCTTGTCCTTTAAAAGGCATAGATTAGACACTATTTGTCCCAAGCAATTTATATTAAAACAGCATTCTTCACTCATGGTCACACAAGGTTCATCTGGATAGGCCAACAATGTCCAGGCCATGAAATTTTTGGAGTGTGACAGAGTATAAAGTATTAACTTTGATTGGAGTGCATCCATTATCTGAATTGTGATATTAAGCCTTCGTTCTAGCACAATGGAAAGATTTAAAACTGCCTTTTCTAATTTTTAAATTTGATAGCCTGGGAAGAGGGTTCTCAAAACTGAAAACAAATTAGAATTGAGATACACAAGTGGGTTTTCTATACCACAAATGATAAATTTGGCACTACTTTATGAACAAAGAAGCCCAAGTTTGTAATTAATGGGGTTACCTGTTGACGGATGGTGTCAGCTATACTAGTCCTTATCATACTGATCCTTTGATGTGAACTTTTATGTACCTTGCCACCACATAAGATAAAAATATCAGTGTTTTACAGGGATAAAGTCGGGGTGGGAATTTCGACTGTCTTCAGGTTTGTTGTGTCTTATTACCTGTCATATTAGCACCTGCTCATTTCCCATGTATCCCTGTCAGAGTTTAGGAAAAGACTGATTGTGAAATTTATGATAGAGGCAGCCTGGATATCAGCTTTGGTAACTCTAAACCTTGATTTTGCCCCCTAACAGTTAGTCCTGAGTGGTGAAGGGTGGGCATGTATTGGAAATTGAACTCATGGGCACTCTACCACTGAGCTACATTCCCAGTTGTTTTTTGAAATGTTGAGGTACGGTCTTGCTACATTGCCTAGGCTGACCTTGAACCTATAATTCTCCTGCCTTAGCTTCCTGAGCAGGTGGGATTATAGGAATGTGCCACTGTACTGTCTAGTCCAGATTTTTATTCTGCCCCCACACCATCTTTGGTGTTTGACTGCCCAATTAGAGGAGCAGCTGAGCAACCTCAGGCTACAGAGTTGGTTTGTGAGCCAGTTGTAGTATATGGTGATTTTTCAAGGGCTTATACCATAAGAGTAAGTGCTAGGACCATCTCTGACCTGTGTGAGTGGTTTAAGCATGCCGCCTGTGGTATCAAGCCACAAGGTTTTGCTGTAACATTGCCTTGGTATGCCTATGAAGGGTCCACCACTGTATCTGTTTTTAAATATAGAGAAAATTCCCCTTCTAATGACTTTGCCTGAAAAAACAACAGTCCTTGAGCTTCCATAGCAGTTTAATAGTATCCAGTTAATTCACAAAAAGTATTAGAGTGATGTCATCTTATTGGTCATGGATGTCATATGCTGTCATATGTCTGTTTTCTAGAGTTTATCCACCAAGTGTTAGCACTGGCAGGAGTAAAATAACTTCAGGTTCTTTTGTGCCATCTAGATGTTGACATAATCAGTAATAGTTCGATTAGTTATGATTAAGACCTGGGGATGCAAATTGTTACCAGGGGATAACAGGTCTGTGACTAACCTAGTGAGAAATCAGTAAGGCTTAGTGAGACTTCACTTGAAAGAAATCCCACAATGGAGAGCCAGAGAGAGAATAGAGCAAATTGGATGGGCAGTGTCCTGTTAACTTGTAAATAACTGACTAATATATAGGGAAAATAGGATGGGAAATGGGATGCTTCAATAAAGGGGATAGTTTTGTTATGTTGTTGTAGTTGTTATTTTAAATGTAGGGATGCTTTATAAGAGAAGACAATAGGTGGAAGTACAGCTAAAAAGGTACAGATTCAGGTCATTAATGAGAAAGTTGAATTGAACAAGGAATTTCTCATCTCAGAATGGCTAATCAGGTTCAATAGGCTCTGAGTTTTCAGTGTTGACAGGACAGGCAATTTTACTAACATGAAGTTTCAGGCCAATAAGACAGAGCTGAGCAACCAGTTCCCATGTATTTCTCACTAATTTGGAAGATGTGATTTCCCATAACCTGCTAAACCACCTGTGACCAGATTTCACTGAGGCTGGCATGGCCAACAGAATTCTCAGAAAATGTCAAAGTCAGACTACATGATGAGACAAGAACACTGCCTCCACATTCTAGCCTGAATAGAAGACAGAGATCAATGGAAAAGTGGCTCATGTATTTGAGATCAGAACTTGCTGTTAATTTAATTGACCTTTATAGCCTGAAACTCTAGGTAAAATTTCAGACATCTTAAATTATGAATTATGAGTTTCTTCTTTACTCAGTATATTCATTGGCTATAACATGATTAATTTTAAAATTGGCACAAATAACTCATATATTGCAATTATTAGAAAAAACTGTCAGTATTTGCAAATACTGGCTTGTCAGTTTAGACCTGGGATTCGTCTATAGACTTTTTATAGTATTAGTTTGCTTAGTAGAGCATCTCAAGATGCAGGCACTATCACCACTCTATGTTTCAGTTCTGAATCTGAGAGAAAATCCTACAAGAAAAGAACCTTGAGCTTGACTGTGTCTGTTTTCAGAGTCCTTGTATATGTTAACTGTTAGAATATTTGGGGGTTGAGGTGTAGTTCCAGTGGTAGAGCTCTTGCCTACAATGCATAAGAACCTGAGTATAATTCCCAGCACCACAAACTGTATTTTTTCTAAGTGGCAGTACTTCATGGGTCTATTTAAAAAATATTACCCTAACCCTGAAGTTATTTTATGCATAATAAATGCTATCTTGAACTATGTTCTATATTTAAGTATATGATCTATCTGGAATTAATTTCATGTTTAGTGTAAGGGTAAAGGTCAGATTTTTATTCTCAAATGGATACTCAGCTTCCAACAATATACACAAATCCATCCTTACCTCACTGACCTTTTGTATCAATATTTTGCATTCACACACAAAAGCGTGCCTGTTTTTGAAATCTCTATTTTCACTTATTTCTCTAACTTTGTGCAAATATAATACAATACTGTCTTCTTAAGAGACTTAATTTAACACAAGAATATACAAAAATATTTCCTTTACCGACCAGGCATTTCCTTATTGACTGTACTATTCTGTGATGAAGACATGTAACTGTGCAAATTTACATTTCCAATATTCCTAGCTGCATTTTGAATAAAAAAGAGAGGTTAGGACTTTAGAAAATTCCTTTTATATCTAATGTTCTTGTGAATTTTAGGTCATCACCCACACCACTTCCTGCCCCCCCCCCTTTTTTTTTTAGTTCCAGGGACAGAACTCAGGGATGCTTAGCCACTGAACCACACCCCCACATCTCTTTCTTCTTCTTTTTTAAATTTTGAGATAAGGTCTCACTAAGTTGCCTAGGGCTTAGTTGCAGAGGCTGGCTTTGAATTTGCAATTCTCCTGCCTCAGCTTCCCAGCCACTGGGATAATAGGCCTGTACCATATCATGCAGCAACTTCCTTTTTTTTTTTTTTTTAAGATTGATGATGGTTTTATTCCTCCTATTTGCAGTCATGAACATAAAATTAATAACATGTAAAAGGAGGGACAGGTTCCAGCTCAGGTATATATAGGAGATGATACATTTGACTTCCTGCCTTTTTTAAGGTGCCTCTTTAGTGTACTTTATTTAATGTCGTATCTTCTTTCTTCCTTGGAGCCTAGGGGATTTTCTACACCTTCAGCAACAATCAGTAGAGCAGCGCCTATACAAACAATCCAGGATGCTTCCTGGGCAAATGTGGATTACCCATTGAATGTGATTTTAAGACTCCTGACCATGCCCAGCAGGGACAGAGTACTACCTTTTTTTTTTTTTTTTTTAACTGAACCTTGAGCCCAGGGGCACTTAACCACTGTGCCACATCCCAGCCCATTTTATTTGAAGACAGGGTCTTGCTAAGTTGTTTAGACGCTTGCTAAACTGCTGAGGTTAGCTTCGAACTTGTGATCCTTTTGCTTCAGCCTCCCCAGGTCCTAGAATTATATGCATGCACCACCATACCCTGCAAGGTGGTGCCTTTGCAGCTAAACTCAAGAGTTTCTCTGTAGGGTCTACGTGAGCAAGGAAAGCTGGTCCACATCCTACCTCAGAAATCTGTTGAATTTAGTTCTTTTTTATAAGGAGTTTGATCAGCACTCATTCTGTTTGCTGACCAATGAGAGGTTACCCTTTTGGGCTTGTCTGTTAATTTATGTTCTCTTGTTTTTTTGGTGTTCAACTGTCTGTAACAGAACTGGGCACTGTGACACATTCCTGTAATCCCAGACACTCAGGAGACTGAGGTAGAACAATTGCAAGTTCAAAGCCAGTTTCAGCAATTTAGTAAGGCCCTAAGCAACTTGGTGAGACCCTGTCTCAAAATACATAAATGCATAATAAAATTAAAAATAAAATTTAAAAAATTACTAGGATGTGGCTCAGTGGTTAAGTACCTCTGGGTTCAATCCTGGTACCAAAAAAAAAAAAAAAAAAAAAAAAAAAAAAAAGATCTGTAACAGTTGAATGCATTTTTCTTCCCTTTTCTTCACAAACATACACAAACTACAACTGTATTTGCAATTTTCAATTGAGTATTAATACCTCTCAATCTGTGTTTAATCATGCATTCACAATCATTTTTCAAAACATCTTTTCAGGGGCTGGGGAGATAGCTCAGTCGGTAGTGCTTACCTTGTAAGCATAAGGCCCTGGGTTCGATCCCCAGCACCCCAAAAAAACATCTTTTCAATTTTAATTTGGTGTTGTTGTGAGGATTGAACCCAGGGGCATTTAACCACTGAACCATATCCCCAACCCTTTTTTGTATTTTAGTTAGAGATAGTGTCTCTTTGAGTTGCTTAGAGCCTTGCTAAGTTGCTGAGGCTGGCTTTGAATTGAACTCCTCCTGCCTCAACCTCCCAAGCCCCTGGGATTACAGGTGTGTGCTGTTACACCTGACCATCTTTTCAATTTTTGTCTAAGCATTATTCTGCTAATGGAATGGGAAAATAACTTTGATTAGGAATGAAAAGTGTCACACCTTCTCCATTTTAGTGTTTTCCAGAAATGATCTCTAAAAGAAAATGAGAAGGACAGATATTTGTTGGAAACCAAAAGACAAACTTTGCAAAGCTTTATGCTTAAAAAACCACGTATGGTTCCATTATAGGTTAGGTGTGTCATAATTGAGAAAGGTTCGTGAAGCATTAAGTTGTGTGCACAGAACACTGAGACTCCATTTCTGAACACAGAGACAAGTCGTTTTATTAATATAAAAATAAATTTTGGCATATGATTTGATTTTTTTCTTACCAGATAGTTGTAGACATTGGCTGGTATTTTTTTCCTTCTCCATAGGTTTTGTAAATGTCTACATGGTTTTTCATTACAAATATTGCCAATAATATAAACATATATTCTTTTCCTACTCTGATGACTGATGATTTAAAACTGTTTTCAAAAAAAACTCACTTAGAAAATGTGTACACACATTTGCAAGCAGCACATGGTATTAAAATATGATCTTGTAGAAAGGAGGTATAAACTAATATTTATTTTATCTTCTCTACTAGTAAATATTTTTAAAGATTTTTTTATGCTTGTGACTTCTTTGATTCTCAGGCAAACTTTTGTATTGCTCTTTCTGCATGGGGCTTATAGGAGAACAACACAGTTTTTATATTCTGAGATTTCAGTCCAGTGGGAGTACAGAAAATGTAGAAGAAACTGTAGGAGGAAGAGCTGCCCCTGATACCCAGAGGACAGCATCCACGTGGAATAGGATGGACAAAGGCTTCTTGGAGGAGGAACACTGTAAGATGTTCTGAAGAATGGGGACCATTCTGCGAGTAAAGCAGAAGTGAGAGGGAAGGAGAAAAGCCAGTAGCTGGCACAGGCCAAGGCATGAGAAGAGCCCAGAGGATCTGAAGCATAGCTGAGAAAAGGTATGTGTTAAGATGGTAGTGGCAGGAAGGGTAGAAAAGGGTACGGAGAGACAGGGCGGGTCAGGAAGCAATGCAGGGACAGCTCCGTGGAAGAATGCGTGCTGTACTAAGGAATTTTGAATATCTGGGTCTAGTTCCTTGAAAAGTTAGTCCCAGCCCGTGAAATCTGCCCATCAGTAAGACTGAACTAGTGAAGACGGTCGCTGTCCGGTGCACATGTCTCTGGTTGGAACGGGCAGGAGCGAGGGTAGAGAGGGATGGAGAAGCCCTAGGCTCATGAATCAGTAGTCCCAGCGATCGTGGATGCCCCTACCTGGACTGCAGGTTATTGTGCCCTTGGTCCCTTTTAAGATACAGATGGGACTCGTGGATCAGAAAATTCAGGATCCCACTCATCTCGCTGGGGCGTACCACACATCGGAAGCTTTGAGCAGTCAGACCGGAAAAGGGATAAAGGAGTTCCGCAGCTGCGCGCAGAAGGGACCTGAGACTGCCGCACCGAGTGGCAGTCAAAGCCTCGGGAGGTGCAGAAGCCTCTGGAATCTGAGGTGCCGGGGAGGGCGGCGGTGGGTCGGGTGCGGGTGGCGGCGGCGGGCTGCAGTGCCGCGCGGAGCAAGCTGGCTTTCCCTGGCGCGTCCCTGCAGACAGGCACGTGCTCACGTCTGTGTCTGCTTGACCTCTTACACGTCATGTGGTGTTCATATACGAACTTCATGGATTTCCTTGGTTTTCAGATGGTTGCTTGTGTTTTACGTTTTTTTTCTGTCACGTGTTCTCTTACATTATATATGTACTTAAATTTCTTAAAGTGAATTACTCATAAAGAATTTGCCAAATTTGTTGATTTATTTTTAGTTGACAAATAATAATTGTGTATGTTTATAGGGTAAAATTTGTTGCTTTTATCTATATATACGTAACCTTACGATTTATTTAAGCTAATTACTTATTGTATACATCATGTCACCAAGGTAGATTTTTTGTGGTGAGGAGGTTAAAATCTATTCTTCTGCAGTTTAATTTTTATTATTATAGTTATATGTATATGTGTGTGTAATATATACATACATTTTTTTTTTCAGTGCTGGGGATTGAATGCAGGGCCTCACACATGCTAGGCAAGTGCTATAACATTGAGCTACATCCCCAGCCCTCATTTTTTAAAGAAATTTTTTAGTTATAGATGGACACAATACCTTTGTTTCATTTATTTTTATGTGGTGCTGAGGACTGAACCCAGTACCTCACATGAGCTAGGCAAGCGCTCTACCACTGAGCTACAACCCCAGCCCCAGCCCTGTTGTAGTGATTTTAAACTATGCAGTTTAATAAAACTATAAACTCCCTATGCTAGTATGCCTTTATTTCTGAAAATCATGTTCTCATTTAAGAGGGAAAATGTTGTATTCCTTGAAGCAAAAATAGAGTTTAGAATATTATGGTTATCCTCATAATTTGGACATTTCCATGTTCTGGGAACCAGTAAGTTATCAATATTCATTCAAAGATTCCAGTTGCTTTAATTGTTACTTTTTGCTCTTTCAATTTACTTTGGATTTAATTTGCTTTTCTTTTTCTGTGTTCCAGAGATTGAAACGTAGATGATTTACTTAGCTCTTATATCTTTTCTAAAATATGCATTCAGTACTATATATTTCCCTCCCAGCTCTACTTTCTTCTCATCAATTTTTTAAGACTTGTATTTTTATTTTCATATAATTCAAAATTTGTTTTAATTTTTCTTGAGATTCTTTCCTTCATCCACATGTTATTTAAAAATGCATCATTTAACTCTCACCCAGTTTGAGATTTTCCAGTTCTCTTTCCACTTATTCTTTGATTTGTAGCTTAAGTCCATTGTAGCCTGAGAGATATAGGGTATGATTTTGATTCTTCTGAATTTGCTTTTTGGGTCAGAATGTAGTCCATCATCATGGATGTTCTACGAAACTATAAGAAGAATGTGTATGTAATTGTTGAAGAGGACTGTAGTAATCAATTATATCCTATTTATTGATGGTGCTATTGATTTCAAGTGTATCTTTATTGAAAATCTGCCTGCTGGATCTATTCACTTGTGATAGAGAATGTTGATATTTCCAAGTATAATAGTATATTCATCTTTTTCTCCTTGCTCTTCCATCAGTTTCTGCCACATATAGTTTGACATTCTGTTTTTAGATACATACATGTTAAGAATTGGTATATGTTTTTGGAAAACTGAGCCCTAACACCTTTATCCTTTTGTCATGACTGTTGTTGACTTTACTTGCTTTGACATTTTCTTAGTTTTGTCATTACTATAGGTATCTTAACTTTATTTTATTAGTGTCAGCACGGTATATTTCATTCCATCAACTTTTTTTATTTTACATTTTTTTATAAATTTTTTTCTTTTTGATTATATGTAACATTAGAATTCATTTTGACGTAATTTTAAGAAGGCATGGAATATAATTTGGGAACTGAATTTGAGCAAATTATATTCCCTCAATTTACTTTCAATTTTCTTGTGTCATTGTATTTAAAGTGGACTTCCCATAGATACTATATATTTGGATCTTGTTTTTTCATGCACTCTAACAATCTGTGTCCTTAAATCAAAACATTTAAATTATTAACATTCTAAGCCATTATTGATATTGTTGAATGAATATCTTCTGCATTTATTATTTGTTGCCTTTTTCTTGTTTTCTAATTATGTCATCTGATTTAGTAATTTATGGTTTTAATTTAATAATAATAGAATCATACTCTGTATGATTCTATTATATGATTGATTTTATGATTCTTTATTTTTATGGTGCCTTTCTTAGCATATTTATTATTTACCATTTTTATTTTTATAGTGGTTTAAGAATTTTAATTTCACAATGAATAGTTTCTTAAAAATAATAATTGTAGCAATGTATTTTATTATGTATGCTTATGCATATATATTATGCATATGTTTAGACATTTGTGTATGTATACTTGTATATGTATGTGTATGAAATGAATGACAAAAATAATACACACAATGGGAGGAGGAATTAGAATTATCTTATTATTCTAAATTACACACAATACCTCTGAATGGAGACTTGAAAAGGGGCTTAGATTAGTTTTAAATGAGAACCGTAGGGCAGGCTGTTGGACAGATAACTCCATTTCCTTGTGGGCTATTAGCCAGAGGCTACATTAAGTTTCTTGTCATGTGTTCCTCTCCTACATGGTAAAGTAGTTCATAATTCTATCAGGGAGTGAGTTTGGTAGCAAAACAAAAATCAAAAACTTGTGTAACATAGCCACTTGAGTGACATCTCGTCACCTCTGAAGTATCATCTTGTTTGAAAGAAACTCATAATTCCTGGCCAGATGAGAAAGTAGTGCATGCCAATACCTGGGGGTCACTGAGTGCCATTTTAGGGTCTACCTGCCACATCTAGGTCTTCAGTCTGAAACGATTTATCCATCTTCATTTATTTTTAATGACCCTGACACTTGAAAAGTATTGGTCAGATACTTGATAGAATGTTCCCACCCCGTGGATTTATCTGATGGTTTATACAGCCATCAATAGATTTTATTAGTTGTATTAAATTTCCATTTCCTATTCCAGGATTCCATTTACTATACCACATTTGTTCCATCTGTACCATTTCTGTTCCAGTATTCCATTCACGCTACCATATCACATTTAAGTATTCTGTTTAGATTCCTTTGGTTGTGAGATTCTCAATGTATTTCTTTAAATGACATCAGCATTCCTAATTTGCTATTTCTTTGATGGTTTTCTCTTAGATTAAATCATATTGCAGTTGTGGGTTTCAGGGAAGAAGGCCACAGAAGGAAAGTACTATTTTCAATCCATCATAAGGAGTGTGGTATTGTTAGTATTTTAAATGCCTACCATTTACCTATAGTGATAGTTTTGGTCCCCTGAGTGACACTGTTGGGAGGTAGTGAAACTTTGAAGAGTTTGGCTCTAGTAGGAGATATTTAGGTAATAGAAGGGATGCCTTTGAAAGACATTGTGGGACTCAGCCCATTCCTCTATTTTTGTTTTCTTTACCCCTTGTCTCATGATGAGTTAAGTGGTTTTGATCCACTATGAGTTCCCATCATGAAGTGTTGCCTCACTGCAGGCCCCAAAGCAGTAGGGCCTACTATAAACTACAGTAAGTCTTTTCTTTATAAATTCACTATCTTAGGCATCATTTTAGTAATGGAAAGCCAACACAAAGGGTATATATTGTCTATATATTTTGTCAGTGTTTATGTTAATTTTATCACCTTGATGAGTGAGTTTGGATCACATTTCCATATTATAAAGTTATGCATTTTCCCCCTTTCCGTGCCATACTATTTGAAAAGAAGTCACTGAGTACAGTACAGATTAAGTATGTAGTCAAGTGCCAGGTGCAGTGGCACATGCCTCTATTCCCAGTAGCAAGTTTGAGGCCAGTCTCGGCAACTTAGCAAGGCCCTAAGCAAAAGGCTGTGATTTAAACTCAGTGATAAAGTGCCCCTGGATTCAATCCCTGGTACCACAAAAAAAAAGGAAAAGAAAGAAAAAGAAAAAAGGCTGTCATGCTCCACATTCTTCTGGGTAAAGTATCTACAAAAACTCATTTGGAATCATTCACCATGTGCATGTCTATTAATTATACATTTATTCAGTCATTTATTACAGTGTTATGTAAAAATGGTATCTGTTTTACACTTTACTTATGCAACTTTTATTTATTTAGTTGTTCAGATTGCTCCAGGGTTGACTATTGGGAGGTCTTTTACTTGACTTCTGTCCCATTTTGAAATATTCCATATTTAGTTCGATATTGTTACATGGTTGTTTCCTTGGCTATGTTAGTGTTTATCATTTTGTTTCATTCTGGAACTAGAACATGATGCAGAACAATTAGATTTATTCCCTGCCCAAGCCTATTATCCACCATTTTTCATGATAAAATGAATTAGTTGCTTACTTTGGAAATTGGAAGTAGAAAGATCTGTGTACCTGGTATATTCCTCGGTACTGGGACATTTGTTGATTTGAGGCCTTCTCAGCTCACAGAACATAGATATATATCTGTATATATCTGGGTATACTAACTCACACATGTACACAAATCTATAAAGATTTCTACTGTGATGCAGCTATATTGTTGAACCTGAATTCCTATTAATGTGCCTACAGCATCGCATATAATTCAATATCACATGAATCAATCTATATATCCCCTATTCTATGTAGCCTTGTACTATTAACAGTGAAAAAATTGGCTCTGTCATCCACTCATAATATTTAAAATTATACACATAGTGGTTTCAAAGTAGAAAATGTATAACCTCATGAGAAACAACTTTACCAACTTTTCCTTTAAATGTAGACTTTCCACTCATTTCATAAATTACTTAGATCAATCCTTTTCCCCACATTCCCTTCAGTGAGGATATTTCTTACATTTGTGATACTTGCTGTGCATTCTTCCATGGGATGCTTTCACCTACCAAATAATGCTAATTTTCATATATTGAGGTTCATTTTGTGTTGATAGGATTTGAAAGCATAATTATGAATTCATCATTAAATTACCATACAGAATTATTTCACTGCCCTAAAGAAATTACCTGCAGTCACGAATTCACCCTTTATCTTTTCCAAGCCTTTAGAAATGCTAATCCTTTCCATATACTTTTTCAAAGTGTCATAAATTGAACAATGCAATTATTTTTTCTTTTTTTTTTGCATTTAGTGATATGCCTTTCATATTTGTGAAGTAGTTTTCTCACTGCTGCAACTGAAAGGACCCAACCAAAACAATTATAGAGGAGGAAAAGTTTATTTAAGAGCTCAGTTTCAGAGGTCTCAGTACATAGACAGCAGGCTCCATTCCTCAGGGCTCAAAGTGAGGCAGAACATCATGGTGGAAGAGTGTGGCAGAGGGAAACAGCTTACATTGTGATGGGGAAGCAGAGAGAGAGAGGTACTTCACTCTTCTAGATACAAAATATATACCCCAAACCCTGCCTCCAATTAACCACTTCCTTCAGCCACACTCCACCTGCCTCTAGTTACCACTCAGTTAATCCCATCAGGGATCAATTCATTGATTAGTTTAAGGCTATAGACCAATCATTTCTCCAAACCTCCTTGCATTGTCTCACACGTGAGCTTTTGGGGACACCCTCACATCCAAATCATAACTTACGTTTAGTGTCTTTGTGTGCCATGACCGTAGCTTTTGGGGAAAAAAACTATGCAAGTAATTTATTTTAATTGTGATATTTTCCTTTTTATTTGATTTGTAAGATACGTTTATGCGTTTATGGATTCTGGATAACACTTATGGCAGCTATATGACTTAGATTTTCTCTAATTCTTTTGAGGTATATTTTTCTTTGTGATTTTTGAATCACATAATCCTTAGTTATGATGTTCAATATGTTTATATCTTTTTTTACTGTTTCTTGTGCTTTTACTGTTTTATCTTAGAGAACATTTTTTATCTTAGAGAACATTTTTTTGGGGGGGGGGCAATGTACCCAGGGCCTGTGCATGCGAAGCAAGCACTCTTACCAACTGAGCTATATCCCCAACCCTTAGAGAACATTTTTAAACTTAAGGTCACAAAGATGTATTTCTTTTCCTCTATGCATTTTCCCTATTTAGCAATTGTATTTGAGTATTAGGTTATGAACAATTTGCTTCAATTATTTATACGTTGTGACAGGCAAGTCCCAATTGTATATGAAATCCAATTGACCCAGAAACATTTGATGAAAACATACTTTCCATATTGAATGGATTTAACAACTTTAGAAATAATTGATCATATGTAAGTGTTATGTTTAGGCACTTAGTTTTATTCCATTAATATAAATATCTATTCTTACAGTAGTCCCATAAGTCTTGATTACTATCCCTTTAAAGTATTTTATGTAATTTTTTAAATAGTTTAGTTGTAGATGGACACCATGTCTTTATTTTGTTTACTTATTTTGTATGTGGTGCTGAGAATCAAACCCAGTGACTCACACATGCCAGGCAAGTGCTGTACCACTGAGCCACAACCTCAGCCCCTCCTTTAAAGTAATTTTTGAAATCAGGACCTATGAGACTACTATGCTTTATTATTCATTTTCAAAATTGTTTTGACTGGTCTGGGTTTATTACATTTATCTTCAAATTTTATAAGCAGATTGTTAATTTAGGCAAAAAAAAAGTAAAAAGATGTCCTCTTGGATTTCAATAGGGATTGCATCAAATCTATAGAACCACTTGAAAGTTATCTTAACAATAATAAGCCTTCTAATTAATGAACATCAAATGTTTCCATTTATAATTAGACTTAATTAATTTCAATAAGTTTAGTCACTATACATAAACTATGCTTATTTTATTAAATTTATTCCTAAGTACTTTTTCTTTTAAGGTACTATTTAAGGAAGAATGATTTTGTGGTTTCATTTTTAGATTGTTTATTGCTATTGTATAGGAATGCAATGAATTTTTGTGATTTTTATCTGTCCTGCAATTTTGCCAGACTCATTTTTACTTCTAATTGCATTTATTAGTGTCCTTATGATTCTATATATAGGACCATGTCATTCACAGAGACGGTTTGACATCTTTTCTTATGTGAATGTCTGCTATTTATTTTTTTCTAGTGTAGTTGTCCTGATATTATCTTCCAGTAAAACATTGAAATGGTAAGAGTGAGAAACCTTCACTTGTTTCTAAATTGAGGAAAATTTTGATTTTTTTCAGATAACATATGACGTCATATGAGATTTTTGTCATGTCATTTTTAGGCAAAGAAAGTTCCTTCTATGTCTAATTTGTCTTGAGATTTTATTATATAGTTTGGATTTGTTAAGTGCTTATTCTGAATCTTTTTAAATAATCATGTGCTTTTTATTCTTTTTTCTGTTGGAAGTAGAATACAATGCAATATTACACTCCTTGTTTTTTATGTTAAAGCACATTTTCATTCTGAGATTAACACCCTTGGTCATAGCATATAGTACATATTGCTGATTGGTTTCTCTAGTACTGCCTTGAGGATTTCGCTTTCATATTTATGAGGCATATTTTATATATATATAAATATTTATATATATTATAAAGGCATATTTTATATATATGAGGCATATTTTATATATATATATATAATCACTTTCTTTAAATGTCTTTACCTGTGTCATTAGGGTAAAATTGGGCTTATTCAATATGTTTGGAAGTGAGCTTCACTGATATTTTTGTTTGCTTTTAAATTTTTTGAAGACTTTGTGATGAGCTGATGAAAAATCATCCAAGGTTTGAAAACTTTTGCCTGTGAAGTCATCTTGACCTGAGAAGGAAATTAATTCTTACAACAATCACATGAACTTGGAAGGGCATCCTTCCCTATCTGAGCCTTCAGTTGAGACATCAGCCTTGGTAATCATCTTGGTATTCGTGACCCAGAAACCGTGAGTAAGGTGTGTGTGGTTTTGAGCTTCTAAACTATGTGATACCTTGTTATGCAGGAATAATTAAGTAATCTACCTGATTGCAAATATAATATGATGTTCTGGATTAGATCCTGGAACAGAAAGATGGCATTATTAGAAAAACTGAATAAAAAAAGAAGAAAGTCTTTATTTCAATAAACAGTTTTGTAACACTGTTTAATTTCTTAGTTTTCATAAATAGCATGATTTGGTAATATATTAACATTGCAGAAATCGGAATGGTTTATGGGACCCTGTACTACCTAAGTATCTTTCTGAGAATCTAAAATTATTTCAAAATTATAATTATTATTTTGTGTGAAAAATGAACAAAGATAAACAAAAGACCTTGGGCTCAGGAGAAGAATGGGCAAATAGGGAAATAATGGCAAAGCAACTTCCTTATCTCTCCATAGTGCCAAACTCACATGCACCATCCTCAGGAAGACACCACAAGAACCAGGGTCTTTCTTCCTCTTTCTTCATCCTACTCCCTATTACTCATTCACCAGTTCGAGTGTCATTAACCACTTTTTCAAAGGTAAATGCCTGTCTCCCACATATTCTAAAAGCTCCATATTTGGACAGTGTATGATAGTGTATCTTAAGGTCCCTCTTAAAGCATTTTTGGAAGACATGACTTTGGGACATTAGAAGTCAATATTGAGAAATGTCAGTGATAGGGATCATGAATCATACCTCTGAAGTCAAGAGTTTTTTCTTGGCATAGCATTCCTTCTACAAATGATCAATAGATAACTGTCCTTCCAAGCCTCCCTCTTAGAAATCCCTGTGATAGCTAAGATCTTATTTTTAGACTCCATAAAGAATTCAGAGATCAAGTATTTTTGTTGACACACACACTGTAGAATTTTATTACCTGTGACCAAACCTAAAAGACAGAATAACAAGGCAGTACAACATACTCCAAATCTCCATACGGTGATCTGAGAGACGGACATAGTCTTAATGAAGACTCTGTACATTTGCTGGCTATACCAAGAATCTGGCAGTGGGATAGACTGTCCACTTACCCCACACACCTTGCTTATAGCCTGTAGGTCTCTGCTGGGCAGCACTGGGGTTGGCTACAAAGCCTCTAAATCCATGATACTGCACACTGCATGCACACACGTACATACACAGAGTTAAAACTCTTATTTTCTTGCTCTGTAAACATGTATTTTCCATACCACATTCATAAGTTCAGTAAGAAATGAGTTCCTGCAGCCTGGAGATCTGCAGTGAAATATGACTGACCTGGACAACATTTTTATAATATCTGTGTGATTTGCCAAACCCATTTTTCCTCTTCATTTCAGTATATACCTTAGAGTCTATCATAATGTATGCTGTGAATATCATCCCTCACTGAAAGAGAAAAGAGTGGCATGCTATAAATCAACCAGAATTCTGGATAGCAGTCAGCCCTCCCTGTGAGACCGATGAAGGTAATATGCTAAAGTAGTTCAGATTTAAGAACAGAAAGGCAGTAGACCCCCGAACTTCACTCTGATGATTTCACAGGCAAAGGACATCATGCTGACCCTCAGATCTCCACACATGACTCTGATAGTGAGAAAGATGATTTCTCACAGCTTAAAAAACTATTACAGAGGATGGCCTGGTCATTACAATTCTCAGAAAGATGATATCGAAGAAACAACCCAAATTCTTAGGCTGTATCATGAACCCCAAACCCTTTCCTCACATTCAAGTCTTATTAGAGATTAGAGCTAAAGGCATAAATGGCTATACATTTGGGATCGTGACTTTGTGGTTACTTAATTCAGCATTTTGTAGCTTAAAACTCTAGGGGGAATTTCAGACATCAAATACTGAGATATATTAGTTTTTCTTCATTTATCATATCCAGGAATATACACGAAAACCCATTCAGATATTAAGGTACACGAATATACAAGTAACCACAGTAGCAAGGGGGAGCAAAAATAAAAATTTGTGATGACCATAAATCATTGATCTCTGCAGTGATGACTTGTATGGTGCCCATCCATTTGATTAGGGCATATCAAGAGAAAGGAAAATGAATGATAGACAAATGTATGGATTGAAGAATTTGGTTTTGCATGCAGCTGGCAGGGAGTTCTGTTCATATATCTAATATTAGGGCAGAAATTCTCCTGACAGAGCTTTCTCTAAGCCTGTAGAAAGCTACCATTTCAGTGCAACTTTCAAATAGCTCTTTGCAAGGTTTATCTTCTTCCTTGATGAATGTCTTTAACTATGGTTTGTAAAATTACCTCTCCACACATTAAATAAGAATGCCTGTAATCCACTAATAACTCTAATGTCTATTTGAGGTGGAATATAAGTGGAATTAGTCAAATGTTATGAAAATAATACATAAGCATGTTTCCTCAATAATATATTGTAGATGAGCCATCATGATTTAACATTAAGAAAGAGCAACCACAGAGAAAACTAGTGTATTCCTTTGATGCTAGAGTACACATTTGCAGATATTTCAAATAGAGATGCATCTTAAAATTGATGGTGTCTAAACACATTTGGCCAGAAGACAGTCATGATGTGATGGTTCTCATGTGCACACACATTTAATCTAAAAATGTGTTGACATCTTCAGGTAATGTAATCAACATGTAAGCTTGTTGAGGTGGCAGAAGGTTAGAAAGGTAATCTCACAGAGATTGGCATAGGGAATCTTATGAGAAATGCACCTTTATGAGTATTTGCTTAATACTGATAATGATAATGTGGGAAAATCATAGACAATATTAGTTGAAAAAAATTTAGATGAATGGTAGAAATTTCAGAATTATCTTTATTGATATATTCTGCTTACATGTTCCAACTCATGTAATCATAGGAGTGATATAAGGTGCATATCCATATTTATATATGAAAATAACTTTAAAAAATTATAATGTAAAAAGTCTAAGAAATATCTGTCATAATGTGTTAGTGATTTTATTATTTCATTGTGAAATATAAAATAATTATATAGTTTAAATTGATGCTAATGATTTGTCTTAAATTGTTTTAGAAAAAGTTTTCTTGGGCATAATACTAAACACTTTATATACTATTACTGCCTTCAGTCCTCATGATACGTCTGGAGGCACACACTATTACAACTCCAGTTTTGAATGAGCTGAAGCCCTGCAAGAAAAGAAAACAAGAACCTTGGGAGCATAACTAAGTCTGTCTCAAGAGTCTTTGCTCACTTCAACCATGTTAGAATACCCTTTTTCTTGTTGGGTTATACTTTCTATATATTCTTTCAGAAATTGTACACTCCTACCTGATAATTAAGCTGCTTTCTAAAATTATTCCTTATGCTAATATGAAATTATATTTTATTTAGGTCTAATATCTATGCAGAATTGATTTGACTTTTTTTTCATCCTTTGCATACTAAATTTCTTAGAACTTTTTTAGGAAATTTTGTATTTTTCTCATTGAACTAAAATTTATTTATTTACATGTTCATAAGTTTTCATTTTTTCATTGATTTATTTATTTTTCTATGTGCAGATATGAAATTTTCTTTGTTAATAAGAAACTTCATCTCCAGAGACTTTTTTTTTAACCACAGTGGTTTTCTATCATGAGGTAAAGTAAGAGTTTGAAGTGTGCATGCCATATCCACTACATCAGTATTCTTGGTTGTTCTTCAAATAAAGAAGACATTTTAGAACTTTAAAACTTTGGTGTCAGCACTTACATCACTAATGTCCTTATGATTCTTTAAAAATCCCCATAATATCATTCCCTATTTACTTATTTATTTTTTATATTTTTTATTGGTTCTTCTTAGTTATATATGACTGTAGGGTCCATTGTGATAAAATTACATAAGCAAGGAATATATTTTTTTTCTAATTTGGACCCCATTCTTGTGGGTGGACAAAAGTATGTGTGTCCCAAAATGGTGGAATTCACTTAGGTATTTTCATATGTACATAGGAAAATTATGTTAGATTAATTCCACTGTCTCTTCTATTCCTTTCTCCCTCCCTTCCCTTCCTATGTTTAATCTAATCAGGTCTTTTCTTTCCCTCCCCCTCTTTATTGTGGTTTAGCTTCCACATGTCAGTGAAAACATTTGAACTTTGGTTTTTTGGGGATTGGCTTATTTCACTTAGCATGATATTCTCCAGATATACTCATTTATAATGTCATAAAGACATTTTTCTTTATGCCTGAGTAATATTCCATTGTGTATATATACCACAATTTCTTTATCCATTCATCTGTTGATGGAGTAGGAGTCTGCAGATGCAGCCTTGGATACCACTTGGGCAAACTCAGTGGAACCAATGGGCATAGTTCTCCTCCCAGACCAACCACTCAGGGCAGGTCTGCAGTGAGAGCCTCTGAGCTCAGAGCCTCACTGTGGGGATGGCATTCACAAGAGCAGATGGCCTGTTCTCTCTCAGAGAGAATTGGGTAATTCAGTCTTTTGGATAAGAATGAGTTTTTTCAACAGTCATTCCACTTGCTGACATTTTACTGTGTCTGGCCTTGTCTTGCATTATGATTTTTTACTTGTTTTATTTCATTGTTTTGGTCAGCAAATATCTTTAACACTTTGGTATAGATTATCTCTTTTCTTGGTCACAAAACATTGTCTATAACCAAATCTGTGTTTTTATGTTGTATATTAAGGCCTGTCCTTCCAGTGTTTACAAATGCATTCATAATTGTTTTTCAAATACTTATTTCAGTTATTTTAATCTTTTTCTGGCATTTATTTCTAAGTTAAATGAAAATATCCCTTTTTCTAGAAATTATAGGTGTTATAAATTGTTTAAATTTTTACAAGTTTTCCTGAAATACTTCTTTTTTTTTTTTGGTGCTGGGGATTGAACCCAGGGCCCTGTGCTTGTAAGGCAAGCACTTTACCTACTGAGCTATATCCCCAACCCCCCTGAAATACTTCTTATTGAAAAGGAAAAAGACAGAAACTAGTCTGGGAGCTAAAAGGCAAAATTTGCTCAGAGACTCATGCTAAAGATGTTTGTGAATGTTTCCATTTTATGACTTAGTTTTTCCTATTATTATTATTTCCTAGGCATTATTTGTCTACACAGAACACTAATTTTCCCAATCTGCTGCAGAGACTAGCAACTTCATTACTGTGCAGGTGTGAACCTCAGTATATTATTTTTCTCTCAATACTCAACAGATACAGGCATTAGCTGGAGTTCATAGTTTCTTCCACCTCACTTCTGAAAACATTCATGATATTTCCTTATACTAATCACCTGTAATATATGCCCTATTTTCCTACATTTTTAATTAGTAATCTCTGAAATTATTTCCATCTCTCATCAAAATAAAAATAGTCAAATTGTGTACATTTATGTATTTCAGGTAGCACATATTATTGTAACATTGACTTATAGAAGGAACATTGTGGTCTTTTATCATTAGCTGTTTTTAGAAAGTTTTCATGCTTGTGACTTTTTCAGATCTCCATTTTTGTTGATTAGTAAACAACTTACCCATCTTCATATTATTGACTTGGTTCAAACATGAACCCTTGGTACTCCTCCACACATTTCAAATGTGAATACATGTTGAATGTCCTGGCTAGTGAAGATGGAATTCCTCAACTGGTGTTGAACAGGGATTTCTTCACCTGAACCCACCAAGATACACAAAAACAAAACAGGACAGAAATAATTCAGGACTCCAGAAAGCTAACTAGGAGTTGACTAGAGCCCTCAGTGTGGAAAAATTAATGTCAGCATGACTGTGTAGAGAGGGGCACATTCTCTAGTGAAGAAATGTTTCTATCAGTGCATTTCTGAGACTCAAGAGCGTGTATCTGGTGTACAAGTAATAAAATGTTCATTTCATGTTCTAAAAGCTATTCTGGTGGGGTAGAGACACTCATTCATTTGTGAGTAATCAACATGAACTGATATTTTAACACTGATATTTTATCACTATTTCTACTCCACATTAATCATAGTAACTTGTTATACCAACATGACCAGTCATTGTCTCTGGGCTTCAATATTATATAAAGATAATTTCAAGACCAGATCTTTGTTAAAATAAAATTTGAAAATGTACCCCTCATTCTTTGTATTGGAGCCTTGCACCAATTAAATAATGTCACTCCACATAAAGAACCATCTTATATTCTATACACACTACTTAGAATGTGACATTTAAATGATGAAGGATGGAGATAAGATAATCACCAAGGTAAATTGGAGGTTTTCTATAGAAACAAATAGAAAACATAAGCTTTACTGGCTTCTCTTTCTTTGGGTAATAATTGGGTTCTACTCTAATAAATAGAAATTTGTCTACATTATTTCATAATTTGGTAAGTTTATGTGCCAGATGTATCAAAATTACATGGGAAAGACAGATTGGTATTCAAATGGGATGGTTCAGTCTTCTTGTACATGTCATTTACTTTTTTTTTTTTTTTTTTTACAAAATAAAGATAGAATTTTAAGGCCTGTGAGAGAAAAAACATCAGATTACATATATAGGGAATCCAATATGAACATCAGCAGATTTCTCAGTCACACTAAAGAGTAGGAGGTTCTGGAACAACATATTTCAAACTCTAAATAACATGGAAGACAACCAAGAATGTTATACCCAGCAAAACTAACATTCAAATTTCATGATGAAATAAAATGCTTCCATGATAAACGAAAGTTAAAAGAATTTACAAATTGAAAGCATGAACTAACGAACATTCTAAGAAAAATATTCCACATGGAGGAAATGAAAACCAATGAGTTAGCAGAGGGAGAAACTACACTACAAAAAAATTCAATCAAACGGGAAACCAAGTCCAGTTAAAAACCAAAAATGAACTCCTATGAAGAGCTTTGCCTCATTCTTTACAATCATAGGAATATTCTCCAACATGAATTCTCTTGCAGTAAGAAAGGGTTGCGATGAAAATGTTTGCTACGGTCCATACATTTGTATGATCTCTCATCACTATAAACCTTGTGATGTTTAATAAGGGTTGGGCAGTCCTTAAAGCCTTTGCAACACTCTTTACATTCATCATTAAGAATCCTCTGCTGTTGAATGTGAGCTCTGCATCAATGCTTTTCCGCATTATTTGCATTTATATGGCTTCCCTCCAGTATGAATAGTCTGTTGTTGAGTAACAATTGAGATGAATTTCAAATGTTTGGCTCATTCATTACATTTGTATGGTCTCTCATCCCTATGAATGCTCTGGTGTCTACTAAGGGTTGCACTGTACTTAAAACCTTTGCCACATTCCTTACATTCATATGGTCCCTCATCTATATGAATCCTGTAGTGTTGAGTCAAGTCTGAAAAGTGAATAAATGCTTTCCCACATTCTGTACATTTGTACAGTTTCTCTCCAGTATGAATATTCTGGTGTTGAATAAAGGCTCTATTATACTTAAAGCCTTTGCCACATTCCTTACATTCATATGGTCGCTCATCACTATGAACACTCTGATGTTCAGTGAAGTTTGAAAATCATGTAAATGCTTTCCCACATTCTGTACATTTGTCGGGCTTCTCTCCAGTATGAATCCTCTGGTGTTGAGTAAGGCCTGAGATATATTTAAAATCTTTTTCACATTCTATACATTTGTATGGTCTCTCATCACTATGAATCCTCTGATGCCTAGTAAGATTTGAAGTGCAAATAAATGCCTTTCCACATTCTTTACATGTATAGGGCTTCTCTCCAGCATGATACTTCTTGTGTTTAGTAAAGCATGACCTTTGATTAAAACATTTACCGCAATCTTCACATCTGTAGGGTTTATCACTACTGTGATAAAGGGTTGAGAAATCCTTAAATGCTTTAATGCATTTCTGAAATCTGTATGGCATTTTTCCCACATGATTTTTCAAGCACTGATTAATTCTTGTGATTTTATTTAAACTTCTTCCACATTGTTGATATTTGCAATCCTTTTCTTGAATATGGATGCTTGGAATTATAAATTTTGAGCACTGATGAAATACTTGTTGGCATTTGTTGCCTTTGTAAAGCTTCTTTGTAAAATGATCACCATGATATTTTCTTCCCGTTTATCACCTGATGGAATGAACATTGTATTCCCAGCTCTGATGAAAATTCTTGGGTTTGATGAGAATACATCACCAGAAAGACCAGGTTTCTGTAGTTCTCCAACATCACATCTCTGTATAATTTCTGCTGAGCTGGGTCCAGCCATTCCCATTCCTCTTGGGAGAAATCAATGGCCACATCCATGAATGTCAAGGGTTCCATTCCTGGTCTTCACTCTGCCCCGCGTTCTCCCTCGGAGTCTCTCCTTCCCTGTGTTGCACAGAAACCTGGGGCTCCTGAGCACAGTAGAAAAAGCCAGAAGTGGATCTGGAAAATGCTGTCATTTACTTTATACCTAAAAGTTTTCCCTTCATCTTTGGTCTTATTGCAAAATAGTCATTTATTTTAAAGGCCTCTATCTTTATGCAGTCAGGGATTACATAAAAGGGTTGAAAGTCTAGTTTATTCAAATGACTTCTCCTTGTGTCTTTGCTCTTTTGTTCTACACTACTTCCAGATGTCTATGACCCATGTCTCAGTAGAGTAATACCGGTGCATAGCAGCCTGACCTGCATGGAACCTGGTGTGATTCCTCTCTCCCATTCTTACCAGTGGACATAAAATTTGGTACTTAATTCTTCCATGCTCTCAATTCCATCTTCTTAACATAGAATATCTTTCAAAATTTATGCCATTTTTTTTGACCAATGGTGTGATTAGAAGTGTATATGATCTCCAGATATTTGCGGATTTCCCAGTTGTGTGTTATTGTTTTGAAGATTAATTTCATTGCATTCTAGATCAATTGTTTAAAGGCTTATCTTCCTTTCAATTCATTAATTTGTGTTTTAAGGTCTAAATATGTTTTCTTTTGAGTTGGGGTCCATGTGGAGTAGAAAAGAATACATATTCTGCCATTACCCTGTTGACCGACTATATCATTGTATTCAACTGTCTTTTCTGATTTTCTGCCTGGTAGGATCTGTCCATTTCTGATAGAGGAACTTGAAGTCTCCAGAACTAATAGTGGACCTAATACACTTTTCTCCTTGCAGCTCCATCTATTTTGCCCTCATGTGGTTTGACACAGAATGGTTGGCACATGCCTGTAAAGGTTTGTTAAATATTCTTAAAGAATTGAATCTTTTGTCCTGACCTTATGCCCTTTAATGCTGACAATTTTATTTGCTTCCAAGACTATTCTGATGAAAATTAATATAGGCAAACTTACTTTCTTTGATTTCTTTTAACTTGGTATATTTGTTCCATCAATTCATATAAATTCCTTCGTGTCTATATTTAAGTGGTTTTCTTGAAATAACATATGTAGTTGGTCATACTATTTTCATCTACTCTGAAAAACTGTCTTCATTGGTGCTATTAACTACATCAGTATCCAAAGTGAATATTGATACAGTTGAGTTGCTACCCATCACATTTATTAATCCCTTTTAGTTGTTGTGTTCTTTGTCTTCTCTTCAGTTCCTGACATTTACAGTTTTAATTCAGCACTTTAAAAGATTTCATCTACTCTCTTTTCTTAATATCAGTCACATTAATTTATTCATAAAAATGATGTCCCAGGGATTATTATTTTTATTTTTTCACATGGAAACTTGTTAAAATAGTAGCAACAGTATATTTTATATATGTCTAAGTGTGTATCATATGCCTGCAGATATGTGCATGTAAGTATACCTGTATAATAAGTGAAATGAATGACAACAACAAAATGAGGGATAGGAGAGAAAAAGGATTATACTGTTATAAAGAAGTACTCACACTACCTCTGATGCCACATACTCTTATATGGAAAAGGCTTGGGTTACTTACAAATGTAAGGTGAAAACTAAACAGAAGGCTGTGGATCAAGGGTCTTTGTTTCCTGATGGTTATTAACCACAGGCTACATTTGGTTCCTTGCCATATGGGGAACTCATATGCTTCATGTTCTCACATGGCAAAATCCTTTATTAATACCATTAAGGCAACAGTTTGCTAGCAAGAATAAATTACCTTCTATAACATCATTACCCAAGTAGCATCCCATCACCTGTGTAATATTTTTGTATCAAAAATGTCAGTCTACTTAGAAACAGAGAAATGATTACAACGTTTTACATACTAAGAGGTGTGATTTGTTGCTTGCTATTTTATTATATATATGCTCCATCACATCCTTTCCAATTTTCCACAGTTTCTGAGTCCTCACTTATTTTGCATGTGAACTTTGAAAACCTGGTCAGACGCTTTGTAGGATATTCCACAAAATGGAATTGCCTGATGGTTTCTCATAATTTGACTAGCATTATGGGTTAGTTTAGATAATTATATTTAGCTATGTCTGAAGAAAAGAAAACCTGGACAAAACATTGTTTAGAAATGCAAACTTAGGAAAATATTAATGAAAAATATGAGAATGACAAATACAGAATTCAAAACAATACTAACCATCACCAGGTGAGGAAATGGGGAGATGCACTCAGGAGCTTTTTCAGTCAGATTTTGTGTGACTGTGAACATAGACTTAAAAAGAACAAGATAGAGGTGGGTAAGTTCATTGGGAACTCATGGTTTCAGAGATCTCATATCATAGACAGGCAAATCCATGGTTCTAGGCCTGAGATGAGACAGAACATCAGGACAGAGAGTGTGGTGGAGGAAAGCAGCCTCAAGAAGCAAAGAGAGATCTCTGTTCACTAAGGACAAAATAGAAACCCAAAATGTGCACCCCCAGTGACCCACTTCTCCACCCCACTCCCCACCAGCCTACATCAACCATCCTGTTAATCCCTGTAAGTGAATCAATGCACTGAATGGGTTCAGGCTTTCATAACCCAATCATTTCACCTCTAAACTTCCTTTCATTTTCTCACAAATGAGCTTTTGGGGGATGTTTCATATCTAAACCATAATATTCCACCCCTGGTCCCCAAAAACTCATGCCCATCTCACAGTGAAAAATACATTTAGTCCATTTTTAAGAGTCCCCATAGTCTTTTTTTTATTCATTGTAGACAAATGGAGTACAACTTTTCGTTTCTCTGGCTGTACATGATGTACAAGGTCTGGTATTGTGATGCCTCCTGCTTTACTCTTCCTGTCACACCATTCCTGTAATGATACATGTACATAGGGTAATGAGGTTTCTCTCATTTCATTATCTTTTCTTCCCCTTGCCTCCTCTCCACCCTTCATTTTCCTCTACATAACCCAACATTCTTTCATTCTTTCCTTACCCTCTCCCCCATACCACTATGTATCAGCATCCACTTATCAGAAAAAATTCAACCTTTGTTTTTTTGGGATTGGATTATTTCATTTAGCATTCTCCAACTTCATCCATTTACCTACAAATGCCATAATTTTTATTCTCTATGGCTGAATAATATTCATTATAATAATATATATATCACATATTCATAATAATATATATATTATTCATAATATATATATATATATATCACAGTTTCTTTATCCAATCATCTATTGAAGGGCACCTAGATTGGTTCCACAATCTAGCTGTTGTGAGTTGAGCTGATATAAGCATTAATGTGACTGTGTCACTGTAGTATGCTGATTTTAATTCCTTTGGGTCGAAACCAAGGAGTGAGATAGCTGGGTCAAATGGTGGGTCCATTCCAAGTTTTCTGAGGAATCTCCTTACTGCTTTACACAGTGGCTACACCAATTTGCAATCCCAGCAGCAATGTATGAGTGTGCTCTTTTTTCCTCATCAACATCTATTATTGCTTGTATTCTTGATAATAGCCATTCTAATTGGGGTGAGATTAAATCTTAGGGTATTTTTGATTTGCATTTCTCTTATTACTAGAGATGTATCTGTTGATCACTTATATATCTTCTGTGAAGCGTCTGCTCTGTTCCTTAGCCCATTTATTGATTGGATTATTTGCATTTTTGGAGTAAAGTTTTTTGATTTCTTTATGATTCTGGAGAGTAGTGCTCTTATCTGAAGTGTGTGTGGTAAAGATTTTCTCCCACTCTGTAGCCTCTCTCTTCACATTGTTGATTGTTTCCTTTGCTGAGAGAAAGCTTTTTAGTTTGAATCCATCCCGATTATTGATTCCTTCTTTTATTGTTTGTGCTTTGGTAGTCTTGTTAAGGAAGTCTAAGCCAACATGATGAAGATTTTGACCTACTTTTTCTTATCTTTGGTGCAGGGTCTCTGGTCTAATTTTTAGGTCCTTGATCCATTTTGACTTGAGTTTTGTGCAAGGTGAGAGATATAGATTTAATTTCATTTTGCTGCATGTGGATTTCCAGTTTTCCCAGCACCGTTTGTTGAAGAGGCTATCTTTTCTCCATTGTATGTTTTTGGCACCTTTGTCTAGTATGAGATAACTCTATGTGCATTTGTCTCTGTGCCCTCTATTCTGTACCATTGGCCTACCTGTTTTGGTGCCAATACCATGCCATTTTTGTTACTATTTGTTCTGTGGTATAGTTTAAGGTCTGGTATTGTGATACCTCCTGCTTCACTCTTCTTGCTGAGGATTGCTTTGGCTATTCTGAGAAGGGTCCCCATAGTCTTAACCATTCCAGCATTTCCCAAAAGTTTAAATTCAAAGTATCCTGAGACTCAAGGCAAACTCTCAGCATGTGTCCCTATAAAAATCAAAAGTAGGTTATATCTGTCCAACATATAATGGCACAGAATAAACATTGCCATTCCACAAGGGAGAAATAGGGGCATAGAAAGGGATGTGATCAAAGTAAGACAAATCCAGCTGGGTAAACACGTCCTGCAACTCCATGTTCAGAATCTGAGGCACAAGACTCTGTGATGTTTTCTTCAAAGAACTGTGTAGCTCTGTTCATAAGGCCTTGCTGGTTGTAGCCCTCATGGCCTCTCTTAGCTTGTTTGTGCTTAATTCCCGCAGCTTTCCTCAGCATACAGTCCATGGTTCTATCATTTCTTAATCTCAGGAGTCTACCCTGTGACTCTGACTTCATTCTCGCATCTTCATGAACCAACCTCTAATGGGCAACCTACATTGACTACAGACTTACTACACTTTGCCTAGTCTCACTTGAAATCTCAGTGGAAGCCTCCATGAACCCTTAACTCCAGCATCCTGCATTCCTGAAAACCCAGCACAATGTAGTTGATGCTAACATCTACCAATATCTCAAGCAGTGGCCAAGCTTACTGTGACCATGGCTGTAACATCTTCTGAGTGCCTGGGCAGCTGAACCTGGCTCCTGTAAGCCAGGTGCCCCTATGGTCTCTTCTCAAAGTGATTTTTACTTTTACACCCTTGAGCTGAGATGGATGTGTTCTTAGGAGTACCTGAGGTGCCCTCAAGCCATCTTTTCTATTGTCTCAGGCTATTTTAGTCATCTTTTTCACCACTGTGACCAAAAAGATCTGACAATAACTATGAGAGGATGAAAAGTTTATTTGGGGACCCAGTTTCAGAGGTCTCAGTCCATAGACAGCTGGCTCCATTCCTTGGGCCCTGAGATGAGGCAAAACATGGCAGAAGTGTGTGGCAGAGGAAATCAGCTGGGGATATGACAGCAGGAAGCAGAGAGAGAGAGTTCCTTCTCAAGGACAAAATACATACTCCAAAGGAACGCTCCCAGGGACCCTCCTGCTCCAACCATGTGATATCAGCCTACAGTTACTATTGCCAAAAACTTGGTCCTTGTCCCTGATACCAATCCAATAACAAAGGACATGGTTTTGGGGAAAAAAAAAAAAAAGGAAAACGAATATTTATTGCTTTGCTAGCAAAGGTGGAACACAGGAGACTCCTGTCCCAAAGGCTGTAACTCTGCCCATCAGCAGGAGCAAGAGACTTTTATTAAAGGTGATTTGGAGAGAATAAGATTAGGGAGGAGAGATGAGGAAGGAGAATATCAGGGAGGAGGTCAGGGAAAAGTTGGGGAAAAAAATTTAAAAACATAAGTTCTAAACTGACAAGGGATATAGTCAAAGTATCAAGTGAACCCCTGTTAAATTTCTCCACTGTCAATTTCTAACTTCCCTTTCTATGGAAAGTGAGCTACATCTGCAAACTACTTCCTGCTAAAAGTGGGTGAAGTTGGGGGAAGTAACCCAAAGTCCTTGTTCTCTATCAGGTAGGGCTTAGACAGTTAAGGACATTCAACATCAGAGCAATCCAGAGGTCCATGGTGGCAGATGGCATGTAACTGGACAAGGTATACATGGGAGAGGGATCATGCTAAGAAAATGATAAACAAGACAGCAAAGCATTACTTTTTTGTTAATGATTAGCATAAAAACAATTCATATTTCAGGCAGTCTCTGAAAACCATGAGAACAACAACTCATAATCTTAACAGTGAAAAACAGATCAAGTTCGTCAATGTAGAAGGTTAGGAAGATTTGTAGGTCTATGAAATCAAACTCAAATGAACTTAGGACAAATTTGCAGCTCTTGTCATTGTTATTAGGCATTTATACATAAGAACCTTTCCCTTATAGCCTCCAGCTTTACTTACTTTTGGTAGTGCTGACACAAGTGTACATCTTAAGTTATATTAAAAACCATTATTTTTCCTTTTAAATGTCCCTGTAGGACTGTGCTCAGGCTATACTTTCCTGCTAGTTGTTTATACCAGGTCGGTTAAAACTGACCTTGTTCCTATCTTGAGTCAGCTGATATTCCTTAGAGATCACACTTGGGGACACGTGAGAAGCCTCCTGTTTCCCTTAGCTTTCCTCTACCAGTGGTGCCACTTGCCAGGATGGGTCAGGGTCTGACTGACCACATGTGGCTTCTCTTAGAAGCATCATGGACATTCATCTCCAATGAACCTCCTCTTTGCAGAATGTACACTGGTTGTCTTCCTGTGCTCTAGGGTCCTCTCTAACTCACTGATGGGGGATTGGGTGACTCACCAGAGTTGCAGGGCCCAGAGAGGGCTCCTGTCATTCTCTGCATTCTGGCTGACTATAGAGTTCAAGAGCCAAAATGTTAGCTGCTTTTTCCTTGGCCCTTTCACTTCCTTGACTTTGGTCTCCAAGTGTTGGGTTTTAAACATCCAGCAAGGCAGTTTCACCAGTATTAAAGAAAGAGTAGCAGGATATAACTTTAATATCTATAATTTTACAGATACCTCTATCATTTAATTGGGGTCAGTATTGGTACTGGAAGTCAGCATTATATACCACCAATCCGGTAGATGATGGCTTATTATTTCAAATTAACCAAGGTTAATTTTTTGTTGTTGTTTTTGAAGCAGTACCTCTGCAAAACACTAATAGGAAATAGTTATAAAGTTTATAAGGAAAATTAAAAATGAAATTAACAGCAAGAAAAATTTGTGTAATAGCTATGAACCAAGAAAAATGACTTTTATAATATTGAACATTTATATAGTTATATATTGTATTCCATGTTTGAGATCACAACAAAATCAATCTTTTTTTTTATTGTAAACAAATGGGATACATGTTTCTCTGTACATGGAGTAAAGGCATACCATATGTGTAATCACACTTTTACATATGGGAATGTTGTTTGATTTATTCTGCTATTTTTTCCCTTCCCCCCACCCCTCCCACCCCTCTTTTCCCTCTATATAGTCCTTCCTTCCTCCATTCTTGCCCCCCTCCCACCCCCCATTATTTGCCATCAACTACTTATCATTGAGATCATTCGTCCTTTGGTTTTTTGAGATTGGCTTATCTCACTTAGCATGATATTCTCCAGTTTCATCCATTTGCCTGCAAATACCATAATTTTATCATTCTTTATGGCTGACTAATATTCCATTGTGTATATATATATGTGTATATATATATACATATATATATATATAATCACAGTTTCTTTACCCATTCATCAATTGAAAGAGGTCTTTCACCTCTTTTGTTAGATCGACTCCCAAGTATTTTATTTTTTTCGAGGCTATTGTGAATGGGGTAGTTTTCCTAACTTTTCTTTCTGAAGATTCATCACTTATGTATAAAAATGCATTAGAATTATGAGCATTGATCTTATAACCTGCTACTTTACTGAATTCACTTATGCGTTCTAAAAGTTTTCTGGTGGAATTTCCAGGTTCCTCTAAATATATAATCATGTCATCAGAAAATAGCGATAGTTTGAGTTCTTTTCCTATTCATATCCCTTTAATTTCTTTGGTTTGTCTAATTGCTCTGGCTAGAGTTTCAAGGACAATGTTGAATAGAAGTGGTGAAAGAGAGGTAATGTGGGAGGCAGGAAGATGGCGACAGCGTAAGCCGGAAATTCCTGTAATGTAAGAGGCGGGCAGAGCGTAGAGTGACAGGTGGTGGGAAAGCCGGAAATTCCTGTAATGGAAGAGGTGGGTGGAATGCAGATTGACAAGTGGTTGGGAGGCAGGAAGTTCCTGTAACGGGAGAGGCAGGCAGCTTTATGCCTTACATTATCTGCCTGGTGGATTCCTGATTTTATGGTGGAGATTCTCTCAGGGTTGAGGCTCATCTCACACTCACATTCGCACTTGAAAACCCTGATATCAGGTCCTCAAACACTTCTCGGCTCTTGCCGGGCACACACATTGGTGCTTGTGTGACGACACAATCAATGTGCTGCCCCTCATCTCCAGCCCAGTACTCTGGCCTCGGGATGCCCTGGCCACAGACTCAGCTGTATCACTCCCCACCATGGGATCTGGGTCCTCCAATCTGGCAGATCAACCCTGTGAACCCTTTGCCCGAACCCCAGCACTTAAAGTCATCAAAATCCATTTGTGTAATGGCACACAGCTTCCATGAGCGAGCGGGCAAATGGAAAGGGATTCCTTATCTTCAAGTCTCTTCTTTCTTGCTTCTTCGCTCTTCCTGCAGGCTCAAGCCACCTCCAGACCCTGCTTCTCTGTCTTCCCATGTTCCCCATGTAATATAAGCAGCTCCATTCCCTACAAGTAGTGGGAGATTATTGTTTGACAATTTTCTGCATCCAAACCTAAATTAATTACTAACCAGGAAAAAAGGTTAAAAGGACCTAAGCATCAAGTTTCTGCTAGAACATTTTAGCCCCTTTCAGATTCAGATCTCAGTCAAGGCTTACATTGAAATGTAAATGGAGGAAGGCACAGTGGGAGACCAGTCTCAAACCCAAAGAAAAATAAGTGTCCATTTTAAATTTCTCCTGGGTTATAACTCAGAATACTTTTCTCCCTTTCACCTTTTCTGTCCTTCTCATTTTCTCATGCTTTAATTAATAACCATTATCATTTTTCTTCTAGGACTTTTGTTTTTCTTAAATGCTATATTTTTGAGCTCACAATTTTGATCCTACATACCTAGGTTAATGATTTTTGATCAGTTCTTTTTATCCAACTCTAGAGTTATTTTTGAACATCCATTACATTGCAATGGGGATGAATATTACAAGGCCTTTGCTTTTGTGTTAAATATAAGCACACATAAAAATTAAAATTTTAAAAATGGATCCAAATGTTTTTAATTCACATGATTTAAAGAGGTTCAATTTAAATTAGGTAAACTAATAGAAGTAAAATGTCCTTAAAATTAACTCACAAGTCTCTAGGTGGTCAAACTAATAAAATTTTGATGTTTATAAAATGTCTAACATCAATTTTCTAGGACTTTTCTTCAATAGGAAAGAGACAGCAAACACTGTTGGTACACTTGTCTGATATCTTGGTTCTTTTATAATAAGATGAGTGAATTAGAGTTGACATGTATGGGATTACTCAAATGTGTTTGTTAGAGACATCTAATTAATTTACAAAGTTATTCCATGGAGTAACATACTTACAAACATTATTCTTTATATATTAAATGTGTTCATATTTTCCAGGTATACAAGCTTTTAAGCAGAAAATTTATCAAGCTGCTATTCTCCAAATTAGACTTGTCTGTAATGGTAAACCTATCATTTAATATTCTATTATAGAACCTGTCATCAATAGGGTATATGTAAAATTTGTTAAATGTATTTCTAAAAGTTATTGAGAGCCTGATTTGATTAAAGGTTAAGCATGAAAGCATTTTACCACGTTGCCACACAAAAGGAAACTCAAAAGCTCTCTCAGCCTTTCTTTAATTCATGTTTTAGATATAATGTTAAATTGTGTTAATTAATGTTCATATAAAACCCAGGAGTCAATATATGTAAACTTTTTAAGATGACATTTAAGAAAGAGTGTAATGTGGAGTAGTAAAAATGGGACAACAGTGACTGATGACCTCATGGCTATGGCATGCCTGGTGCCTGGGAGTGCTCCTGTGCAGGGGCACAGGATGCCTAACTGCTGTGGCAGTACATTGATCTCAGGCACACAGCTCTTGAACAAGAAGGAATTCTTTTGCTAGATAACCAGTGTTTTATCAGCTCCCTTCTCTGGTTCCTGACCTGCTTACAGTAACTTTGGAACCTAACATTGCACATATATAAAGATTGCTGACATAACTCTTTAGATCCACATTTCCATCAGAGAACAGAGCTCCATCTGATCTCAGCTTAATCTTCAAAATCTGTGTTTATAACCCTTTATTTTCTAATACTCCTTTGCCCCTCACCGAAAAGCCCACGTTACCTGAGATAAGGCTCTGCTTCACAACCCTGCTACACATTAGAGTGGCTCCAAAGACTTTAACTCATTTAAAGTTGTGTTCAAAAGTTTGATGTTTGTTGTAAAGATTACTGTGATCTCAATCAGGAACTCAGCCAAAATTCAAGATAGCTATTGCACAAACTGAATGTTTTACTGTTGGTGATTCCATTTTGTATTTTCCTTATAAACTCTAATTGTTGCCCGATCAATATTTTGCAGAAGTACAGCTTCAAGAGCAAACACCATAAATTAACTTGGAATAGTAAGCCAGATAGGACAGATAATGTAAACTCCAATTAGATAAAAGGGGGTAAATAACAGTAAAGTTATAGACATTGAAGGTAAAGCCCAGTACTCTTACTTTATGGCTGGTGAGACTGACTTGCTTGATGGTTAAGATCAAACTTAGAGATTGAGATTAAATACAGAGGTCAAGAAAAGTCCATATTTGGGTCTTGTCCTCAAAGTCAGCCTGAACCCAGGGAACAAGAGGACTTCTCTAAGGAGGTTTGCATCTCTGGGTCACACAACCTCCTGAGCAAGGAGATTGATGAGGCCACTAGAGGAAAAGCCACTCAGTGCATCTGCTGCAGAGGAGGGTCAAGGAAAAAGGGAGACATCCCTGGTGCTTTCAAGGGAAGCCACCTCATCAAGGAGACCCTGCGTAACCAATGGCACTAATGGAGCTAAGAAGCTCCTCTTAAGTTCTCTATGAGTGACCCCTGTGGAGACTCAGTTGACTCTTTAACAGACAGGAACAAGTCACTTTGACCAACTTGATCTTAAACACCTAGCAAAACAGTTAAGACCAAAATATAGCCATTCCTGGGCATTTAAAAGAAATAATACTTAAAAGTAACTTAAAGTGTACACTTGTGTTAGTCCACTAGAATAAAGACTACAAGCTACAAAACAGATTCTTAAGCCAATGTGCCTGATAACTATCAAGAGAAAATGCCAGAGTCAGAAGTATTAGTCAGTTTAAAGCCTACAGACACAAGTAGGCTTACTCTATGTTTGCTAGTAACAGAATATAGAGATCTCTACTAAATGTTGTGTTTACATTCCTGATAACCTAGACAATGTTAAAGTTCCCAAATAAAGACCTTGTCCTCTCCAGCCTTTGCTAGGTCTTGTTATGGGAACAACTTCTCAGTTCTTCTACCCCCTGGTGAGGAATTATCAACTTCTGTCATCTTTATGATATTCCTTGGCATGTTCCAGATTCTGCAACATTTACATTGTATCAATCTCATTTCAGTACTCATGTCTTTTTGTTCTTCTCTCATAGAAGCACCCATCCCCAGATGCCTTTACAACCTGCTCTTCCCAACTGTACTTCTACCTTGTACCCCTCAATTTCTAAAAAGGGAACTCCAAACTGCTTGCCCCTCACTGCCCATTTCCAGCTCGAAGAAGCCAGATCAGTCATCACCCCTTTCTCTACAGCAGTGAAGGAGTTCCTAGTATTAGAGGGGTAAATGAAGTCAGAATTGGGAACAGGCAGTTAGTGTAGAAATAGGGGGGTCAGTCAAATCGAGGAAATGAAGTCCATGAAAACCATCTGCCTTTGGAAGTCTGGAAGGAGAATGGACTTTTTACATCTCACCTGCAAAACCAACCCCAGTCACTTAGGCAGGAAGGAGAGAGAAGGCTTTGCAAAGAACTGGAGAACAAAAGATTTTCTTATAAAAACAGAAACGGAATGTAATGTATAAAGCTGCTCTCCCCACCCTTTCTGGTGCAGCCATTTTCCCCACCTCCCAACCACTTGTCAATCTGTGAACATCCTAGCTGGCTATTGGTTCATCATTCAGCTTGCAAGTATCCTTCTCCAATATTGGTCCCCTGTTAGCCTGGTGGAATTCAACTGCCATCTTTCCTCTCTTGCTTCTCTCTCCTACACACTTGCTTTTCCTCCTCCTCGCTTTCCACTCTCTCTCTAGCGTGCGCCCTTTCTCTTTCCTTTCTCTTTTCCTCTCATTTTCACTCTTACCCTGCAGGGAGACACTCTGTTTGCTTAATAAATTCCCTTATGTGAAAAAAAAAAAAAAAAGAAGTAGTGAAAGAGGGCATCCCTGCCTTGTTCCAGTTTTTAGGGGGAATGCTTTCAGTTTTTCACCATTTAGAATGATATTGGCCATGGGCTTAGCATAGATGGCCTTTACAATGTTAAGGAATGTTCCCACTATCCCTATTTTTCTAGTGTTTTGAGCATGAAGGGATGCTGTATTTTATCAAATGCTTTTTCTGTATCTATCGAAATAATCTTGTGATTCTTTAAGTCTGTTGATGTCATGAATGACATTTATTGATTTCTGGATGTTAACCAACCTTGCATCCCTGGGATAAGACCCACTTGATCATGGTGCACTATCTTTTTAATATATTTTTGTATGCGATTTGCTAAAATTTTGTTGAGAATTTTTGCGTTGATGTTCATTAAGGATATTGGTCTGAAATTTTCTTTCCTCAATGTGTCTCTGTCTGGTTTAGATACCAGGGTGATATTGACTTCATAGAATGAATTTGGGAGAGTTCCCTCCTCTTCTATTTCATGGAATACTTTGAGGAGTATTGGAATGAACTCTTCTTTAAAGGTTTTGTAGAACTTGTCTGAGAACCTGTCTGTCCTGGTCTTTTCTTTGTTGGTAGGCTTTTGAAGGCTTTTTCTTCAATTTCATTGCTTGAAGTTGATTTATTTAAGTTCTGTATGTCCTCCTGGTTCAGTTTAGGTAATTCATATGTCTCTAGAAACTTGTTGATGTCTTCGAGGTGTTCTGTTTTGTTGGAGTATAAGATTTTCAAAATAGCTTCTAATTATGTTTTGTATTTCACTCGTGTCTTTTGTGATATTTCCTTGTTCATTTCGAATTTTAGTAATTTTTCTCTCTCCTTCTCTTTGTTAGTGTGGCTAAGGGTTTATCAATTTTGTTTATTTTTTCAAAGAACCAACTCTATTTTGTCAATTTTTTCGATTGTTTCTTTTGTTTCAATTTCATTGATTTCAGCTCTGATTTTAACTTTCCTGTCTTCTACTATTTGGTGTTGGTCTGCTCTTCTTTTCCTAGGGCTTTGAGCTGTAGTGTTAAGTTGTTTATTTGTTGATTTTTTCTTCTTTTGTTGAATGCGTTCCGTGAAATAAATCTTCCTCTAAGTACTGCTTTTATATTGTCCCAGAGATTTTGAAATGAGGTGTCTTTCTTCTCATTTACTTCTAAGAATATTTTTATTTCCCTCCTGATGTCTTCTGTAATCCATTCATCATTTAATAGCATATTATTTAATCTCCAGGTATTGGAGAAGTTTCTGTTTTTTATTCTGTCATTTATTTCTAATTTCAATCCGTTATGATCTGATAGAATACAAGGTAGTATCTCTATCCTCTTGTATTTGCTAACATTAGCTTTGTGGCATAAAATATGGTCTATTTTAGAGAAGGATCCATGTGCTGCTGAGAAGAAGGTATATTCACTCTTCATTGGATGGTATATGCTATATATGTCCGTTAAGTCTAAATTGTTGATTGTGTTATTGAGATCTATGGTTTCTTTATTCAATTTTTGTTTGGACGATCTATCCAGTGGTGAGAGAGGTGTGTTAAAATCGCCTAGTATTATTGTGTTGTGGTCTATTTGATTTCTGAAATTGAGAAGGATTTGTTTGATGTACATGGATGAGCCAATGTTTGGGGTATAGATATTTTTGATTGTTATGTCTTGCTGATTTATGCTTCCCTTAAGCAGTATGTAATGACCTTTTTTATCCCTTCTGACTAGTTTTGGCTTGAAGTCCATATTATCTGAAATGAGGATGGATACTCCAGCTTTTTTGCTGTGTCCATGTGCATGGTATATTTTTTCCCATCCTTTCACCTTCAGTCTATGGGTATCTCTTTCTATGAGATGAGTCTCTTGCAAGCAGCATATTGTTGGATTTTTCTTTTTAATCCAATCTGTCAGTCTATGTCTTTTGATTGATGAGTTCAGGCCATTAACATTCAGGGTTATAACTGTGATATGATTTGTATTCCCAGTCATTTGACTCATTTTTGTTTTTGACATGATTTGGTTTCTCCTTTATTTGGCTATTCCTTCAGACTAGTTCCTCCCGTTGCTGATTTGCATCGTTGTATTTCATCTTTTCCTCATGGAATATTTTGCTGAGAATGTTCCGTAATGCTGGCTCTCATTTGTAAATTCTTTTAGCTTTTGTTTATCATGGAAGAATTTTATTTCATCATCAAATCCGAATGTAAGTTTTGCTGGGTATAAGATTCTTGGTTATCATCCATTTTCTTTCAGGGCTTGGTAAATGTTGTTCCAGGCCCTTCTAGCTTTTAGGGTCTGGATTGAAAAATCTGCTGATACTCTTATTGATTTCCCTCTGAATGTAATTTGATTCTTTTCTCTGGCGGTCTTTAAAATTCTGTCTTTATTTTGTATGTTATGTATTTTCATAATAATGTGCCTTGATGTGGGTCTGTTGTAATTTTGTGTATTTGGAGTCCTATAAGCCTCTTGTACCTGGTTTTCCATTTCATTCTTCTGATTTTGGAAATTTTCTGATATTATTTCATTGAATAGATTGTTCATTCCTTTGGTTTGTTTCTCTGTGCCTTTCTCAATCCCAATAATTCTTAGATTTGGCCTTTACATGATATCCCATAATTCTTGTACATTCTGTTCATGTTTGGTCAATTTTGTTTTCAAGATTAAATATTTTGTCTTCAATGTCTGAGGTTCTGTCTTCCAGGTGTTCTATCCTATTGGTTATCGTTTCCATGGAGTTTTTAACTTGGTTTATTGTTTCCTTCATATGAAGGATTTCTGTTTGTTTTTCTTTCAGTATCTCTAACTCTTTATTGAAATGATCTCTTGCTTCCCGTATTTGCTCTTTTAACTGTTGATTGGTGTGATCACTTAATGCCTGCATTTGCTCTTTCATCTCCTCACTTGCTTCCCTGATTGTTTTAATTATGTACATTCTGAACTCCCTTTCTGACATTTCTTCTGCTGTGCTGTCACTGGGTTTTATTGATATAATATCTAGGTTTGTTTGGGACATTTTCTTCCCTTGTTTTCTCATATTGGTCAGATATCAGTGGGACTCTGAGATATTGCAGATTTCCTCTATTGGCTTATAATGTCCCTGTAGATTTCCAGTATATCACCTTCCAGCCTTCAGTAGCCTGAAGTCTTGGAGGAACTTGATAATGCAGTGCTTCCGAAGAAGGCTTCCCCTATCCTGCTACTGGGTTCAGGGCTGGGCTGGTTCTGCGTGGAAATCCTCTCACTGGGCGGTCCTGCTCCGAGAAGCTGGCTCTAGACAGGGCCTGCCGCCACTGGAGGGAACCGGGCTGCTTAGGGAAGCCTCTTGCTGTCCTGCCCTGGTCCCAGAAGCTGCCTGTTGGCCAGGGCCCGCCACTGGGTCCGGGGCTTGGGGTTGGCTCTGTGCGGAAAAGCTCTCACTGGGCGGGCCTGCTCCAAGAAGCTGACTGTTGATCGCACCTGCTGCCAGAGGGAGCAGGGCTGCTTGGGGAAGACTCTTTCTGCCCTGCCTTGCTCCAAGGAGCTCCCACTGTCCAGGCCTGCCGCCCGGGCCGAGATTCTCCCAGTGGGAGAGACTCACCCCGTGGCTCTATGTTGGTCTGAGTCTCTCAATACCTCCCCTTCTTGAATCCTGAGTTCTGAAGCAATGGGAGATGCAGTCACCCTCTAGTCCGCCATCTTGGATCCCCAAAATCAATCTTTTGAACACAACTTTAAATGAGCTGAAGTCTAGCCTATTTTGGAGCCATTCTAATATGGAGTTAGGTGGGAAGTAGAGCCTTATCTCACTTAAGGCGAAGCTCTTCACAACTAACAAAATAACAACATTACACCTGAAATATGAATTAAAGACAGACTAAGAGAGATTTTAACTTTCTTTTTGTGGAAAGTGTGACAGAATGCTTCCATGTTTCACCTTTAAACATATCAGTCTGTTTAAAGGAGAAGGCATCTCCTTAATACCTTCCAAAAATACATTTAAATTCCAATTTCAGTGTGAAGAGTAACACAAAATTGTACATATAATTTATTGGCAGCAGATTACTTTATCAAATACATAATAAAATCCAACCAACTTTGTTATTTCTATACAAATCCAAGTCTTCTGCTACAGATAATTTTCATTTGGAGAATACCAACTTGGTAAAGTCTCTCCTAATTTTACATTTAACTAAGTTTAACTTTTAATGTACAATTTAGAATCCAGAGTGTATGGTAACAGTAATCAAGGTCTGCATGGGTAAACAAAAATCGAAGGATAGACTCAAATCTCTATACATTTAGGAAACCCTGTTAATGATCAGAAATTGACTTAATCAAAACAAACAGATATAAGACACATCTTCAAGGGATAGTGTGGCCCTTCTATGTCAGACACAATGTATAAAAGAGAGCACTTACTAGTTTACTAGTTACCTTGCCAGTAAACTTCATTTTATAAACTTTTACAGAACACTTAGACAAGGCTTAGAGAGAGATTTCTCTGATGCATACATATACCTAGTCACATATATTTAGGGTTTCGACTATATTGTTATAAAATAAGTAACAGTTGTTTGTTTAGCCAATTATAAAGTAATCATTTATGACTTTAAAACAGGTACAAACCCTAATTCCTATAAGACTTAGTTTCCCCAAGTAATAAAACCAAAAAAATACCAGAAAATTATTTCAGTAGATAAGAGTAGATCAATGTTTCAGACTTCACTTCATATCAGTACCTTAAAGTTCACATTACTTTAACTATGCTAATTATAGCTACTTTAATCACAAACACTAACTTTTCGAGATTTATCTTTCACAATACTTCCACTTACTGAAACATTCACAACTTGTTTGTATCCTTAGCTGTGTCTTCTTTCATCTTGAACTTTAGCCCAAGAATATTACTTTACCAGACAAAATACTTTCTCATCCAGAAACATTTCTTCTACCTTCTAATTTTTCATATAAAATAATTTTCCATACCTATAACTTTCTTTTGTCTTTTCTAGTTTTGGACCCTTTCTTGAATACATATTCTGAAATAGTACTTATGAATGTTACCTGTGTATTTAATTTACACGACAAATTTCATCTCAGGAGAGGGATGGACAATCCAGCATATACAAAAACTGTTTCAATCTTTTTTTCTCCCACGTTGCATTCAGGAGGTTAAAAGCACAGGATATTTTTTAGCCTGTCATGTCTCCCTTATCATTAGCACCATGCCATCAATTTTAAGTGTGTTCCCCACTATCAGTTGTATCCAGAGGCTTCTTTGGGCCTTTTTTTTAATACTAGATATATTGATATGCAATGGAGGAGGCCCTTTCCATCCTTTTCTTTAGGTTTCTTTGAAGTCCCTTTTCAGAGGCTACCTACAAAACACAGGCTGGCCTTAGTTTCTGTCTTTTTCTTTTCTGGGTGCCGTTATTTATTCTACCAGTTTTCCCAGAAATTTAGTTTGATGGGATACTATTATAGTAAGAATTTCTTTGCCCCAGTGATGAATACCTTCTGGCCAAATGGGGTCTCTGTCAGATCTTAAAAGGGAAGAGTATTTCTGTCTCCAGGACATATACTGACAGTGATGGAATCTACTACCACATATTTTGTGGCCAGCAGCCTCCACTCACCAGGGGCAAAGGGGCTGGAAGGCAGAGCAGAGACAGTTCTCTTTAGGCATTTTTTTATTTACAGCCCAGGCTGCTTTTCTGGTATTCATTTTTTCCCCAGTTTAGGGCTGCTGTTCTTGACCGACAGTGAGATGATTTGCAGCTGCCTGGGGCCAGGCTGAGAGTGCTGGGAGTGCCAGCACTGGGTTCAAAAGATTTAAATCTTTTTAACCCTTTCTTCTGGTGTCCTATCCTTGCACACCAGAGGTAGTGTCTTTTGGCACCTTCAACTTAGTTCCTGACTGTTCAGACCCCTTGTCATTTAACTGCATAAACACCTGCACATCCAGAATCTCTTTCATAAACTTTACCCTTGACAGACCAACTTCAGTGTTAAGATTGTATAATAATTCAGAAAAATCATTTAAAGACCAGATTGTGTTATAGTAAATCCTCTTTCTCATAGGCTTATCCTTATAGGTGACCCATGCAGCCAAGATCTCTTTGCTCAAAGAGACTATAGGATCAATCAGCATGACCCATGTCTTAAAGGGTCAGTAACAGAAAAAAAAAAAAAAAAATATATATATATATATATAAGAAAGGATCATTGAAACCAGACTGACAGATGGAAACTTTGAAACAGACAGACCTGCATGTACAATTTTTTTCCACTTACTTTACCTTTGACAGACCAACTCCAATGGCACGATTTACCAAAAAGAAAGAGAGACAACCAGAGAGGAGGCCCAAAATCATGGCTGACAGATGGAAACCTTTAAATTGACCAGCCAAGATGTTTACCAAGAGACTACCCATAGAATCAATGCCACACTGGCCATGTTTTAAAAGCGGCAGTAGCGGATACAAACAAACAGAGGGAATTCCCAAGCCCAACACCAACAAATAGATGAGAACTTAGAACAGATCAGAAGGGAGTACATATCCATAGGTTCTTGAGTTCCGCTTAATGGTGACTCCTACACCACTTTCACCACAGATGTCCTTAGAAAGAGGGACCAGATATTCCCACAAAGAGGAACTAGGTGTGTGGAATCAAGGGTTTCGGCATGCACACGGGGGACTTCCAAATGGCCAAGGGTGTTGTGACTTTCCTGAGTTCAATTTCCTTTTTCTCAAAGTAGAGCTACTGATGGAGCAAAATGTGCAGTTCAGGGAGAGAAGGTGGGAGTTCCCAGAAGCCAAAAGAGCTTCGGTAGCTGCTGGGATGGTCCCTCGGTCCCTCGCTTTACTCACGGGAAACTCCTCTGATTTGGTCCAAGGCAAACGCACACTTTAGTGGTTGGTTCTCAAACTCAAAAACAATCATGTATCCTCAGCATGGAAGTGGGAGTCCCTTGGAGTGCCAGACCTGCCCAAGAAAGCCAGAGTGGGGACTGCTCTCTGGTCCCATCTGGGTCACCAAATTTGTTGCCAAAAGCTTGGTCCTTTTCCCCAATAACAATCCAATAACGAGGACACGGTTTTGAGATAAAAGGCAAAAGAATATTTATTGCTTTGCTAGCAAAAGGAGAAACACAGGGAACTCCTGTCCTAAAGGCTGTGATTCTGCCCATCAGAACAGGGGGCTTTTATAGAGGTGATTCAGAGAGAATAAGATTAGGGAGATGAGGAAGGAGAAGATCAGGGAGGAGGAGGTTAGGGGAAAAAAAGATGAGGGAAGAAGGTCAGGGAAAAGATTGGGAAAAAGCAATAAGGGATATTGTCAAAGCATTAAGTGAATCCCTGTTACATTACCATCCAGTTAATTCCTATCAGAGGATTAATACACTGATTAGGCTAAGACTTTCATAATCCAATCTCTAAACTTTCTTGCATTGTCTTACACATGAGGCTTTTGAGGGATACCTTAAAGCATAACATTCTACCATTGGCCCCCAAAAGATCATGCTTATTTCATTGTAAAATACACTTAATTGATTTTCAAAAGTCCCCATGCTATTAACAGTTTTAGCATTGTCCTAAAGTTTAAGTCTAAAATCTCTACCAAAACTTAAGGCAAATGATTGGTAAAAATCAAATCAAATTACATGTATTCAATTTACAAAGGCACAGAGTAAGTATTTCCTTACACAGAATGGGGGCATAGAAATAAAGGATGGGACCAAAGCAAGCCTGAAATGCAGTGAAGCAAACAAGTCCTGTAGTTCAATGTCAGATCTGGAGCACATAGATTTGTGATGTTCTCTCCAAAGAGCCAGGGTAGTCTGCCTCTATGGCTTTGCTAATTGCAGCCAGTGTGACCTTTCCATTGGCTTATCTCTGCTCAAATCTTGGAACTTCCCTTGGCTGATTTCCCATACTACTGGCATTTATTAATATTGGGTGTCTCCACTGCAGCTTCAGCTTCTCATTTCTCCACATACTGCCAACCAAAGGGACTCAAACGCTGCTGCACCTCGTCTGGCCTCCCAGGCCTTCCTTTGAAATCTTAGTGGAAACCTCTGGGAACCCCTAACTCCAGCATTCCGCATTTCTGCAGAACCAAAGTCGCCAAAATCTTGGTCCATAATGGATATGGAGAATGAGAAATTCCTAAAATAACAAGGCCTGAGAAAAAGAAAAAAGAATAAAAATAAAGGCTATGCGATGACAACTTTCATCTCCCAAGACAAATGTTTTCCAGATCTGGTTGCAGCAGAAAGGATATTGTCTGTTATCCTCAGAAAAAAACAGTCTGTAGGAGGCATTATCTCCTCCAAAGTAAATCATCTTCAGGCGCTGTTCACAGACCTTGATAATTAGACCCACATTCCTAACTATCCAAGCAAATTGATATATGTTCACTAGACCACCCCTCAAAATAACCTAAATAAACCCAGTCCCTTTCTTTGTTCAGTGGCTCACTTTCCACCAGGAGAGTGGGTCCACAGGCACCATTTCATCCCTCTAAGTAAAGAACTGAGGACTCGTGAGGTTTGCATCCTGTCCGGTCTTTTTGTGCTAACATTGCCCCCAATGCCAATGTAATAATAAGGACATTGTTTTGAGAAAGAAAAAAAAGAAGGTTTATTGCTTTGCCAGTAGAGGAGAAACATAGGGGACTCCTGTCCCAGAGACTGTGATTCTGCCCATCATCAGGAACAGGAAGCTTTTAAAGCAGTGACTGAAAGGCTATATTCCACATGTTCTCTTTTGGAGTTATAATTCACTTGTTAATTTGGGAGATAGTCATTTCTGAGATCTTCTGGTACCATCTGGGTTACTTAGTTCCTATGGTGGATGTGTGTACTCAGGAACAGATAACTCTGCCTAGGATGGGGAAGAAAGGTAATCCCATTTCCCCTGAGATTAGGGAGGGAGAAAGGGAGGATCAGGGAGAGAGGAAGAGAAAGAAACATGTCCATTTGAAAAATAAGTTGCAGGACTGGGGTTGTGTCTTAGTGGTACAGCACTTGCCTTGCATTCATGGGGCACTGGGGTTGATCCTCATCACCACATAAATAAATAAGATAAATAAAGTTATTGTGTCCATCTACAACTAAAATTTTTTTAAAAAATTAAGTTGCAGTGGCAGAGCAGCAAGGGTTCAAAGCATAAAGTGAACCACTGTTACACCAGCCCCATATGGTTGATGTCAAGGTCTGTCACCGTCCCCAGCAGTAGCCAAGCCTCCAGGGATTGTGGCTGTAGCAGCCTCTGAATGTCTGGGTGGCTGAGCAAGGTGAAAAAAACTTGCTAGGAAAGCCTGTGTAGGCAGGGTGCCCACTGGTCTGGTCTCAACTGAGGTGCCCTCAAGACATTTTTCCTGTTGCCTCTGGACAAAGTCAAAGTCTGTAGTGTTTATATAGTAGCTGTAATGTCTTTAACAACCATAACATTCCTTAGCCCCAGTTTTTCTCACAGTTTTCTGGCCAAGCTGCAAGTCCTTCAAATCTTTCTGCTTTGCTTTCTGCTGTTGCTTCAGTATAGTTCCCAGCACATCCCCCAGGCAACTCCCTCCACTGCCTCCACTTTGCCAGACCCTCCCTCTTCAATCTATTTAAAGTTTCCTTTGTCTTTTTTTTTTATTGTGAACAAATGGGATACATGTTGTTTCTCTGTTTGTACATGGAGTAAAGGCATACCATTTGTGTAATCATAAATTTAGATAGGGTGATGTTGTTTGATTCATTCTGTTATTTTTTTCCCTTCCCTCCCCCCCTCCCCCCCTCTTTTCCCCTCTATACAGTCCTTCCTCCATTCTTGCCCCCCTCCCTAACCTTAACCCTAAACCTAACTCTAACCCCAACACTAACCCCTCCCACCCCCCATTCTGTGACATCATCCACTTATCAGTGAGATCATTTGTCCTTTGGTATTTTGAGATTGACTTATCTCATTTAGCATGATATTCTCCAATTTCATCCACTTGCCTGCAAATGCCATAATTTTATCATTCTTTTTGGCAGAGTAATATTCCATTGTCTTTTAATTGGTGTCCTGTGGATACACCTGATGCCTTGCCACATTCATGCATTCACATATGAAGGTGTGATTCATTCCACTGGTTGTTTTTTCCCTTTGCCTATCTCTTCTACCTCTTCCTCTTCCTCTATCCCCTTTGTATATTTTACTGATCTTTTTTTTTAATGAAATTTCCTCTTCCTTTTTGTCCTTTGTCCTTCTCTCTTTTTGTTTACCCCTACTCCCTTTTTCTGGATTAATTTCTTCATATCAGAAAAAAAATTCACCTTTGACTTTTGAGGATTGCATTAATGTCACTTAGCATGATAATCTCCAGTTCCATCTATTCACTGCAAATGACATAATGTCATTCTTCTTTATGGCTGAGTAATGTTCCATTGTGTATATATGACACATTTTCTTTATCCATTCATCTGTTGAAGGGCACCTAGTTTGGCTCCTCTGCTAGGGGCCAAAGGTGCTTTACTGCTCTGTCACTGTGTCGGTCAGGTGGGCACTGTGCAGAGCTTTTCACATTTTCCTGGGTCATGGAAACTGAGCAGAGCCCTGGGTTAGGCACACTTTCTGACACAGGTCAGCTCCACCCCACCCCCCTTGTTTGTAGTGAGGGGGAAGGTATTTCAATAACTTTCAGTTAGCAGTGGTCCCTGTGGATGTTCTTTTTGGCTTTTTGAGATTGGCTTATCTCACTTAGCATGATATTCTCCAATTTCATCCATTTGCCTGCAAATGCCATAATTTTATCATTCTTTATGGCTGAGTAATATTCCATTGTATATATATACCACAGTTTCTTTATCCACTCATCAATTGAAGGGCATCTAGGTTGGTTCCACAGTCTGGCTATTGTGAATTGAGTAGCTATGAACATTGATGTGGCTGTATCTCTGTAGTATGCTGATTTTAAGTCCTTTGAGTATAGGCCAAGGAGCGGGATAGCCGGGTCAAATGCTGGTTCCATTCCAAGCTTTCTGAGGAATCTCCACACTGCTTTCCAGAGGGGTTGCACTAATTTGCACCCCACCAGGAATGCATGAGTGTACCTTTTTCCCCACATCCTCGCCAATAACTATTGTTGCTTGTATTCTTGATAATTGCCATTCTAATTGGGGTGAGATACAATCTTAGGGTAGTTTTGATTTGCATTTCTGTTATTACTAGAGATGTTGAACATTTTTTCATATATCTGTTGATTGCTTGTACATCTTCTTCTGTGAAGTGTCTGTTCATTTCCTTAGCCCATTTGTTGATTGGATTATTTGCATTCTTGGTGTAGAATTTTTTGTGTTCTTTATATATTCTGGAAATTAATGCTTTATCTGAAGTATGAGTGGCAAAGATTTTCTCCCTCTCTGTAGGCTCTCTCTTCACATTACTGATAGTTTCCTTTGCTCAGAGAAAGCTTTTTAGTTTGAATCTATTCAAGTTATTGATTCTTGCTTTTATTTCTTGTGCTATGGCTGTCCTGTTAAGGAAGTCTGATCCTAAGCTCACATGTTGAAGATTTGAACCTACTTTTTCTTCTATAAGATGAACGGTCTATGGTCTGATTCCAGGATACTTGATCCACTGCGAGTTGAGTTTTGTGCAGGGTGAGAGATAGGGGTTTAGTTTCATTCTGCTGCATATGGATTTCCAGTTTTCACAGCACCATTTGTTGAAGAGGCTATCTTTTCTCCATTGCATATTTTTGGCACTTTGTCTAGTATGAGAAAATTGTATTTCTTTGGGTTTGTGTCTATGTCCTCTTTTGTACCATTGATCTACCTGTCTATTTTGGTACCAATACCATGCCATTTTTGTTACTATTGCTTTGTAGTATAGTTTAAGTTCTGGTATTGAAATACCCCCTGCTTCACTCTTCCTGCTAAGGATTGCTTTAGCTATTGTGGGTTTCTTATTCTTCCAGATGAATTTCATGATTGCTTGCTCTATTTCTGTAAGGTACATCATTGGGATTTTATTTGGAATTTCATTAAATCTGTATAGCACTTTTGGTAGAATGGCCATTTTGACAATAGTAATTCTGCCTATCCAAGAACATGGGAGATCTTTCCATCGTGTAAGGTTTTCTTTAATTTTTTTCTTTAGCATTCTCTAGTTCTAATTTTAGAGGTCTTTCACCTCTCTTATTAGATCGACTCCCAAGTATTTTATTTTTTTCGAGGTTATTTTGAATGGGGTAGTTTTCCTAACTTCTCTTTCTGAAGATTCATCACTTATGTATAAAAATGCATTGGATTTATGAGCATTGATCTTATAACCTGCTACTTTACTGAATTTACTTATGCGTTCTAAAAGTTTTCTGGTGGAATTTCCTGGTTCCTCTAAATATATAATCATGTCATCAGCAAATAGGGATAGTTTGAGTTCTTCTTTTCCTATTCGTATCCCTTTGGTCTGTCTAATTGCTCTGGCTAGATTTTGAAGGACAATGTTGAATAGAAGTGGTAAAAGAGGGCATCCCTGCCTTGTTCCAGTTTTTAGGGGAAATGCTTTCAGTTCTTCACCATTTAGAATGATATTGGCCATGGGCTTAGCATAGATGGCCTTTACAATGTTAAGGAATATTCCCACTATCCCTATCCCTATTTTCTCTAGTGTTTTGAGCATGAAGGGATGCTGTATTTTATCAAATGCTTTTTCTGCATCTATAGAAATAATCATGGATTCTTAACTTTAAGTCTGTTGATATGGTGAATGACGTTTATTGATTTCCAGATGTTGAACCAACCTTGCATCCCTGGGATAAAACCCACTGGATCATGGTGCACTATCTTTTTAATATATTTTTGTATGCTATTTGCTAAAATTTTATTGAGAATTTTTGCGTCGATGTTCATTAGGGATATTGGTCTGAAATTTTCTTTCCTTGATGTGTCTCTTTCTGGTTTAGGTATCAGGGTGATATTGGCTTCATAGAAAGAGTTTGGAAGGGTTCCCTCCTCTCTATTTCATGGAATACTTTGAGGAGTATTGGAATGAGCTCTTCTTTAAATGTTTTTTAGAACTCGGCTGAGAACCCGTCTGGTCCCAGACTTTTCTTTGTTGGTAGACTTTTAATGCCTTCTTCTATTCATTGCTTGAAGTTGATTTATTTAAATTGTGTATTTCCTCCTGGTTCAGTTTAGGTAATTCATATGTCTCTGGTTTATGCTTTTCTTAAGCTGTATGAAATGTCCTTCTTTATCCCTTCTGACTAACTTTGACTTGAAGTCCACATTATCTGATATGAGGATGGATACTCAAGCTTTTTTGCTGTGTCCATGTGCATGGTATTTTTTTCCCATCCTTTTATCTGTAGTCTGTGGGAATCTCTTTCTCTGAGATGAGTCTCTTGCAGGAGCATATTGTTGGATCTTTCTTTTCAATCCAATCTGTCAGTCTATGTCTTTTGATTGATGAGTTCAGGCCATTAACGTTCAGGGTTATTATTGAGATATGGTTTGATTCCTGGTCATTTAGCTTATTTTTTTTTTCACATAACTTGGTTTCTTCTTATTTGGCTGTTCCTTTAGTGTCCTTCCTCCCTTTGCTGATTTACATTGTTGTATTTCATATCTTCCTCGTGGAATATTTTGCTGAGAATGTTCTGTAGTGCCGGCTTTCTTTTTGTAAATTCTTTTAACTTTTGTTTATCATGGAAGGATTTTATTTTGTTGTCAAATCTGAAGATAAGTTTTGCTGGGTATAAGATTCTTGGTTGGCATCCATTTTCTTTCAGAGCTTGAAAAATGTTGTTCCAGGCCCTTCTAGCTTTTAATGTCTGGATTGAAAAATCTGATGATATTCTTATTTGTTTCACCCTGAATGTAATTTGATTCTTTTCTCTCGCAGCCTTTAAAATTCTGTCTTTATTTTGTGTGTTAGTTATTTTCATTATAATATGTCTTGGTGTGGGTCTATTGTAATTTTGTATATTTGGAGTCCTATAAGCCTCTTGTACTTGATATTCCATTTCATTCTTCTGATTTTGGAAATTTTCTGATATTATTTCATTGAATAGATTGTACATTCCTTTGGTTTGTTTCTCTGTGCCTTCCTCAATCCCAATAATTCTTAAATTTAGCGTTTACATGATATCCCATAATTCTGGTAGATTTTGTTCATTTTTTCTTACCATCTTCTCTGTTTGGTCAACTTTGTTTTCATGATTAAATATTTTGTCTTTAATGTCTGAGTTTCTGTCTTCCAGGTGTTCTATCCTGTTGGTTATGCTTTCTTTGGAGTTTTTAATTTGGTTTATTATTTCCTTCATATCAAGGATTTCTGTCTGGTTTCTTTTCAGTATCTCTAACTCTTTGTTGAAATGATCTTTTGCTTCCCACATTTGCTCTTTTAACTGTTGGGTGGTGCGATCATTCAAAGCCTGCATTTGCTCTTTCATCTCATCATTTGCTTCTCTGATCATTTTAATTATTTACATTCTGAACTCCTTTCTGACATTTCTTCTGCCATGCTGTCATTGGGTTTTATTGATATAGCATCTAGGTTTTTTTGGGACATTTTCTTCCCTTGTTTTCTCATATTGGTTAGATATCAGTGGAACTCTGAGACATTGCAGATTTCCTCTATTGACTTATAATGTCCCTGTAGATTTTCAGTATATCACCTCCCAGCCTTCAGTAGCCTGACGTCTTGGAGGAACTTGATAATGCAGTGCTTCCAAGAAAGCTGCCCCTGATCCATTTCTGGTTCCGGGACTGGTGGCTGGCTATGCACAGAAAGCCTCTCACTGGTCTGGCCTGCTCTGAGAAGCTGGCTGTGGACCTGGTCTGCTGCTGGAGGGAGCCTGGCTGCTCGGGGAAGTCTCTTGCTGCCCTGCCCTTCTCCAAGAAGCTGCCCACTCTCCAGGCCTAGTGCCTGGGCCAAGCTTCACCCAGTGGGAGAGACTTACCCAGTGGCTCTATGTTGGTCCGAGTCTCTCAGTACCTCCACTTCTTGAGTCCTGAGTTCTGGAGTGACAGGAGATGCCATCACCCTCTAGTGTGTCATCTTGGTCCCCTTATAGTTCAAATTTTTATATCTTTAACCATTTTTAGTCATGTGAACAGAAAGGTATTTTGATCCGTTCTTTTAGTTTTATGAGTGCTCTTTTTATGTCAATTTTTTTTACCATGTCCATAATTTGTAGACACAAGACATAGCATATAATACACCAGTGTGCACATATATTCATGAAAACCAGAAGAAAACAAAGATTTTGTAGCTTTTTTCCAGGTCTCACTTCCACAGGTAGGATACAAAGGAGCTATAATGGTATATTATAATAATTAACCTTTCAGATTTAGCTCTTTGTAAATTAAAATAGAGCCTGTGAAGTTGGAAACATTAGAAATAAAGTCTTGCTAGTCATGGTGGATGCTGAAGTTAAAGGTTCAGCTGGGCTTTCCTCCTTTTGGAGGCAGATTTGCTTCCACAATTACCACTATTTATTTTCCTGCTTCAGATTCTTCAAAGGAGAAGATCTCCTTCTTTTTATAGTGTATTTGAGAGTTAACTCTTGAACAACTGGCCTATGAATAAAGACAATAGAAAGAAATACAGAGGGCAATAAACTTTAGTTAGACAAAACAAGACTAATTGGTTCAGGAGAAAAGGTAAATTCATCCCAAAAAAATAAACTTGAGCTCACAAAAAGAAAAAGACCAAGGAAAGTGACATGGTTGTAATTACTCTACAAAGGGCATATGTAGAACAATCTTATCAGACCAGAGTGTACTTTTGGATCAGATTAGAGTCAGTCCAGATATTTAAGAAAGTGAAGTCATCAGAAAAAGGATTTTTAGGAAAATTAAAACTTGCAAGAATTTTAACATTGCTTCCCTTTTCTTCCTTGTGTCCTGGGAGCTCAGCCTGTACTAAAGCTGTTTTTCTTCTACCCTCTCCTTTGGAGCTGCATTTTCCATTCTGAACTGCCATGGAGCCTAATAAGTTGCTGCCTTAACCCCTTCCTTTCCTTTAGAGTTGCAGTTTCCACTCCAAACTGTCATGGAGCATACTTGTGCTGCTCTTAGAACTGATCAAACTGTCCTATACAGAGAGAGAGGCCTGAGTTGGGTCCTGGGACCTACCTTATCCTGTGACCAGTGTTCCTAGTGAGTTGGTCTGTCCCTCCTCAGTCTGCTTGGGGCTATGCCATTCTGGGGAACTGGAGCATCAGCTGAAGGGAACCCAGAAAAGCCTTCGGGTGGCATGTGCCCTCCTGACAGTCTTGGTGCTCCCTCTCTCTCATTGAGCCAAGCAGCAGTTCCATGGGCCCAAATTACTATAATCTCGCTGAGGCCTCCAGAAAATGTTATGGCAATCACACTTAGCAAGAGATCAAGCATCATTCATAGACCTGGAGAACTCATGGTTTTTTTACATTAGCAGATGCAGATGAGCCAGTGCTCTGAAATTCTGAGCTCAGAGCTGATGTGACATGGGGCTTTTATAGGAAATTTGACATCATTTCTTAACCATAACAACATTGGTGGGTTTGAATTTTTGGCCTATGTGATCAAAAACCATGCACAGTTAATTTATGATAAATAGTTCACAGATATAGAACAAAGACAGTAAACACTGAGTGTGATTGCTAAGTAGCCTTCACCACAGGCAGCAGTAACTCAAGATAACATGAGTTTATCTCCCTAAGAGCTATAGTTCTAAGAACTAAGGCAACAAGGTTATAGTTTAGATGGTGGTTAATTGACATAGCAACCTACAATTTATACTAGCAATGAGTAGTCAGGAAAGTTACAAACTATAGGAAAATTAACCCTTTCCCCAAGCATTTGTTCTTCATCAAAATGTTCTTATAATTTCATTTTATAATCAGGTCTGGTATCTCTATGACACCACTTTCAATTCTGCTTTTCCTTCACTGTCTCCTTTCTGCATTCTGAGAAGATCAGGAATTACTGCCAAGCTCCTTTCAGCCATCTTCTGCATCCACTAAGCTATTACTTCTAAGTTCATCATGTGTTGTGAGTCCATTATCTGTACAGAGTAAGTGAAGAGTACAACATGAATGTTAATAATAGCATTCCAGGCAATATTTGTTGAAAAAATAATTTTCCATACTGAATTTCCTTGGCAATCTTGTAAAACCAGTTCACCACAAATTTAGGGAATATTTTTGGAGACTCAACTTGATTTCATTGAAATATTATCTACTATACCAATACCATAATGTCTGGATTACTGTAAGACTATGATAAGTTTGGATATTAGGAAACATATTAAGTACTCCAACTTCGTTCTGATTTCTAAGATAGTTTAATTGTTCTGGAGGAAGTTATTTCCATGTGACTTTCAGAATAATTTTGCTGATTACTGAATAACTTTTTAAAGGAGCAAGAATTTTCATAAGAATGATATTGACTCTAGATCCATTTGGAAAGCATTGCCATCGTAACAATATTAAACCTACTGATTAATGATTATGAAATTTTGTTTAATATTCGTGTTGGACTTATTTAATTTCTTTAGTAGGTTTGGCAGGTTTCAATGGGCATACCTCACACATTTTTGTTGAATACATCCCTAAGTATGTTTTCCTTTTAGAGAGAGAGAGAGAGAGAGAGAGCAGGAATAAGACATAGAGGCCATGCGTCAGTTACCTACAGTTACCACTCAGTAGTTTATTTAAATTTATAATCAAATGGATTAACCCACTGATGAGGTTCCCACTCTCATAAACCTATCATGCCACCCCTAAACATTCCTAGATTGCCTAACACATGTGCTTTTCAGGGGACATTAAATATCCGAACCATAACATTTGTTTTTCTAAAATGATTGCCATGGCTACATCATCCAGTAACTGTTGAAGAGAAATGGCAAGAGTACACATTTTTATCATACTTTCAATCTAAGGGAAATTACTGAGAATTTCATGATACTCTTTTATGAGCTTTTCATGGATCACCTTTTAAGGTGAAGAAATTTCCCTTCTGTGCCCAGTTTGTTGTATATTTATAATATGAATGTATTTTGGTATTGTCAAACAATTATTACACATCTCTACAGATGATCATGTGGGTTTTTTCCCTTGTCCTATTAATAATTTGTATTACATTATTTTCTATGTTGATCCAAACTTTCATTACTGAGATAAATGCATTTTATCATAATGAAAAATACTTTACCTGTTGCTGATTTGTTTTGGTGGTATTTATTTAAGGACTTTCACTCCTATACTTACTTTTTAAAATCTTTTTTGATGTTTATAGACCTTTATTTATTCATTTATTTATATGTGGTGCTGAGGATCAAAGCCAGTGCCTCACACATGCCAGGCAAACACTGTACCACTGAGCTACAACTCCAGCCCCTCACTCCAGTACTTATAAAGCATGTTGATTTGTAACATCATTTTATGGTAAACTCTTACTATTTGTGATATCGGTAAACTGGCCTCATAGAATATTTCAGGAAGTCTTTTCTCTACTGTTGTTCATATTGTTCTTCTCTGAAGGCTATATAATGGGTTATTATTAATTCTTTAAAGGCGTTGAATGCTTCAGCAGTGAAGTCATCTCAACTGGTGCAGCATTGTCTCTTAACAACAATCATATAGATTTGGAATGGGATTCTTCCCCTCCGAATTATCAGGAGGACTTGGTTTGTGCCACCTACATATGAATTCCTGACATGGGGAAACTGAGTAATGTGTGTGTGACTTTGAGCCACTAAGCTATGTGATCATATGTAGAAACAAAGAGTAATACAGTTTTCAGTTAACTCTCATGAGGTATTCTGGATAGATAGTGGAATGAGGAAATGACATAAGTGGAAATCCTGGTAAAATACAAAGAAAGTTCAATCAATAGTTTTGTACAGATACTAACTTCCCAATTTTCACAAATATATTATCATTATGAAACATATTAACATTACATAAAAATCTGATGGGTATATGAGTCTGTACAAATCCTTGATATTTATTGTAAGTCTAAAAATATTTGAAAAGAATGTTTTAAATTATTATTTTGATGGCAAAAAAGAAAGCCACCGTAAAAGAGACATAAACCAAAAACATTGACTTCAGGTGATAAGTGGATGCTTAGGGAGACAATACCAAAGTACCTTCCCTTATTATCAACTGCTCCAAACAAGTACTTCAGGAAGACACTTCATCAAGCTCTCGGGAACCGTCTTCCTTCTCTTCTTCCTCACTGGCTCCCCATTACCAAGTGGCTGGTTTGAACACCAGTAAATACTTCTTGAAAGAGAGGTGTCTATGCCTCACATATCCCAGAAAAACCCATTTTTACATTATGTCAGTGATAATATCTGAAATATCCCACTAAAGTTTTTTGTTTTGTTTTGTTTTAACATGTGATTTCAGTTTATTAAGTCATTATTGAGAAACATCAGTGACAGGAAACAAATCATCTCTGCATTCAGAAGTGTGTTCTTAGAGAACAGAATTCCATTTTTCTGGTTTAAAAAAGATTATTTGACATTTAATTTTTGGAGAAAATCATCTGAAAATTATTTTCTACTGTCTCCAGGAAGAATTGATATATATATATATATATATATATATATATATATATAATTGATATATATATTAATATCATTTATATATATATATAATTGATATATATATATATATCCTGTAATGACATTACCCATTGGCAAGCACAAAGCACAGAAGTATTGTCACAATAGCATGTGAGCAGGGAAGAAGTGTGTGTGTGTGTGTGTGTGTGTGTGTGTGCACATACACATATATTCATTCATAGATATGACAGTATGATGATTTAGGCCAATCCCTGCTTACAAAATCAACTTTAAATCACCAGGTATCTGAAAGGAGAAGGCAAATATGTGATACACATATTTTGTGCATAAATGGAGAAACCCTGGTAGGAAAAATAAAAAGAAGCACAAAACAGAACACAGTGCCCCCAACCACCATGCTGTGATCTGGGAGGTGGACACAGGCTGAATGCAGCCTCCGAACATGTGCTAGATAAACAAAGACTCCCACATCAGGGAGGACTGTCCACTCACACCACACAACTCCCTGTTCATAGTCACAGTATCTGGTAGCCAGAAGCAGGGTGGTGTTCAGGAACTGCATCTAGAGAGCCCACAGAGCCAGGGGGATGCACATGTACCCATGGACATCCAGAGTCAGCCCTCTTGCTCTCATGGTCCATTGTGGTGGGGTATATTCTCCACACCACATTCATTGCATCAGTGAGAAAACTAGCTTCTGTGGCCTGGAGACATGGAGTGAGACAGAGCTGACCTGAACCACATTTCTTACTTCTAAGATCAGGATAGCAGATATTTAATTGTCATTATTTGGATTCTTTGTACTTCAAGAATTTTCACTTTCCAAACTCATACTTCATTCCTTCAGAAAAAAACAAACTCATTAAAATTGCACTTCTAAAAATGCATAAGCTTGCTTTCTTCTTTTTTCTTTTCCTTTTTTACAGATTGCATTTTGATTCATTGTACACAAATAGGGTACATCATTTCATTTCTATGGTTGTGCACTATTGGCATCAGATCTGCTATTTTGCTGTTATTCTCTCTCCCCCACACCATCTTGCAACCGGATTGTTAGCCTGCCAACTTCCTAGTCAAATCATTGGTTCAGATTGTTAGCCCGCAAACCTCCTTGTCAGACATTGGTCCAATTACTGTCAGTCACGAGATTGCACTACTTAAGAACAGCTCCCCCGCCATTTTCTCTCTTCTCCTCCTCCTCCTCCTCCTTTCTTCTTCTTCTCCTTCTCTTTCTTCTTCTTTTTCTTTCTTTCTCTCTCTCTCTCTCACTTCTCTCTCTCTCTCTCTCCCTGTGGGCAGCCACTCTGCCTGTCCGCTTAATAAAATCTCTTGTGTGAGTTCCTGCATCCAGAGTGGTTTCTGGGTGCTTTCATTGGTGCCGTGACTCAAATGGGCAATTCTACCACCATTTAGGCAATGGAATCCCATCTGTTGCCCCAGACCCTGAGACGCTGGTCTCACCTTCCTTTCACCTGGATGCTCTCCTCCTCATCCAGACACCTTCCTCATTCAGTAAGTGACTTCTCCCCTGGCTATTGGTTACCAGGGAAGTGACTGTTGAGCATCTGGCACCCCTAGGCTCTCCACAGGTCAGGAGAACCCCCAGACACGGTTCTTGCAACTATAGCTGAATCCCTATACTGATTGTTAGGGGAGAGCTCCAGCTGACAGAGGACTCTTTCCTGAGAGGGAGGAAATCTCCAGACTGACAGGGGATTCTTTCCTAAGAGGACTGCCTCTTGCGAGACCTACTCTGGTTCTGGTTTGTCTCTACAACATTTTTTGTCTCTACAAAAGCTCTGGTACCAGGCACCCAGGTACCCTACGGGCTTAGCCTTGACGCTTATCTAGTGGTAGTGATGACTCCCTGTATAACTTGTTCTTCACTCGGATGATTTTCTAGGGGCTGAGTGATGCCTTGCCTCTATGTTCACCGATTCCTCTCTGGCAATGGGAAACTCACTCTCAAACCCCACCCATACCCCCCTGAGTTGCCTCTTAGTTAATTTAAGAGTCCCTCCACCTCACCCTGGACCTCAAACCAAAAGGCACTTTAGATCCCAACATTTTTAGAGATCCTTTAATTTCTGAGAGTACTCAGGGAAATGGAAAGAGATTTCCCTACATTCAAGTTTTCTCTTTCTTGCAATCTTTGCTCTTTGAGCAAACTCTCTCTCTCTCTCTCTCTCTCTCTCTCTCTCTCTCTCTCTCTCTCTCTCTCTCTCCCTCCCTCCCTCCCTCCCTCCCTCCCTCCCTCTCTGTTTTTCCCTCTCTCCCTGCCTTTCTCTTTCTTGCACTCTCATGCTATTTTACTAAAATAATTAATTATCATTATCATTTTTTCTTCTAGGACTCGTTTTGTTTTGTTTTTCTTAAGTACTATATTTTTTGAGCTCACAATCTTGATCCTACATACATAGGTTAATGGTTTTTCAATCAGTTCTATTTTTATTTAAGTTTAGAGTTATTTTTGAACATCTATTACATTGCAATGAAGATTCACCTATAAAAAGCTACAAGGTCTTTGCTTTTGTGTTCTATGTGTATCGTGTTGTCTGATATCGTGTTGTCCATATATATATATGTAAGTCCAAATATAGCACTCATGAGTTACAATTTAAAAATGAATCCAGATACCTTTAATTCACATGATTTTAAAAGGTTCAATTTAAATCAGGTAAACAAATGAAAGTAAAATGTCTTTGAAATTACTTACCCCACAAGTCTCTAAAATGTTGATGTCCATAAAATGTCTAATATCAATTGTTTCTAGGAGTTTTCTTCAACAGGATAGAGACAGCAGATACTGTTCAATACACTTATCTGATATCCTGGTTTTTACAGAAAAATAAGTAGATTATATTTGACATATATCGAATTACTCAAATGTGTTTGTTAGAGACATCTGATTAATTTACAAATTTAAAATGCTGTTAAATAACATCAAGTACTCTTAACTCCTTAAATTCCATGGAGTAACATGCTTAAACATTATTGGTGTTTTCGTAGAATGGTAAATAAAAGGTGTTTAAAATTGCTTTATGTCATCACTTAAAACAAGGTTACTAAGACTTAAGTCCTAACAGGTATAATCCTATATACAAAGGGATCAAAAAATTTCAGCTGTTTCAATTAGAGTTCTGTGAATAACAAAATATTTCATCTTATTAAAATGGAGTAATTTACCTAAATTCAGAAATTTTATAAGAATTGTTTCAGAATGTGGACAAAAAGGGGTCAACATATAGGAAAGAAAAATAAAAGATTCTAGGTACAAAAACATATTTAGTAGAAGGGAGAAGAAGATGAAACCAGGGATGGGATCCATGGTCATTTCCTGCTGGCTCTCCTCTCATGGGTATCCAAGCCGCCTTGACCGTGCCCTCTCCTTGGCCAATATCCACCATGGGGTGTTTCTGCCTCTTGCTGTTGCCAAACTCCTCGCCCACCACAGTATTCAGCTCTGGACAGTCTTCCTTCTACTGGCGGTGAGTCCTCAGAGCTCTTCTATGATGACCTTAAACACACTCTCTCTCTCTCTCAATCTCTCTCTCTCTCTCTCTCTCTCTCTCTCTCTCTCTCTCTCTCTCTCTCTCTCTCATTTTCTCTCTCTCTCCCTCTCTCTCTCTCTCTCTCTCTCTCTCTCTCTCTCTCTCTCTCTCTCTCTCTCTCTCTCTCTCTCTCCCTCTCTCCCTCTCTCTCTCTCTCTCTTTCCCTCTCTCTCTCTTTCCTTGCAGGCACTCTGCCTGTCCACTTAATAAAATCTCTTGTGTGAGGTCCCGTGTCCAGAATGGTTTCTGGGTACTTTCATGCATGTTATAGATTCTTACTATTAGGGTAATCATACATGTACATAGGGTAAAGATGTTGTTTCCATTTTATATGGAGTCTCATATATAGCTAAATTACTTATCATGTAACTATTTCTATTTCTCCTTCATTTCAGTCCACACTGTACCTCCAGGGAAACAACTTTGCCAATTAAAGTACAGTGTTTATGTGCAAATTCATTGGTCTTTAGACTCTGAATCTCTACTTATTTTCTCTCTTTTTTTCCCCCCTTGGTCTCAGGGATTGAATCTGGGGTAATTAATGCCTGAGCAATATCCCCAGCCATTTTTATTTTTATTTTGATGTAGGGTATTTCTAGATTGCATTTGGCCTTTCTAAATTTCTGAGGCAGGCCTCAATTTTGTGATCTCCTACCTCAGCCTCTGAGGTTGCTAGGATTACAGGCATGTGCCACCACACCTGGATCTACTTGTTTTCTATGTCAGTTCCCTTTTTCCCCAACACCTTTTCAGTGAGATTATTTTGTACATTTTTAATATAACTATATTTCTCTCTGCTTTCCTCTCTGAGATCCCCTAACCTACTAAATAAAGCTTTTACTTTCCATACATGCAAGTAAAATCTTTGTTTAATAGAAATATGTAGGTTTTTGGTTTTCATAGTTTTGTTTGTCAGTACTAGGAACTAAACTCAGGGCCTTTTGCTGTGCCACTGAGCTACCACCCAACCCTTTTACAAAATTTCTATTTTGAGACAGGCCTTGAACTTTTAATCCTGCTTTCTTATTCCTTTAAGTAACTGGGTGTTTTAGTCATCTTCTTCGTTGCTGTGACTAAAAGACCTGACTAGAAAAATTTTACAGAAGGAAAAGTTTATTTTGGGGCTCAAGGTTTCAAAAGTATCCATTGACAGCTGGCTCCATTCTTTGGCACTCACGGTGAGACAGAACATGTTGGAAGAGTGTGGTGAAGGAAAGTAGCTCACATAGTGATCAGAAAGCAAAGAGAGACTCCACCTGCCAGATACAATCTATATACCCCAAAGTCATACCCGCAATGCCCACCTCCAGCCACACTCCACCCATCTTCAGTTACACTCAATTAATCCCCATCAGGTGATTAATTCACTGATTGGATTGAGACTCTTATAACCCAATTATTTCACCTCTGAATATTCTAGCATTGTCTCACACTTGAACTTTTGGAGGACACGTTCAAAACACTAATGAGATTATAGGCAGGTGCCACCCAACCCAGTGAATTCTGTTCTTAATTGGTATATTATTGTTATATATAAAAGTAGAATTTGTTGCAATATATTCAAGCATACACAAAATATAATTTAATTTCTTTCTGAAGTTTCTCTTTCACAGTTTATAAAAACCATAAATAGAAAGAATACTAGTAGATTAGAGAAAAGGGATTAAGGGAAGGGAAAGGGGGAGTACTAGGAGTTGAAATGAAGCCAATTATGTTATGTGCATTTATGAATATGTGAAAATGAACCACACTATTATGTGTAACTATATCTCATTAATGATAACAAAATCAGTATTATGTATCCAATAATACAGTATCTTAGGGAATAATAATAATAATTTCAGTATTCCTGTGTACCTCGCTTATTTGATCTTCCTTTTTCCTAATCCTTTACTAATTGCTGATCACTTTACTATGTCTGTAATTTTGCCCTTTCTAGAATATCCTAGAATTACGCAGTATTTTGCCTCTTCCATCTGGGTTTTTTGTTTGTTTGTTTGTTTTTCATTTAGAAATATGCCTTTTAGATTTTAAAATGTTTCATTATTTCAGTTAATATTTCTCTGATAAAAAATAGCAATCATCATCTTTCCATGTGCTTGTTGGATATGACTGTGGTTTACTTGAAAATATATATTCACATAATTAGCTGATTTTAATGGTATATTTTGAGTTTTTATGTAATGTTATACATTTACAATAATCAACCATTCAAGTTATGACTTGAAAGAGATTTCTCCCATTCAATTGTCCTTTTACTTTTCATGGTGTTTTTCAAATCACAAAATATCTTAATTCTGGTAAAGTTCAATAGACCTATGATTCTGTTTTTTTAATGTTACTTTCATGTACAGTCATACCTTAGAAAACAGTGTCACCTGGGCTCATTCAGATATATTCTTGTATTGTCATGTATGGGTGTGGCCTATTTAACACTTACATTTAGATATATGATTAACTTTTAGTCAGCCATAGATGGTGTAAGAGAAAAGGCCAAATTTCATGGGCACATACAATTGTCTCAGTGATATTTATTGAAAAGTATTGTCCACGTTGGATTGACTTGAAAACCTTGTAAATTCAGTTTACCATAATTTAAGTGTTACTTTTGGAACACTCAATTATATTCCATTGATTTATATGTCTTCCCATATTCTTTTCCATCAAATTGGGATTAGTACCACTTAATATTAAATTTTGAAATTCTTAGTCTATGCCAATTTTCTTATTCTCTTTCAAGATTATTTTGGCTTATGGATATATTGCAGATATGCATGAATTTTAGAATCAACTTGGGCAAGTAAATGTCAGCAAGGAATGTAATATGGATTATAATTTAGTCTATACATTAGTTTAAAAAGTATTATCAATAGTAAGCTTTCTAATCAATTAGTATCATATATTTTCTATTTGTTTAAGATTTCACTGATTTCATTTAATAAATCTAGTTTTTATTATACACATCTTATACTTTCCTTGTTAAATTTATTCATAAATATTTTGATGTTTTAAGTGGAATTCTGAGTTTCATTATAGATATGAATTGATAGTATATAGAAATTTTATTGATCTTTCTAGATTGCACTTGTACACTGCAACCTTAATGATCCTGGATTCAATGTCTAATCCATTAAATTAGAATAACTAGTTGTTTCCATATGTAAGATTATGTAATTATAAACAGAGATTTTGACATTGTTTCCAATCTGAATTTCCTATATTTTTTTCCTAGCCTAATTGCTAGGAAATTTTGCATAGAAGTGGTAAGAGTGGACATCCTTGTTTTGTGTCTAAACTTGGGGATACAAAAGGCAGGGTCTTCCTAGACCTTTTTCTGAGCCTTCAGAAAAACTCAATTTTCTGTGGATCCCCTATTTGGTAGATATATTTTATGACTAATTTGTTGCAAGATTTTATCATGATTTTTTTTGTTTGTTTTTGCTTTGTACTGGGTATTAAACATAGGGACACTTTACCACTGAGCTACATTGTTCTTTTAGCCTTTTGTTTTAAAAATTTAGTTTTTGCTGAATTGCTGAGAGACTGGCCTCAAAATTATGGTACTCCTGCCTCAGCCTCCTGCTGGAATTACAGGTTTCTGCCCTCACACCTTGCTTGAATGGGTTTTGAATGAATAGGTTGAGTATTTATTCTGCATTTTTTCAGATTCATGTGGCTTTCATGTTTTATTTTACTAATATAGCACATTACACTAATTGTTTTTGTATATTTAAGGAAACTTGTTTTATTGAGATAAATACCATTTGTTAGAGTATATAATCATTTTTGCTGATTTTCCTGTATTCCCGTGAATATTTTGCTTCTAAAATTTGTAAGACGCTTTGCTGGACAATTTCCTCTTCTTGTTAAGAGGAATTTTTTTTTAAATTGTGTTATGTGTGTAAACTGACCAGTTTACATGAAGTGCTCTCTTATCTACAATTGTTATGGGATATTTTCTGTTTTGTTGTTGTATAATTCTTTAAGATTTTGGGATAGTTCACAGTGAGGCCATCCTGTCCTGGGCAGAAAATTGAATACTTACAAGACTCACATGAGCTTGGAAAAAGATCATACCCCCACTTAATTGTTGCTTGAAATCTCAGCACTCGTCATAATCTACATCTTGATTGCTGATCCAGAAAATTGTTTCTGTGTATATGTCTTGAGTAACACAATTTTGTGGAAATAGATTTTGTAGAAATAAACATGAAGTACACCTGACAGCAAATGTGATTAGATGTTCTGGATTGGATGCTGGATCAGAAAACCTAGAGAAAATATTAGGAAATTTTGTAGTCCAGTTAATAGTTTTATATCACTTTGAGTTTCTGTTTTCATAAGCATATTAAGGATATGTAAGATGTTCACATAACAGGTAACTGAAGTGTATAGGAAAACATCTGTACTATCTTTGGAGCTTTCTACAAATATAAAATTGTTTCAAAATTAAAATGTTTTTAAAAAACTTCTTTTGCATCTATGTTCATCAGGAATATTGGTTTGTAGTGTTAGTTCCTTGTGTCTTTACTTGGTATTGATATTAAGGGATTGATATTAAGATGATATTAAGGTATTGATATTGAAGTTTCATTGAATAATTTCAGAGCAAATTATTCCATTACATGGAATAATGTGAGGATAATTTTTGTTTGTCTTTATATTTCTGGAAGAATTCATGTGAGAATTCATTAGGTCCTGGGCTTCTCTTCACTGGAAGGATTATTAATAGTGTTTCGATCTCATTACTTGCTTTTGGCCTATTTAGATACTGTTTTATCTTTGTTCAAGTTTGGTAGGTTGTATGTATCTAGAAATTTTTCCATTTCTTCTCAATTTTCCAGTTTATTATAATATTAATTTTCAAAATAGTTTATAATGATTCTCTTGATTCCAGAGATGCCTGTGATGATGTCTTTTTTTAAAATCTCTGATTTTATGGATTTGGGTGTTCCTTTTTCTTTTGTTTAGTTTAAGGGTTCATCAATCTTGTTTTTCTTTTCAAACAATCAAGACTTTGTTACATTGATACTTTATATTGGTTTTTTATTCTTTATTTCATTCATTTTTGCTCTGATCTCAATTATTTCCTTCCTTCTTCTGGTTTTGGAATTTGTTCTTATTTTTCTAGGACCTTGAGAAGCATCATTAGTTTTATTATTTGGGATTTTTCCAAATAAACACTCATTGCTGTAACTCTTCTCTTAGAACTGTCTTCATGGTGTCCAAGAGATTTTGGTATGTTGTGTCTCTGTTCTTATTTGATTCTAGGAATTTTTAGTTTTTCCTGTAGATTTTGTTTTGGATAGGCCATTCGTCATTCAAAAGTTTATTGATTAATAGCCATGTTTTAGTCAGCTTTTTTTGCTGCCATGACTAAAAGCCTGACAAGAACAACTTTAGAAGAGGAAATGTTTATTTGGAGTTAACAATTTCAGGGATCTTACTCCATAGACAGCCAGCTTGATTTCCCAGGTCACCAATTGAGCCAGAACATCACGGCAAAAGAGTGTGGAGGAAGGAAGCAGTTCACATGAGATCAGAAAGCAGAGAGAGACTCTACTGGCCAGATAAAAAATATATACCCCAAACACATGCCCCCAGAGACTCACCTCTTCCAATCACACCCTACCTGCCTTCAATTACCACTCAGTTAATTCATATTAGGGGATTAACTCACTGATTGAGTTAAGGCTCTCATAATCCAATCATTTCCCTTTAAACCTTCTTGCATTGTTTCACATATGAGCTTTCGGGGGACACAGTATATCTAAACCCCAATATTCCACCCCTGGCCCCCAAAAGCTCATGGCCATCTCACAATGCAAAATATATTTAGTCCATTTCCAAAAGTCTCTCTACAGTCTCAACAGTTTCAAGATTCCCTAAAAATCCAGGTCCAAAGTGTTCTCTGAGGCTCAAGGCAAACTCACATAGTGGGCTTCCATAAAAATCTAAAGCAGTTTACAAGTATTCCAGCATATAAAGGTACAGAATAAACATTTCCATTCACAAAAATAGGGGCATGAAAATAAGGGATGGAACCAAAGCAAGACTGAAATCCAGCTGGGCAAACAAGTCAGGTAGTTCCATGTCCAGCATCTGGGGAACATGACATGGTGATGTTCTTTCCAAAGGGCTTGTGTAGCTCCACCTCTGTGGCCTTCTTAGTTGCAGCCCAAGTGGCCTTTCTGTGGCACGTCTCAGCTCAATTCCTATATCCTTCCTCAGTGGATGTGCTATGGCATTTCTTAATCTTTAGGGTCTCCACTGCAGCTTTTGTTTCCTCCTCACATCTCCATGCATTGCTCTCTCAGGGTGTGCCTGCAGGGACTCTGACCCTGCTGCACTTTGCCTGGCCTCCCAAGCCTTCCTTTGAAATCTTGGTAGAAGTTTCAGTGACCCCTAACTCCAGCAACCTGCATTCCTGCAGAACCAGTACCACGTGGTTGATACCAAGGTCTTCCACCATCTTGAACAGTAGCCAAAAATTCCTGAATGTCTGAGCATGTTGAAAAAAACTTCCTAGGCCCCCTTGTGCAAGAAGGGTACCCCACTTGTCTCTTCTCAAAAGAATTTTTACTTTTACTTCCTTGAGTGTGAGATGGATGTGATCTTCCCAATTCCCAAGATGCCCTCAAGCCATCTTTCTTATAATCTCTGGGCAAAGTCTAGCATTTCTTTAGTGGCAGTAATGTCTTACTACTGCCTTTCACATCCAAGTTTTTCAAATATTTCTGCACTGCCTTCTGCTCCTGAATATCACAGTAAAGTTGACTAAAAGCTGCCAGCAATATCCATGCTACCACCTGAATCCTATGCTGCCTAGAAATTTCTTCTGCCAGATTATTAAGTTCTTCACTTTTAAAAATCATCCTCACAGAACATGGGAAAAATGCAGACAACTTCTCAACTAGAGACAATACAAATGAATTCTAATCCAATTTACAGTAGTATCCTCCTTTTCCTCTAATCCCTCTTGAGTCCTGTCTTCCCTGTCTACAGACTATTGGCATTCTGGTCTTCTGAGCTCCTGCCAGAATTGGCCATTCAGTTCTACTTACAACAATCTAAAGCATTTCCACCCTATATTGCTAAACAACTCAAAATTCCTTGAACCAATTCCAAAAAGTTCTAAAAGTTTATGAACCACATGATCAGATTAGTCACAGGAACAAACCCCCTTCTCAGCACCAGACCTGACCAGAACAATTTTAGGCAAGGAATAGTTTATTTTGGGGCTCATAGGTTCAGAGGTCTCAGTTCATAGACAACCAGCTCCATTACCCAGGGCTCCAGGTGAGCCAGAACATCATGGTAGAAGAGTGTGGTGGAGGGAAGCAGCTCACATGATGATCAGAAAGCAGGAAGGGATCCACTCACCAGATACAAAATATATACCAAAAAGCATGCCCCCAATGCCCACCTCCTCCAACTACATCCTATCTGCTTTCAGTTACCACTCAGTTAATCCCTATTAGGGGTTTAATTCACTGATTCAAGTAAGGCTCTCATAACCCGATCATTTCTCCTCTAAACCTTCTTGCATTGTCTCATGACATGAGCTTTTGGGGGACACATCACATCCAAAGCATAATATCATGTATTTATGTAGTTTCTTGTTTTTGATTTCAAGTTTCATTCCATTATTATCTGATAAGTACAAGGAATTATATCACTTGTTTTATATTTGCTACGACTTTCTTTGTTACCTAATATTTTGTCTATTTTGAAGAATGTTCCATGAACAGCTAAGTAGGAAATGAATTTGGATGTGGTTGGATGAAATATTCTATAGATGTCTTAGGCCAGTTTAATTTATAGTATTTTTTAGGTCTGATCATTCTTAATTTTTGTGTCTTGATGACCTATTGATGAAAGAGGTGTGTTGAAATTTGTAAGTAGTTGTATATTAGTACATTATATTATAAAGTCTATATTTTGAAAACTGTTTGCAGTTTGAAATTAGGTACACCAGCATTTAGAGCTTCTAACTTGTTGTTTAAGTGTCCTTTTTACCAATGTGAAGTGACATTGTATCTTTGATTAATTTCAGCTTGAAGACTGCTTTGCTGGATGCAAGAGTAGCTCTTCCTACTTGCTTTCCTTAAACTTGCATCCTGTGTATGTCTGCCTGTGAAGTGAGTCTCATGAAGGTAACATGTAATTGGGCCTTTTTTTTTTTTTTTTTTTTTTTTTGGTACCAGGGATTGAACCCAGCAGCACTCAATAACAGAGTCACACCCCCAACCCTTTTAAATTTTTTTTTTTAAATTTTGAGACATGGTTTTTCTAAGTTGCTTAGGACCTCACGAAGTTGCCAAGTCTGGCCTCAAACTTGTGATTCTCCTGGCTAAGCTTCCTGAGTCACTGGGATTACAGGCATGTGCCACCATATCTGGCAGAATTTTATTTTTTATGTCTAAGGTTTTCAGTGTTTTAACTATGAATGTGTTTTGAATTTGCAAAATGCCTTTTCTCTATCATTAAAGCTGATCTTATGGGTTTTGCCCTTTGTTCTATTAATGTATTCTATTTCATTAATTGCTTTTTTGTGTTGAACCAAAATTTTATTCCTGAGATAAATACAACTTAGTCATGGTGTACAATCTTTTTTTAAATATGTTGCTGATATTTTTTTGTTTGCTAGTATTTTCTTGAGAATACAAGGCAAATTTTGTAATTTTCTCCTCTTGCAAACAGTTTTTATCTCATTGTGGTATCAGGATAAACTAGCCTACTGGAATACATTGGGAAGTGTTCTATTTTCCCACCTTAGTGAAGGATGGTCATTAATTCTTTAATGTCTTGAAATTATTCTCCAGTGAAATCACCTCAGTCAGGCATGAACTGACTCCTGACAACAGTCACATAAGCTTAGAGTGGACCCTTCCCAAGCCCAGCATTAACTTGAGTCCTCAGAATTCTCCGACACCTATGTCTGGATCCCTGAGCCTGGGTAACTGTGAGTAATGTGTGTAGTTTGGAGGCAATAAGCTACAAGCTACTTTTGAGTAGCAATAAATAAATAATACAAATTGTGGTAGATCTAGTAAGGTATCCCAGATTAGCATTATTACCATGATATTGACAGTAGAATGAGTTGAAGGGTATAGAAAATTCTCATACTGTCTCAAACTTTCTGTAAAACTAAATTCATGTAAAATAAAAATGAAAGAGTTTTATATTAGTATAAAAAGTCTTTACACAACTATTGTTGAGTTAAGCCAATAAATTATCATGTAGGGAGAGAACAGAAAAGCATCTTAATTAGCAGTCATTCCAACTCACATGCACCTGCTTCAGGAAAACACCACCATGACGTTTAGGAACCTCAAGTCTTTCTTCTATCCCAATAACAACTTTTTCAAAAAAGGTGCCCGTGTCTCAAATGTCTCTGAAATATTTATTTCCTTTCTTTTTTTTATTGGGTTTTTAAAATTATACATGGTGATAGTACTCATTTTGACATAATTTTAAAAGCATGGAGTATAATTTGGTTTAGTTCAGTCCCCAGTCCTCTCCCTTCCTTTACCCTATCCCCTCCCAGTGATCCTTCTGCTATTTACTTATAGTTGCTCCTTTTTAATTAGTGTCTTATGAATGTACATGATGGTGAGATTCACTATGACATATCCATATCTGTACATAGGAAAGTTAGGTTAGATTCTTTCCACTCTCTTTCTCTATCTCAACCCTCCTCCATTCCCTTCATTCCCATTTTACTACCCCACTGATTTTTTTTATTTTAATTAAAAATTATAAATTTACATAGGGCAATATTGTTTGATTCATTCTGTTATTTTTTCCCTTCCCCCCACCCCTCCCACCCCTCTTTTCCCTCTATATAGTCCTTTCTTCCTCCATTCTTACCACCCTCCTTATCCCTTAACCCTAAACCTACCCCTAAACCTACTGATTTTTCTTCTACTCTTCTTTTACCCTCTCCTACTTATATTGAATTATCTTCTGCCCATCAGAGAAAATATTCTACTTTTGACTTTTTGGGACTAGCTTATTTCACTTAGCAAGATTTACTTCAGTTCCATCAATTTACTATCAAGTGCCGTAAGGTCATTCTTTATGGCTGAATAATACTCCATTGTGTATATAGACCACATTTTCTTCATCCATTCTTCTGTTGAAGGGCATTTAGGTTGGCTCAACAGCTTGTCTATTGTGAATTGTGTTTCTGTAAATATTGATGTTGCTCAATTACTCAATTATTATAGTATATTGATTTTAAATTTTCAGGATATATATGGAGAAGTAGGATAGCTGGGTTGTATGGTGGTTCAATTCCTAGGTTTTTCAGGAATCTCCATACTGCATTCTAGAGTGGTTATACTAATTTGCAGTCCCACCAACAATATATGACTATACTTTTTCCCCACATCCTTACCAACATTTATTGTTAACTTGTATTATTGATAATTGCTAGTCTGACTGGAATGAGATGAAATCTCAGTCTTGTTTTGATTTGTATTTACCTAATTACTAGAGATTTTGACCTGATTTTATATATTTGTGCACCATTTGTGTTTTCTTCTTTTGAGAAGAATCTGTTTAGTTCTTTTATTTATTGATGTGCTATTTGCTTTTTTGGTGTTAAATGAGTTCTGTGTATATTCTGAGGAGCAGGTGTTAAATATTTTCTGTCATTCTGTTGGCTTACTCTTTGTGATGGTTAATTTGAATTGTCAACTTGATTGGGTTAAGAGATGCTTGATTGGATTAAGAGATGATTAAGAGGCCCCTGGGTGTGTCAGCAAGGGTGAATCTGGAAATGATTGGAATGTGGGATAGTGAACTGAAGTGGAGCCCCTCCCTAACCATGGGCAGTGCTGCCCAAAAGAATGGAATAAAAGTTGGAAGAACAAGGAAGCAGATGCAGATGCAAGCTCAGCTCTTCTTGAACAGGTTCTTGATTGCTGCTTCGATTGTCTGAGGATTTTGGACTCTCGCTTCTTCACTCTTCCAAAGTGGACTTTGCCAGTGATTCTCCAGGTAGTTTCTAGAAGCCTTGGTCTCGGACTAGGGTAGTGCTGTCAATTTTTCTTGTTCTGGGGCTTCTGTGTCTTGGAATGTGCAGCTGCCGGTTCTTCCAGCTCTCCAGCTGCAGATGGCCATTGTGGACTATCCAGCTTCTGGTCATGTAGGCCCATCTTATAAATCCCCTTTTTATAATTGAAAGTCCTATTGATTCTGTTCCTCTAGAGAACCCTGACTAATACACTGTTCATGCTTCATGTTTCATTTGCTGTGAAAAAAGCTTTTTAAATTTGATTGCAATCCCATTTTCTGATTTTTTATTTACTTCTTGTGCTTTCAGAGTCGCTAAAGAAGTCAGTTCCTGAGTGACATGTTGGAGTATTTGGTCCTACATTTTCTTCTAGTAGGTGCAGGATTTCTGGTCTAATTCCTATGTCTTTGATTCACTTTTTTGTTTGTTCTTTTTAGTTATACCCAACAGTAGACTATATGTTGGAAGTATTTGATATTTGATATTTATACAAACATGGAATACATCTTATTTTAATTACGTTCCCAGACTTTTGGTTGTACATGATGTGGAGATTTGTTGTGGTGATTCACTTTGAGTTGAATTTTGTTCAGGCTGAGAGACAGGGTTAAATTTCATTCTACCACATATGGGTTTCCAGTTTTCCCACACAATTTGTTAAAATGTTATCTTTTCTCCAACGTATGTTTTTGATAACTTTGTCTAATCCGATAAATGCTTTTTTTTTTTTTTGAAAAGAACATAAAACTTTATTAAGAACATCTTATACTGTCGATAAATGCTTTTATGTGCATTTGTCTCTGTATTTGTCTCTATTCTGTTCCATTGGTCTCCATGCCTGTTTTGGTTCCAGTACCATTCTCTTTTTGTTACCATAGATCTGGAGTATAATTTGAGGTCCAATATGGTCATGCTTCCTGCTTTGCTTTTCTTGCTAAGGATTGCTTGACTATTCTGGCTCTCTTATTTTTCCAAATTAATTTTATAACTGCTTTTCCTAGTACTTTGAACAATGTCTCAGGAATTTTGTTAGAAATCGTATTGAATCTCTAGGGCCATTTTGGCAATATTAATTCTGACTATCCAAGAACAGGGGAAGTCTTTCCATCTTATAAGGTCTTCTTCAATTTCTTTCTCTGGTATTCTATAGTTTTCATTGTAGAGTTTCTTCATCTCTTGTTGTATTGATTCCCAAGCATTTTATTTTCTTTGAGATGATTGTGAATTGGATACTTTTTCTGATTTACTTTTCAGCAGATTCATCATTGGAGTATAGGAAAATGTTTGAGTTTATGGATGTTGATCTTGTATCTTGCTACTTTAATGAATTCCTTTATGAGCTATAGAAGTCTTCTGATGGAGTTTTTGGCTCTTTTAAAATATAGAATCATATCATCAGGAAACATAATTTGAGCTTTCCTCTTCCTATTTGTGTCCCTTTTATTTTTTCTTTTTTCCCATTGCTATGGCTACAGTTTCTGGGACTATATTGACTATGAATGGTGAAAGTGGGTGTTCTTGTCTTGTTCCTGTTTTTAGCAGAAATACTCTCGGTTTTTGTTCATTCAAAATAACATTGGTCTTGGGTTTGTCATACATAGCCTTTACAATGTTGGGGTAAGATCCTTCTATCCCTAGGTTTTCTAAAGTTTTAAACATGCATGAGTGCTGTACTTTGTCAAATGCTGTATTTGCATCTGATGAGATAAATATGTGATTCTTGTTTTTTAGTCTATTTATGTGGGGAATTCATTTATTGATTTCTGTAGGTTGAACCAAACTTTCATCCCTGGGATAAAATCCACTTGATCATAGTGCACTATTTTTTATTGTGTTTTTGTGTTTGGTTTGCCACTATTTTATTAAGAAATTTTGCATCTAAGTTCATCAAGGATGTTGAACTGAAGTTTTCTTCTCTTGATGTGTCTTTGTCTGGATTTTGTATCAGGGTAACACTGGCTTCATAGAAGGAATTTGGCAATGTTCCTTCCTTTTCTATTTAATGGAATAATTTGAGAAGGATTGGTGTCAGTCTGGTTCTGGGCTTTTCTTTGTTGAAAGTCTTTTGATGGCTGCTTTAATTTTATTACTTGAAATTGCTCTGTTCAAGTTTTCTGTACCCTCCTGGATCAATTTGAGTAGGTTATGTGTCTCTAGGAATTTGTCAGTATTTTAAAGATTTTCTAGTTATTTTGGAGGATATAATATTTTCAAAATAGTTTCTGATGATCCTCTGGATTTCAGTTGTGTCTGTGAAGATATTGCCTTTTACATTTGGAATTCTGATAAAATGAGTTTTTCCTTCTTTCTTTTGGTTAGTTTGGCTAATGGTTTATCAATTTTGTTTGTACTTTCAAAAAACCAACTCTTTATTTTGTTGATCCTTTGTATTGGTTTTTAATCTCAATTTCATTGATTTTTGAAGGTGATTTTAATTACTTCTTATCTTTTACTGATTTGTATGTTCATTTGTTATTCCTTTTCTAGGGCCTTGAGATATAATGCTAGATTATTTATTTAGTGTCCTTCTAGTCTTTTAATGTATGAGCTCAATGCTATGAAATTTCCTCTACAAACTGCCTTCATGCTGGTCCAGATATTTTGATGTTTATCACCATTTTCATTTACTTCTGATAATTTATTTTTCCCCTGATTTCCTTTGCTATCCATCATCACTCAAAACTATGTTATTTAATCTCCAGGTGTTAAAGTGTTAGCTATTTTTTTGTTCATTTTAGTTATACATGACAGAATAGTCTGTTTATTACCTTATCATTGATTTCAAATTTCAACTCATTATGATCTATCATTCTATCAAGAATGTAAGGTATTATCATTATTTATGTTTAAGATTTGTTTGTGAACTAGTATGTAGTCTATTTTAGAAACTGTTCCATGTGCTGCTGAGAAGAAAGTAAATTCAGTTGTTGATCAATGAAATATTCTGTGAATGTCTGTTAGGTTCCCTATCATTAATTGTAGTTTTGGTTCTGTAGAATCTTAACTTGGTTTTTGTTTAGATGATCTATCCAGTTGTGAGAGAGGCATCTAACAGTCACCTGGTATTATTGTTGTTTGGTCTATTTGATTCTTAATATTTTTCCCATCATCAATATTTATTGAGCATTTACAGTGTACTAGGCACAATAGAGCATACAGAAAACATTATCCCTGCTCTTGAAGAGCTTACATTCTAAAAGGGGGAGAAAATGCAACTCTTTTAAAATGGCATTTTGTTTGGTGTTTTCTGTAAATTCTGAGGAAATATTCTGTAGGGTGAACTTTGGGTATAACTTAGCCCCACCATTATTTAAAGAGAGGAAGAGGAAGGATTTTAAAGGCAGACAATGACAGCGCATTCAGGATTGGTGGGGTTTACACACAATCTCATCAACTAAGGAGAGATGTGCTACAGTAAACAGGATATGGGAAATAGTTGGTGGGATACAAGCAAAGGAAGCAGGGTGGGTATCTTAGACATTCAGTGGAGCCAGAAAGATCCTGTGGCCTTTTCCCAAGTACATGGCCACCAAACAGGAATGGTTGGTGACAAGACAGAAGGCTAAAAAAAGAAAGGTAATCTTGTGCACCTGACAAATAGAATAAAGGATCAAAATTGAAGGCAGACCATAGAATATCAAGAAATTCTTAAAAACCAAAATGATTTGGAAGCATAAAACTTAGAGTTAATGCTACCCAGTGTCATGATGGGCCAAGAATATTGTGGCTTCCTAAGTTAGAAAATGCCATATACCAAAATTTTGAATGGAATATAATACACTTTTCCAATCAACCTCATCCTCCCCCAGAAAAAAATTTTTTTTGTGGGGAGGGAGGAGGGAGAACATGGGACACAGTCGAGAATGGTAGTTATATTAGTAGTATTTTTATTGTTATAAACTTTGCATTTAAACTTGGTAAAAGCCCATTAGCTGCCAAGAGGGAATAAGGGATACATTTCCAAGAATGTCCAATTTACTTTAGAGAAGTTTCAAAACCAAAAGACTAATTTACATGAAAAGCTGTAGAGAAAGTAGTTGAAATTCCATTCATAAAACTTTTATTCCACTTACCTGAACTTAATACATGGGTTCTTAACAATTATGCTTGGATTGTTCGTGAAAATTTCATAAGACATTAAACAAAGCTAGCCATCATCTCAAGTTATTTCCCTGTTAACTATTTTTACAGCACATGCATGTTATGCAAGTATCAAAAAAAAAAAAATCACAAAAGCAAAAAAAAAAGAAACCTAAAAAAAGTTAAATACATGGGTTTTGTTTTATTTACTGCTGGGCTTGATATACATAAAGTAATGGATATCAAGCAATTCATTTTACTGCATCTTTACTTTAACATTTGTTCTTAGGTTGCCTAAAACATTTAAATACAAATAAAATGTGTAGCAAAAATAATGAAAGCAACAGCAGGTAACTTTACAAATAATGGAATGTGAACCGTTTCTGCCCTTATCCAGAGTAAATTGGGTCACAACTTTGTCCAAAGGAGCACTTTTTCAGCTGTAGTCAAAGCTGTGCACACTGAGATCGCCTATCCACAGAAACACATGATTCGACATATAGGATCCATAGGATATCAGTTTCTACTACAGCCTTGTAAGTACTCCAAGCCTTAAAGTACCCACAATAACTATACCTGTGACTGGAACCAATGATCCCTTTTATTCCCCACCAGGACAAACCAAAATGTTGGCAGTTTTCTTTGCTTAGACATGGAAGCAGTTTTAACACTGGCCCTTGTAAAGCCACAATGTACCTAAAAGTACTATGTCAAACATTTATAACTTGTATAAAAATTCCACATCGCCATATTGGCTACCTCAAGATGAAAACAAATAACTCCCTAAATGTTAACTGGCTCTACTCCCCTAATATTAAGCATAAAAACCACATGGGAAATATAGAAATTCAAATAGAAGTAACATAAACCTATCATAACTCATAAACAAAAAGCTATTTGTGGGACAGCATGGATGACAAATGGTCTACTGTGTAAATTTTAGAATGAGGCAGACAAAAGTTGGAAAGCTGGTTAATTTTCCCCTTCTTCTCCTGCTTCAGCTTCATCTCCTTGGGTATCTAATGTCCATAATGTCAAGTTGTCTCTCAGTAATTGCATTATTAGCATGCTGTCTTTGTATGATTTTTCATTTAATGTATCAAGTTCAGCAATGGCTTCATCAAAAGCTGTCATTGCAAGAGAGCAGGCTTTCTCTGGTGAGTTCAGAATCTCATAATAGAACACAGAGAAGTTAAGGGCCAGACCCAATCTGATAGGATGTGTTGGCTGCATTTCCTTTTTGCTGATTTCAAAAGCTTCTTGGTAGACTTGCTGTGACTGATCCACAATCCCTTTCTTAGCATCACCAGCAGCAACCTCAGCCAAGTAATGGTAATAGTCTCCTTTCATTTTCAAATAGAAGACTTTGCTCTCAGCTTGTGAAGCATTGGGATCAAGAATTTCTCCAAAAGAGACAGTACATCATTGCAGATATGTCTTAGCTCAGTCTCAATTTTCTCTCGTATTCTCGAGCCATTTGCTGCTTTTTCACAGCACCTTCCATCTTTTTGCTCAATACTTGAAACGACCCTCCAAGATGACCTACAGGCTCCTACAGCATTTTTATAAGCAACCGAGAGAAGATTCCTCTCCTCATTAGACAATTCAGCTCCTTGCTCAGTTACAGACTTCATGAAGGCTGCCGTGTCATCATATCGTCAGCCTGCTCGCCCAGTTTGGCCTTCTGCACCAGCTCATTTTCTTCCATGACTGTATGTTCTGTGTCTAGAGTGGGTGGCGATGGACAGATGGGGGCTTAGCAGTCTCTGGGCAACAGTGGCAGCAGCAAGGCTGAGACTCTGTCCCTGGATCTCGCTGCTCACAGGCCTTGATTCTTAATATTGAAAAGGGTTTGTTAAATGTACATAGGTGCTCTATGGTTTGGGGCAAACATATTTACAATCATCAAATCTTGTTGATGTATGATTCCCTTAAGCACTGTGAAATGACTGTTTGTGTGTTCTGATCAATGTTGGCTTAAAGTCCATTTTATCTGATATGAGAATAGCAACCTCAGGGCTTACCTGTAAATGTGACCAGTTGTTTTTCTCTTGCAGCTTTTAAAACTGCTATATTTCTTCTTTGTGTTGGGCATTTTCAGCATAATGTCTCTTAGAGTGGATCTACTGAGATTTTGTATATTTGGAGTTCTATATACCCTGGTATTTGAATTTCCATTTTATTCTTAAGGTTTGTAAAGTTTTCTGGTATTATTTCTTTGAAAAGATTATACATCCTTTGTATTTGAGAGCTTCATCTATCCCTATGAATCTTAAATTTGGCCTTTTCAATGTTATCCCATATTTATTGAATACTCCATTCATGGTCTCTTAACACCTTTTCTTTATGGTCAACTTATTTTCAATATACTTTGTCTTCAAGGTCTGACAATCTGTGTTCAAAGTGGTGTCATCTACTGGTGATACTTTCCATTGAATTTTTAATTTGGTTTATTAATCCTTTCATTTTGAGATATTTGGGTCTTTTGTGAATCTGTATCTCTTAACTGAAGTGGTCTTTTACTTCATGTATTTTCTCTCTAATTTTACTCCTTACATCTTTTAGCTCATGGAACAGTTTAACTGTAAACTTTCTACATTCCTCTCTGACATTTCCTCCATTCTGGTGTCAGTTCTATTGTTGATCCACTATAGGCTGTTTGGGATGGTTGGTTCCCTTGCTTTTTCATATTTGTATGTGTACCCATCAGTTAATACAGTTCTCACTTTTTTTAAGTGAAGGATTACTTTGTTAGCTTCCTTTTCTTAAGAGCCCTGGGTTGGGTGAGTATCCAGATAATGGTATTTTAAGTCAGCGTGTGAACTCTGCTGATCCCAGTATTAACACCACCTTAAGAGATGCCAATGAACCCTTTTTGCTATAATCGCTTCAGAACCAAGCCTCATTATATTCAGCCTTATAGGAAACAAAGACTTGTTGCTGTTGTCTTCTGTGGTTCCTCAAATTCAGGTATAAACCTATAGTATAATTCTGGAATAGGTCAAAATTTAGTTGTTAAGTTTAGTAAACTAACTGTAATCTTAAGTGTGGGCTGAAAGAGGAATCCAAAGAAAGATTGGGCCAAAAGAATAAGCAAAAAGAGAAAGAAAGGCAAAAAGAAAGACAAGAGAAAGGAAGGACGGAAGGGAGTGAAGGAGGAAGGAGAGGAAGGAAACTATAGAAAGAAGTAATTTATACCAAGGTAGAAAGGAGAAACAGATGAATGGTGGGTATTCGAGGTAGTGGTAGGTAATGCAAGAGGACAAATAGGGGTAAGAGGAGGAAGTATCAACCAAGAACCTCCTATCAGCAGCTTCTGGTTTGTTAATTCAGAGGCCTGTAGCTGATTGCTCAGAAGGTGCAGTGTGTGGCTTGCCTGTTTCTGTTGTGTGCAGTAGTTCAGGATGTAGGCCGTGGAGTATCCCTGCCATTGCTATAACTGTGTACCTGCTTCCCTCTACAGGGTCCTTTCCATGATAGTGAAGATCTTGTTGGCTGTCTGTGAGTGCAGGAATTATGGTTGTGGGTTTTCCACCACTGTTCTGTTGTGCAGAAGTATTCCCCTGTCCAAAGCCATTCTCAGAGGTACTGTAGTGGAGTGTTTCAGATGGTTCACCTAAACTCTAGTTTCCACTGCCCTAGGTTGAGAAAGGTGGCTCTTGATTCCCTGTTTACTAAATCTGATGCAAGGTCCCACAAACATCCAAGTAATGCCCTTTCATTTGTGTGTTGTGAGTATGGGTTATAATATGCACCAGTTAAGACTAGGATCAGCTACTTTCTACTGTGTGGACTGGTAATTTTCCACTGACACTCTATGTCACTGGATATTCAGGCAGCTTCCCTCTGACATGGCCCCATAATCCTGGGGACTGACCCTAGATTTCCCACAGGGCCTGCCCCCAGTTTTCCCACAGTGCCTGCCCCCAGTGTCAGTGGTTGGGACATGGTGAATCTTCTTTCCTTTGTTCAAGGCCCAGACTGCTTCCTTGCTGTCTCTGTCTGAGTTGAGCAAGCAGACACTGCACAGGGCTTTCTGTCCTTGCCTGGCTTGCAGAGCTGAACTAGGTGCACTCCCCAGGAAAAGTCTCCAACATCCCATTCATTCCCCTTGTTTGTGGTGAAGGTCACAGAGAGGGGGTTTCAGTAATTTTTGGCTAGAATTGGTCCTTCTAGGAGTTCTTCTGCTGGATTCTACTGCAGAGGACTTTGCTCTGGTTTAATTTTCAGCTGTTCAGGCCTGGGAAAACACCATGCTGATTTAAGGGGGTGACAAGTCAGCTGCGGGCTCCATAAGATTGCTGCAGACCTCTGGCTCAGTTTTCTTTTCACAATTTCATTTAAACTGTTTGTAGTATTTTAAGACCCCTTCTGTTCGTGTCATGCTTTAAATTTTATCTGTCTTTTCAACTGTTTTTAAGTGTGAAAGATTAAGAGATTTTTTTCTGCTCCCACCCCCCATTTCCCTACCACTCTTCTCACCCTCAGGGTTAGGGTGTTCTGAGTTTGTTTTCTACTCTTAACCTATCTTCTAGTCTCTTCCAGTCTCAATTCTGCTTTTTCTTTGCTCTCTCATTTCTGTGTTGTGAGGAGTTCAGGACTTCCTGGCTAGTTCACTTCCACCATCTTCTCAAGTCTCAGAAAGCTCTATTTCTTGATATTGCCAGGGAATGTACCTGCAAGTTCCCACTGAATTTTGTTGTTGTTGTTGATTTAATTTTTAAACATACATTTCTATACTTCTTGACAGGAGATGCTAAGACTGAAATGTCTGTAAGAACAGGAAACATAAATAATTCCACAATTTGAAAGTATATTTTTGGAATCAAATTTATTTCTTAAGTATTCAAATAACTCTTATCTTCCAGTCTTTCAGAAAAGCCTGTGATTATTAAATTCCTTCTACAGACTCCATTAAGAATTCTTTAGGATCATACATTCTGTAGACACTCTCATTGTGGAATTATATTAACCATTGTCAAGCATAAAAGCCACAGGATAGGTATTGTCAGAATACTAGATGACCTGTGTGCAGAAATAGTGATTGCATACATGGTATGCCATTTATGTCAGTGTTTCTTCCCCTGGCCTGGAAATAAACTTCAGACATCAAATATTAGAAAGTTGGAGGCAAGTGAGTAATACAGATATGTTGTATATGATGGGAAAAGTCTAGTAAAGATGAATACACAAAAAAGTGTTATAACACATTCTCAATTCTGCATGCGCTTATTTAAGAGATTGACACAGGAAAAAGGAGGACTCTGCGCATGATTAAACAAAGAATTCCAGAGCAGGGAGTACTATGCACTCACCACACAGCTCCCTGTGCACAGCCATGGCTCTCTACTGGGCAGCAACAGGGTTTTATCCAGGACCCATGTCTACAAATTCTGCAGAGCCATGGGCCTGCACACTGTACTTTCCACATAGTCAAGACTTAATTTTAGGATCTGTAATCATGGGTTATATTCTCCACACTGCACTAAGAGCTACAATGAGAAAACTGGTTCTTGTGACCTGATGCCCTGGAGTGAGGGACATGCCTGACCTCTAACACATTTCTCACTTTTGAGGTAAGGATAGCAGATATTCACATGGTGTTTTCTGGGCATTTGTTATTCAAGAAATTTTCTTACCATTTCAAGCTCATTTTTCACCCTTGAGAACTGATGGACTCTTTTAAAATCTGTAGTTTATAACATGCAGAATTCTCCCATTCATGTAATTTTAATTGTAGTTTCTAAACTCTAGGTGACTTTTCTAACCAGTATGTCCACATTATTTCAATACATAAATTAGAATGTATCATGAGGTACACTTAGAATGTTTCCTCTTCAAATTATTTAGAAACAAAACCAACAACAAAGGAAAAAACAACACCAAAGTCAGCGGTAGCAGCATACAAGAAGACCCAACTAGGTGTGGACCCATCTCAAAATGGCAGGAACATGAGAGCTCAGGTTTAAGAGAGGACAAGTGATAGACAAAGAACTATACTAACATGAGCTCACTGGCAGAGGACACCATGTTGAGTACCATATCCCTAATATGAATCCCTGAAAGCACAGAAGATATGAGTTCTCATTACCTGTTCAACTACTGGTGAGAAGATTTCACACAGGCTGATCTGACAACTAGAATTTTCAGAACAATGACATTGCAAGCATCCCAAAGTCACACTGCATCCTGGAACAAGAACACAACATACCTAGTTCCACACGGTAGCCTGAATATAAGTTAGAGTTCAAAGGAAGAATGGTGAATGTGTTTCAGATCACAACATGCTGTTACAATGAGTCTTCTTAGAAATTGAAATTCTAGGTACCAATATACTTCCATTATAAATTCGGTGAGTTTATTCCTAATTAAATATATTCATCATGGAACACAAAGGTCTACTCCATATTTCAGTGTACCCAAATATATGTTGCTCAGAAAAGTAGGAGGACAGAACTAAACATTTTGTGAAAATGTTAATATATCTACATTTGCAGTGCCCTTCAAAAAGTGACTTGCATGATCACTATCCACTTGAGTAACAAAAGTAAAGAAGAAATAGATATAGGATTGCTATAGATTGAAGAATTGAATTTGGAATGCAGCTTAAAGGGAGTATTGCTCACTTTTCTAAGATTGGCACAGAAATTCTGAGTACACAGATTTTTCTGTCTTTACAAAGCTGCCACTCCAGTACAGTCTTTGTTAGATGAACATTCCATATATGTTGAGGTTTTATTTATTTCTAGTTTTTTTTTTTTTTTTTAGGTCTCTCATCAGTGGCTATAAACTCTAGCCCTAGCCTGATTGGATTAGAGTGGATTTGGTCCTAGGTGTTTATAATGTGCCTTTTGTGGGTGTTGCAGTTAAGATATGAGGTGTACCCCAAAACCAATGTGTAAGTCAATGCAAGAAGGTTCAGAGATGAAATTATCAGATTATGGGCACTTCTCAATCTCTACCTCTCTCCCCTTCCTTGTTGACAAGTCTTGAGCTACTTTCTTCTGCCACACACTTTGACCATGACACTCTGCCTTACCTTGAGAATCAAACTATGGCATTAGCCAGTTGTGGACTAAACCTCTGAAACCATGAGCCAAAATTAACCTTTCCTCTTCCAATTGTTCTTGCCAGGTTTTTTGACCATAGTGAAGCAAAAGCTATTTAAAATGATGGGATGCTTCTTTATCCTGGTGGATGACCTCATACCACAATGTCTCACCCATGTCCACTTTCATTCACAAAGGAAACCTGTTTACATAACAGATACAATTTTGGCTTTTGTATAATCTGTGTTCACTTTATTCCTACCAAGATAGACACTATCTAGGAGAGCCTTTACTGAAAAATAAGTTATTGTTAGGTATGTTGGTGATGTGAAGCGCAGAGGAGGTAACATAATATATTATTTATTGCTTGGTCCCAGTGAGAAGAGGGCAGCATGACCCACAGAATTTATGGGAAGTCAGGAAGTCAGACATAACTCACAAAACAGAGGAGCAGTGAGAAAAGAGAGAAATGGGTGATACCCGTGAGCTATAGCAAGTGATGATTTCCAGCAAGCAAGTACATTTTGTGTGGAGTCACTTTGTGTATGAGAAGGGGTCACTGGGATATGTCACCATCCTTGTGGGGAATGGGACCCAGCAGACCAGTAAAGTGCAATATCTACCTTTCCCCTTGCAAGTGATCACCAGTGGGTGGTTGTATGGAGTGATGCAAGATAAATATCTACATAACTATAAGCTCATACCTGAAATTTGGAGGAGGAAAACAACTAAAAACTGTTTCATGAATGAATAAACCAAATTTCTTGTATGAGCAAATTAGGAATGTATTCAAAATGGATGTCAAGGCAATATAAAATTATTAGAATTCACTACATTTAAACAGAAAATTCTAATAGTTCACTAATAACTCTGGATTTAATCCCAGGTGAAAGGTAAATAGAGTTGGTTAATTTATATGAAACTATATTTTAGAATGTTTTCTCAATAATAGATATTAATATGGCAGGTGCAATTTGATAAATCATAGAATAGAGAGAAGTAAAGTATTCCATTGATCCTACAGTGTACATGTTCACTTCTTTCCATTAGGATACCTCTTGAAATTGAGAGTGCAGAAACACTGTTGGCTAGAAGGCTTGTCACACACTGTGATTGGGCTCATGTATGTGCACACATGAATTTAGTATAAAAATCTTGTTTGTTAAAAAATAAATTTAAAATCATTTTTAACTTATGGCTTTATACACACATATACATACATACACACAAATGCCTCTTCTATTTTCAGCTTCTCGTGATACTGTAACATCAAAACTTATAGAAGCAGTGTCAGTAGATCAGAAAGAATTTCACAGAGAGTATCACAAGATTCTCAAGAAATGCCCAATCACCAATGTTTAATGATTATTACCCTACCACAAAGTCATAAACTTATTTTGCTAAATTACATACTCAATGCTGCATTAAATTATTTTTACATTCAGGTCTAGGACTCTGACCCACCTAGAAATTATGTTCTGTGATTTGTGAATTTGGAGTTTTTTTTTTTTTTTCCTGATGAATATTCGATAGTCTAGATCACTCTTGGAAAATTCATTGATAATAATGGTAGTAATTATTATTGAGATAAGAATTAATGAATAATTTAATAGCATTTCTTGAGATTAATTTCCTTACATGTGCATGTATCAGTTTTGAGCATTGTTTATCATGCTTGTGCAGAATAACCATCTTTTACTAAGTGATTTATTTAACACAACAACAATTTTCCTTCCAGAGCTTATTATATTTAACACTATGTTACTCTGGAATGAAGAAACGAAGAGTACAAGACTGCCACTCTGCATTTACAGCAACCCAAGAGAAGGGATCACAGGTAAGTGACAAAGTGAAGTGGAAAGGATCAGGCATACCAGGTATGCTCTAGCAATGGGTGATAGGCAGCACTGAGGAGGTCTTGATAAGACATTTCAGTATTACACATACACGTATATTCACCTATGCCTGCATGTCCTCTTACACATTCTTTGACATTCTTTCATATTCTGTAAACTGTTACACTATTAAGTCATTTGAAAATTCTGTTTACTTTTATTTGTCTTTGCAGTATTATGTCATTTTCTTTATGTCATACATTAGATTTAATTTGCTCATCTTTTTCTGGGATCCAAGGTAAATATTCAGATGATTGGTTTTAGATCTTTCATATTTTCCGAAATATGCATTCAGTTCTATACATTTTCTCCTCAGGTCTGTTTTCCTTGTATTCTATTATTTTTTATAAAGTTTTATTTTAATTGGCACTTAATTCAAAGCATTTTAAATATATTGTGTTTTGTTTGTTGTCGTTGTTGTTGTTGTTTTTTGTTGTTGTTGTTTTGGTGCCAGAGATTGAACCCAGAAGCTCTTAACCCCTGAGCTACATCCCCAGCCCTTTTTAATTTTTTTTATTTTAAGACAAGGTCTCACTAAGTTGCTCAGGGCTTCACTGAGATGCTGAGGTTGGCTTTGAACTTGTGATCCTCCTCCCTCAGCCTCCTGAGATGTGGGAGGCCCGCCTGAATTTTCTTCTTGATTAATATAGTATTTAAAATTGGTTATTTAATCATCATGAATTTGGGTATTTTCCACTTAATTTTTCATTTTTTCTTTCTAGTGTAATTTCACTGTGGTTTGAGAACAGACAAGATATGATTAAGTTTTGAGGTGTATTTTATGTCCATGATGTGATACATGTTTCTGAGTGGTCTGTGTAGGCCTTATAAGAATGTGCCTTCTGCCTATTATTGGTTAAAATAGTATAACCTCACAAGGTTCAGTTCACTGCTGTTCAGTAGAATCAATGAAGCTAGCTAGAGGCAAAGTAATGGAGAAAGGAGTAGCTTTGGGAAAATGATTAATTCTTGCCATCAATGACCATCTTCCCCTTTCCCTAAGTGAGAATCTCTTGTATGGTTTTTCAGGGGAAGGTATGTGGGTCTTGGACATGGGCCATTATCCAGTGTTTAGAGAATAGCTGCTTCTGAAAAATGGGCTGTGTGTTCACATAGATGTACAGAAGATTTAAGTAATTAAAAGCATCTGTTGTGCAGAGTGGCCTGTGTCTAGTTTTAGTTTGGGTCAGCATTTTTGCAAGAAAACTTCTGGTTGTGACCTTTCTCCCTTTATGTGTAACTTGTGACCCCCTGAGTGCTGGGAGGAAGATTTTGTTCATTTCTAGCTAACTTTAGTGTAACTGAAGATCTAAAATATAGAACAGACAGAAACAAAGAGAAACTTGTGAGAATTAGGTCTAGATAGTGTGTGGGGAGCTTATGAACATATTCATTTCCCCACTGTCAGTTTGTTCCATCACATATTCCTAAGTGGACAAGAATCTTGGTGTCATGTGGCTACTTCCTGTCAGGGGTAGAGACTTTATGATAAAAAGGCACTTTTAATATGGAACAAACTGGCCTGGTTATCAAAGAAGCATTTTTGAATTTCTTTTCTTGGCTGAGCCAAGGTAACTTATTTTGAAGTTTTATAGAACCATGTTTTCCTTACCTCCTTCCTGGGACAGCATAGCTTCAAAGAAGGTCTTGTGAGTGAGACATTATTCCACATCAACAGTAAATCCCATAGCACAAGAATAACCCTGTGCATACAAGACCTCTTAGAAACATCACTAAATTTTGCCAGCATATATTTCCCTGATCCAGATCATTACCATGCATTTAGGTTGAGTGCTGAATCATTAGTCATGGCCTCCTCCATGTCTTATGGATTTAGAAAGACATTTCCTGGATTATCAGGGACATACACATAGCTTTTATGATAGCACAAGTTCCCCCATTGGGCTTCCATGAGAATGTCTAATGCCATTTGATTTTAGAGAACTAGAGATGGATGCCAGGTGATCATAACAGTAAAACACAGGATCAAGACCCACTTGTGGCAGAGATTTGGGATATTATATTAGCCAGCCAACTTAATGTCTTTGTGCACTATCCCTTTGCCCAATGATGTACCATACTGCATCTTCAGCCATCGTGGGGGAAACCATAGCCACAGGTTGGTCCCATGTAACCACTGAATTATGTTACTGCCAGCCATTTCACTCCCAGTCTCCATATCCAGCATGTTGCAAACCAGTCAATTTCTTGTAAAATTGTAATGTGACAATTTTGTTCTGAAAAACCATCCCAGAAATTATATGACTTTTGGCCATTGGTCATAAGTGGTTTCTTTGTTTGCAACAGAGAGGGACTTTTTGACTCAGTAGGTCTGCAGGTGGCATAAAGCATATATATTTATCCCACATTCAGGTATACCAATCCTTCTATCTGTGATTGTTAAGTAACACTTTTAAATATCTTATCCTTGATTCCTTTAACTTAGGTTTGGTTAGGGACTACATCTGGGATAGGGTCTTATGAAATGAGTTTTTCCCATGGCCTGGTTATTGAGAAGTGCTCATTATTGGTCAATCAGTTATATTCAAATTGTAGTAAGAATTAATATCAATATTTCATTTTATATTTTTTTAATAAAATGATTTTTCTTTTTCCAATTATTTACTTTGTAAGGGAAACACCCACTGGAGCAATCTTGAAGTTCTTAAAAAGGATGATAATATGTGAAACCAACAAGCTTCCTTCAGTGTATTTTCTGCGTGTTATTGGACCCCATCTAAGATGGAATTTAGTTCTCTGGGGGCTGAAACAGTAAGAATAGCAAAGGCAATTATAACTCTTTCTATCCCAGTGATCACCATCATTTTGGTATAATTTTGCATATTCTCTTTGGGCTCTCTCTTAAATATCAGCTTAAGACCTTCTACAGGTGGGTAGAAGTCTCTCTGATTCCTTTTTCTGACTCCTCAATGGCTGATGGTGGAGCTTGCTTCATCCTGTGTGATGTATTCATAGTTTGACTCCTGCCAGTTTTAAGGAAAAATGAGTACATACCTCTTACCTTGTTCCATGAAGTTGCTAACATCAGTGAAATACTCTGTCTGGGTTTTCTAGGGCTTGATCTGCCAAATATGGCTGCTTGAGTAAACCTTCCTGCAGACAGTCATGTTGTGCTATCTCTGTGTCATTTGGTATACAGGTGTCTGGGTTTAAATTAGGATAGTCCAGGAGAATGGTATGATATCTGCCTATTCTTCCAATATTATCTGATAGCCTCCTTCTTGATCTAGCATAGTTAGCACATGATGTAGAACATAGATGGTGATGATTTTTCCCAGTGTGGACTTGTCAACCTCCTGTAACAGTTCATAGGTGTCTCTAACTACCCTCACACAAAACAGACTTCCTTTAACAGTCTGATATAATTACTTTGAAAATATGCCACTGGAATTTGGGTTGATGCCAATTTTTGAGTAAACCCCAATTCAATTCCTTGTTTTTCATATAAATTGAAGGGCTTATTTATGTTTGACAAGCCTAAAGTGGTTGCTCAAGTAATTTTCATTTTTACAGTGTCGAAAGCCTATTGGAATTTAGGAAATCATTTTAGAGGTTCAGAATCTGTTCTTTTCAGTATTTCATTTAAAGGCTTGATTATAAAGCCAAAAGATTTTTTCCCCTTAGGTACTAGGGATTGAACCCAGGAGCATTTAAGCACTGAGCCACATCCTTAGCCCTTTACATTTTTTTATGAGACAGGACCTTGCTAAGTTGCTTAAGGCATTGCTAAATTGCTGAGGTTGGCTTTTACTTGCAGTCCTCCTGTCTTACCCTCCCAAGTTGCTGGGATTACAGGGGTATGCCACCATGCCCAGCATAAGTCCAAAATTTGGTATCCATGTTCAACAGAAACCTGCCATTCCCAGAAACCCCCACAGTTGTTGACAGGTAGTGAGGGTCTTTAATCAAATTACATCTCTTATACATTTGGTAATCAGTACCTCTAGCCTTTTGATATAGTGAGCCCAGATGCACAATTTTTCATACTTGAGTCTTTCTCAGAGATATTTGTTATTCATGACAGGCCAAGTGTTTGAAAGTCTTAGTGGTGTTAGTTAAGCATAACTCATAGGTAGAACTAGCCATCAACAAATAATCCACACATTTCAATAGGAGTCCTTGGGTAAATTTCAGATGAATTAATCCCTTGCTACAGATTCTGGAAATGAAGTAGGAAAGATTTTAAGTCCCTGAGGGAATACTTTTCCTTTAGTAATGCTACCCTGCCTATGTATCAGCATCCTGCCATTCAAAAGCAAACAAGAGCTGAAGTTGTACCCAGGGGTGTACAGAAAAAGGCATCTTTGAAATCTAAGACTGAGAACCAGTCATAGGATTCTGGAACATTAATCAATGAAGTATAGGAGTGAGATAATTCTGGGTGGATGTCCTGAAGAATATCATTTATAACCTGCAAGCCATGAACAGATCTTTACTTACCAGAATCACATAATCATCTTTTTAAAAAAATATATTTAGTTGTAGATGGACAAAATATCTCTATTTTATTTATTTATATGTATTGCTAAGGATTGAACCCAGGGCCTCTACATGCTAGGCAAGCACTCTCCCCTCACTGAGCTACAACCCCAGTCCAATCACATTTCTTAATTGGAAGGATTGATGTGTTCTAAGGTGACTGGCAGGGTCAAATTAAATTGTGCTTTAAATTTATTTGAAAAACTGATGGTTGCATTTTTGAGCTTCCTCCTTTAGTAAATACTGTTTTAAATTTTAAGATGCATTCTCTGTTTTTAGTTCAATCCATGTAGGCTATATGTTCTTAGTCCTTCTTGGCACACCTAGACTTTAGGTTTTACTTTTCATAGACTTTTAGAGCCAGTTGTTCTTGAACACCTTGTTTCTTTCCCTGAAGTGTCATCTGTAATTATTAAGAATGTTCCAAGGAAACTTGTATGTCCAGTTATCCTGGAAAGAAGTTTACTTGGGCAGTTAGTTTGCACAAAAGGTGACAGCCTGAGAGGTAAACTGATCAGTATGGCACATATAGGAAATTGTGTTTTAAAGTCACATCTCACAGCTGAAGTTCCAATGGCTGGAACAAGGATCTGTAATGAGCTTGAACTGATACTCCTGTAAACGTAGTCGGATCTTAAGTTTTTCCTCACTGTTTTAGTAATTAATAGTGAATAAATAGCACCTGTATTGAAGAGCAGGAAACCATTTTTTTCCAACTGTCAACTGTACCAGAGCTCCTGCAGGGAAATTTGGATGAGCTGGGTAGTATCTGTAGTAGCCTTATGGCCTCCTCAGTCCTCTCCTGACACTTCTGTATTCACTAACATCTAGGGAGTAGGCCTTCATCTGGATTTTCCCTACTATATCTTTTGACAATAATTGTTCTTCTTATAGTAAGTACACTGGTTTTTACCTAGGATTTGCTTGCCTTGTTCCAGAGGTTTTCTTTCTTTCTCATATCTTCCTTTTCTTCCAAAGACCAGACTCAATGCAGTATCTTGGTGGTTGGCTCCTTGCCTCAGGTGGTATTTTCTGTTGTTGAAATTCATAATATCTGTTAGTTGATAGGAACTCATTCAAAGGTACCATCTTTCTTTTTTCTTTTCCTTTTTTTTTTTTCCCTTTTTATTTTTTTTTTATTTTTTTGTTCTTTCTTTTTACCATGAAATGTCATTTTTTAAAATTATTTTTTTTATTTTATTTGTTCTAATTAGTTATACATGACAGTAGAATACATTTGTACATTTTGATAGATCACACATAGATGGAGTGTAATCTCTTAATTTTTCTGATTATACATATTGTAGGATCACATTGGTCATGTAGTCATATGTGTACATGAGGTAATAATGTCTGTTTCACTCTACTGTCATTTCTTCCCCATACCCCTTCCCCTTCTTTCACTCCCCTCTACCTAATATAAAGTACCTCTATTTTTTCCTGTCCACCCCCACCATTGTGAAATTATCATCCGCACATCAGAGAAAACATTTGGCCTTTGGGTTTTTGGTTTTGGCTTATTTCACTTAGCATGATATTCTCCAACTATCCATTTACCAGCAAATGCTAGAATTTCATTCTTCTTTAAAGGTGAATAACAGTTCATTATATATATGTGTGTGTGTGTGTGTGTGTGTGTGTGTGTGTGTGTGTGTATCCTATGTGTGTGTGTGTGTATATATATATATATCTCACATTTTCTTTATCCATTCATCTGTTGAAGGGCATCTAGGTTGGTTCCACAGTTTAGCTATTGTGAATTGAGCTGCTATAAACATTGATGTGGCTGTGTTACCATAGTATGTTGATTTTAAGTCCTTTGGGTATAAACCAAGGAGTGGGATAACTGGGTCAAATGGTGGATCCATTCCAAGTTTTCTGAGGAATCTCCCTACTGCTTTCCATAATGGTTGTACCATTTTGCATTCCCACCAGCAATGTATAAGTGTACCTTTTACCCCACATCCTCGCCAACATTTATTGTTGCTTGTATTCTTGATAATTGCCATTCTGATTGGAGTGAGATGAATCTTAGAGTAGTTTTGATTTGCATTTCTCTAATGGCTAGAACATTTTTCAAAAATTTTATGAATTTTTTTAATATATTTGTTGATCAATTATATATATGTTCTGTGAAATTTCTGTTTAGTTCCTTTGCCCATTTATTGATTGGGTTATTTGTTTTATTGGTGTTAAGTTTTTGGAGCTCTTTATATATCCTAGAGATGAATGCTTTATCTGATGTGCATGTAGTAAAGATATTTTCCCAATCTGTAGTCTCTCTCTTCACATTATCAATTGTTTCTTTTGCTGAATATAAACTTTTTAGATTGAGTCCATCCCATGTATTGATTCTTAATTTAACTTCTTGCACTTTAGGTATCTTGTTAAAGAAGTCAGGTCCCAAACTAACACAGTAAAGATTTGTCCTACTTTTTCTTCTAGTAGTTGCAGGGTCTCTGTTTCACTGCCTAAGTTTTTGATCAAGAGTGAATTGAGTTTTGTGCAGGGTTGAGAGATAAGGATTTAATTTCATTTTGTTACATGTGATTTACCATTTTTCCCAGCACCATTTTTTGAATAAGATATCTTTTCTCCAGTGAATGTTTTTTGGCACCTTTTCCTAGTAGGAGACACCAGTATTTATGTGGGTTTGTCTCTGTGTATTCTATTCTGTATTATTGGTCTATATGTCTTTGTGCCATGCTGTTTTTATTACTATAGCTCTGTAGTGTAGTTTGAGGTCTGAGATTGTGATGCCTCCTGTTACACTTTTCTTGCTAAAGATTGCTTTGGCTATTCTGGATCTCTTATTTTTCCAAATGAATTACATGATTGCTTTTTCTAGTTCTATGAAGAATGTCATTGGGATTTTAATTCAATTAAATTGGTATAAAACTTTTGGTAGTATGGCCATTTTGACAATATTAATTCTGTCTATCCAGGAACATAGGAGGTCTTTCCATCTTCTAAGGTCTTCTTCAATTTCTTTTTTTAGTGTTCTGTACGTTTCATTATAGAGATATTTCACCTCTTTTGTTAGATTGATTCCCAAGTTTTTGTTTTTGTTTTTGTTTTTGTTTTTTTTGAGGCAATTTTGAATGGGGTAGTATTCTTTGTTTCTCTTTTAGTGGATTTATTACTGATGTATAGGAATGTGTTTGATTTATGGGTATTGATTTTATATCCTGCTACTTTGCTGAATTCATTTATGAGTTCTAGAAGACTTTTGGTAGAATTTTTTTGGATCTTCCAAATATAGAATCATATTATTGGCAAATAGTGATAGTTTGAGTTCTTTACCTATTTGTATGCCTTTAATTTCTTTTTTCTGTCTAATTACTCTGGCTAGAGTTTCAAGGACAATGTTGAATAAAAGTGATGAAAGAGGGCATTCTTGCCTCATTCCAGGTTTTGGAAGGAATGATTTCAATTCTTCTTCATTTAGAATTATGTTGGCCTTGAGTTTAGCATATATGGCTTTTATGATGTTGAGGTATGTTCCTACTATCCCTAGTTTTTCTATTGTTTTGAACATGAAGAGGTGCTGTATTTTCTCAAACATTTCTTCTGCATCTATTGAGATGCTCATGTGATTCTTGTTTTTAAGTCTATTGATATGATGAGTTACATTTATTGATTTCCCTGTGTTGAACTAACCCTGCATCCCTGGGATAAGCCCCACTTGATCATAGTGCACTATCTTTTTAATATGTTTTTGTATGCAAATTGCCAGAATTTTCTTCAGAATTTTTGCATCTGTGTTCATCAGGGATATTGGTCTGAAGTTTTCTTTCCTTGATGTGTCTTTGGTTCTGGCATTATGGTGATATTAGCCTCATAGAATGAGTTTGGTAGGGTTCCCTCATTTTCTATTTCATGGAATAATTTGAGGCGTATTGGTGATAAATCTTCTTTAAAGGACTTGTAGAACTCAGCTGCAAATCCATCTGGTCCTGGATTTTTCTTAATTGGTAAGTTTTTAATGGCATTTTCTATTTCATTACTTGATATTTTTCCGTTTAAATCATGTCTGACCTCCTGATTCAGTTTAGGTAGGTCATAGTCTATAGAAATTTGTCAATGTCTTCAATATTTTCTATTTTATTGGAGTATAAATCTTCATAATAGGTTCCAATTATCTTCTGTATTTTAGTTGTGTCGGTTGTGATATTTCCTTTTTCATCACGTATTTTAGTAATGTGGGTTTTTTCTCTTTTTGTTAGTGTGGCTTGAGGTTTATCAATTTTATTGATTTTTTTTAGGAATCAACTTTTTGTTTTGTCAATTTTTACTTTGTTTACTTAATTTGTTTCACTTTCATTGATTTCAGCTCTGATTTTCATTATTTCCTGTCTTCTACTATTTTTGGTCTTGATTTGTTCTTTTTCTAGGACTTTGAGATGTAGTGTTAGGTCATTTATTTGTTGGCTCTTTATTCTTTTAATAAATGAGCTCAATGTAATGAATTTTCCTCTTAGTACTGCCTTTATAGTGTCCCAGAGATTTTAGTAGGTATATTGGTATTCTCATTTATCTCAAAGTATTTTTTCATTTCATCCTTGATTTCTTCTACTATCCATTCATCATTCAATAGTGTATTATTTAGTCTTCACTTGTTAAAGTAGCTTCTGTTTTTTATTTTATCATTGATTTCTAATTTCAATCCATTATGATCTGATAGAATGCAGGGTATTACCTTTTTTTTTTTATTTACTAAGAGTTGCTTTGTGGCATAAGATATGGTCTGTTTTACAGAAGGATCCATGTGCTGCTGAGAAAAAGGTGTATTCACTCATTGATGGATGAAATATCCTATATATGTCGGTTAAGTCTAAATTATTGATTATATTATTTAGTTCTATATTTTTCTTTATTTAGTTTTTGTTTAGATTATCTGTGCAGTAGTGAGAGAGATGTGTTAAAATCACCCACTATTATTGTGTTTTTGTCCATTTGATTCTTGAAATTGAGAATGGTTTGTTTGAGGTACATAGATGCTCCATTGTTTGCAGCATAAATATATACAATCATTATGTCTTGCTGCTGTATAATCCCCTTCAGTAGAAAGAAATGTCCTTCTTTGTCCCTTCTTATTAACTTTGGTTTGAAGTCCACTTTATCTGATATGAGGATAGAAACCCCTGCTTGTTTACACAATCCACATGAGTGATATGTTTTTTCCCATCCTTTCACCTTCAGTCTGTGTACGTCTTTGCCTATGAGGTAATTCTAGGTACCATCTTTCTTTTATAATTTCTTTCAAATATCTGGATCACTCTGTACTATGAAAATCTAGTTTATCTTATTTAAATTGTTCAGTCTTTCTGGATATACATCTGAGTAACGACAGAAGGCTTGATAAATCCTTTTCCTAAATTCAGAGGAATTCTTGTCAGGCTACTGAAAGAGCTCTTGTATTTCTGTTTTCAGAACTCCCATTCTCATTCTTGCCAGAATGCAATAACAGGGTATTGTAGAGCCCTGTCTTCTGCCTTACTTAGGTGCCATACTGGTTCAACTATGAGGAATATCTTAATTGCCTGCAAGGTAGTGGCAGGAGCCTCTACAAGGATCCTGTGAATGTGCTCTCTGACTTGATGATTATATTAGTTAGCACTTCATTACTGTCATTCATAACAAATGTCCTGGTATGAATGATGTAAAGAAGGAAAAGTTTATTTTGGCTCATGGTTTCAGATGTTTCATCCATGGTTGACCAGTTCCATTGTTCTGGGCTTGAGATAAGGTAGAATATGATAGCAAGTGTTTTCCAGAGGAAATCAGTCAGTTCATGGCAGTCAAGAAATAGAGAGAAAAAGAGAGAAATAGGAGGAGCTAGGGACAAGATGTTGTCCACCAGGGCTTTCCCTGAGTGACCTTCTTTTTTAGAATGTGCCCCCACTACTCTATAGTTTCCGCCACCTTCCAGAAGTCCTTTAAGCTATCAATAGATTAATCTACAGATTATATCAGAATCTTCATGATCCATTCACTTCACCAAAGCCCCATCTCTCCATTAACAAGAGTCCCCATTGTATTAAGAATTCCAATGTTGTTCAAGAGTCAAAGTTCAAGGTCTTCTCTGGATCACAGCAAACTCAGCTGTTAGCCCTTATAAAAATCAGAAGAAGTTACATATACTCAATATGCAATGGCACAGAGTAACATTTCTCTTCCAAAAGGGATAAATAGGAGCCTAGGAAGAAGTGAGGGGATAAAAGCAACATGAAAACTTTGCAGGACAAATATTAAGTCCTTAGCTCCACATCTGGCATTCAAGGCTTGTTGTGAAATTTGTGTCCCCAAAGGGCTGGGGTATCCCTGCCCTACAGCCTTTCTGGCTGCATCAATATGGCCTTTGTGATGGGCTGGCTCTACTCACTGTCTGCAGTTTTTTTCATTAGGTGTTACGTGTTCCTGGCATCTCTAACTTCTTGGGGTCTCCATTGCAGCTTCAGCTTCAGTTTCACTCTAACAGGTTCACTTATTGCCTTAACCCTGACACACATTGCCAGGTCTCCCAGGCCTTTCTTTGGAATCTTGTTAGAAGCCTCCATGATACCATTTTCAGCTCCCAGGACTGCAAATAACTCTGTGTATGATTTACCAATACCAAAGAAAGAACTTGGAGGACTCAGTGGAGAGGATATGGACTTTTCCCACCCCTCAGTGGAGACAGGCTGGAATACAATGGAGAGCTGCCCTGCTTCTAAAAGCCTGGGAATTTACATAGGATAGATTGCATGCTTACAGAGCAGAAGGACTTCCTCAGATGTTTTACTAGTACATTCCTTTACTTTACAACCAGGATTAATATGTTTAGATCCTCTTCAAAACAGATAAGCAGATAAGGGAGATGGCCAGCTTCCTCTCTCAAATTTCCTTCCTTATCATATTCTTTAGAGTTGTCCTTTTATCACTGCAATCTTTACAAGACATTGAGTAGTGTTTAACCCAATACTCCATCCCTTCAGTTTCTCAGAAGCCCTTTAATGTCCCCCATAATCTTATAACATCCTATGTCTTCCATGAAGTCCTTGAGACAGGGCTCTGGGGCACACTGCACCCATATCTTAACAACAGCAGTACAAAGAGCAAGGATCAATCAGCAAGCATTATCGATAGTGAAGATAGCATTAATTTGTCTAGACCCTTGGGTTAAAGCATGAGAGGTATTTCATTTTCAGTCCACTTCTACTTTATCCTAGTCCATTCCATCTCATTTGTAGATTTTCCAACACAGGGAAGTCCTTGTCATGCAGACACAGGACATACTGAGGAAATTCAATAGTCAGCACAATTGTCATAATGTGCAACTTTCATTACCAGTCGAGAAATAGATTACTTTTTGATAGCCTATGGAGAGTATTTCAATTGTTTAATAGGAACAATAATGGATTAGCTCCATGAGGCAGTATAAAGGCTACGGTATGATCTTGTGCTAATAAAGTAATCTGCATAGTAAGCTTGCCTAGAAAAGTGTACCGTTTGCACTTCTGGAATATACAAAGAATAAGACACTGTAGTAAACTGGTTTTTGTTAGCTAATGTCACCTGTTTTAGTCAGTGTTTTATTGTTGTGACCAAAAGACCTGACAAGATCAGCTTAAAGAAGGAAAAATTTATTTTGGCTCATAGTTGCAGAGCGTTTTAGTTAGCCTTATTATTGCCGTGACCAAAAAACTTGACAAGAACAACGTAGAGGAGGAAAAGTTTATTTAGGTCTCACAGTTTCAGAGGTCTCGGTGCATAGATGGACTCTATATCTCTAAGCCTGAGGTGAAGCAGAACATCATTGTTGGAGGGCATTGCAGAGGGAAGAAATACAAACCCCAAAGACAGCCCCCTGACAAACAGGACCTACTTCCTCCAGATACACCTACCTGCCTACAATTTCTACACGGTTAATCCATTTTGGTGGATTATTCTTCTAATTAGGTTATACTTCTCATAATCTAATTATTTTACCTCTTAACATACTTGCATTGTTTCATACATGAGCTTTTGGGGGATACCTGTACCTCAAACCATAATACCCAATCACCTGTACTTATGAGGTTTGGGTTTCCAATATAGTAGGATTTACTTGTAAATTTAGACATTTCCCTCCACCCAAAGGGCCCCTAAGTCAAATTACCAGGATCTTACTTGTACAGCCCAGGGCCAACTAATGCTCCTTGTCTCCAATATGTTATCTTCAGGAACCGGAAGTTGTTACTTATGTCCCAGGCCGGTTTAAGAGAAATTTCAGTGGAACTGCCCTTTATTTGTAACCTTAACACTGGCAGCCATGAGCTGATAGCAAGAACAGCTGCAGTCTTCTGATGTCTTGGCTTCTCATTTAGTATACTGAGCTCCTCAGGCAGACGAATAGCCTGCACAGGGCTACTCTTAGTCCTAAGGCTCATATCAACAGGACTTTGATTCTTTGAATTAATACATCTTCTTTTGGATTGTGTGGCAGTTAGGAAATACCTAATGTGTCCTGGTCTTGAGCATGCTGTTGCATGTCATTGCCTGTGAAATGAGTTCCATGTTCACTCTCAGTTACCTTGGTGTCCCCTACATGGCACTCAGCTGAATCAGTTCCTTATTAGTTTCATTTTGATTTGCTTTTTGTTGTTATTGTGAAGGGGTTGCATCAAGCCTATAATTGTGTCCACACAGGTCAATGCATAGCTGAGCCCTTCTGATAATGAGATGGAGTCAATGTAGTCTCCCTACCCCCACTGAAGAGGGACATGACCTCATTTGATATGCCCATTGGTGGCTTACATTTGTTGTGGGTAGTGTTGAGAACAGGCAAGACAGTTTTGGCATGTAGCAATAATATCAGACCTTTGTGAGCAGTCCCCAGTGTATCGCAGTTTCCCTCATTGTCTTTTGACCTATTCTTTAATCTACAACGCAGCCAAATGACAATTTCTTCTGCTGGGACTTCCCCCAGCCATCTTGTCTGCCAGTTAGTCAGCCTCATCATTTTTGGGAAATTGGAGCTGGGTAATGGGCAGTCCCATGATACAGTGTGACAATTTTGATTTGTACACAATACCAGATATTTTCCCATAGCCCTTTTCCCCACAGAGACATATCATTAATCATCCACTGTTTCCATTGAGGCAGCTACATTGTAAGTCTTCTGAACATAGCTCAGCTCTCTGTGCAGACGATTAATGTATCATGTTACGATTAATGTATCATGTTCATGAGCAATACTGTCCATACTGCTTTCCTTCAGCCCATTGGCTACTATAGCCTTGCCCCTTATCAGTCCATAGAGTCTCAGTCACTGTATGATATGGTACAACTCTCCACTCTGGAGGATTTACTTTTGCTGATCCATCAGTTTACCTGGTCGAGTCTGGTGTTGGAGGTTGATGTTTTTGTATCAGTGAAGAGACTAAAGACATGTCTTCTGGTATTTCATCCTATTTTTTTGCTAAAAGGGGACATTTTATCTGTTCATCACTGCTGAAGGTATTCATCCCATTCATCCCATCTGAGCTACCCCATCTGATCATGGGACTTTGACCATTTGTTTTAGCCATCCACTGATGGGGTAGGTAGTTATGACCTTGACTGGTACTTCTTGGGTGATGGGGTCCATGGCAAGAAGGACAGCATATGTAGCACATGATTAAAGTTAGCATATTCCTCTGTCCCCTTCCATAACTGACCGAAATCCAATAAGGGGTTTTATATCCTTTAATCTACTGCCATAAATGCCATTCAGAGTTGTCTGCAGTGACATGCAGTGACATGGATGATAAAGTCAGCAGGTTTCCATGTGTCTGGTATCCCAAGAACTTGTATTTGTTTTACTGTTTGGGCTGATTAAATCCTTCAGTATGCCTGTCAGACCAATCCTACAGTGTATTCCTATACAAATTATATAGGGATTGTAATAACTGAGGCAGATGAAGGATGATAGTCCTCCACCAACCCAGTTGCTCCATAAATCCTTCTTTTGCTTTACTGTATTGGTAAGTAGAAATTCCTGACCTTTATTACAGCCTGAGCTATAACCTTTGTCTTACTGACTAGTGAGTACCCAACAATTTTCCTTGCAGGTCAAGGCCATGCCCTTTTGCAGGGGTCACAGCCCATCCTCTTCCTTGCAAATGAGTAAAAAGCAAGGGTATAGCTTCAGCGAATACTGAAAAATGTTCAGAATTAAGAAGAGTATCATCAAAGTAATGAAACATTTTTATCTGTGGAGTTAAAGACCAGGTATCTAAATCTTGTGCTGCCACACCAAGACACATGGTAGGGCTGTGGAGCTATCCTGAGGTAACACTATAAATGTTCATTGTAGGCCTTCCCACCTGAAGGCAACCTGATCCTGACTCTCAGAGACGGTGTCTAGCTAAAGAAGGCATAACAGGATCTAATACGTGAATGATATGTCCCAGCCGAGTGCTGAGCTCTTTTAGCATGGCGGCTTTGTTGGAAATGACTACATAAAGTGGAGGGATCATCTTATGTAATTCCCTGTAATTTGCTGTTATGCACCAATATTTGTCAGGTTTTCTTACTGACCACACAGGGGAGTTAAAATGACTGTGAGCTGAGTGAATTATGTTTACTTTAGCCAGTTGATCTATGATCTTGGTTATCTCTTGATGACTGTTGGGCAGCTGATATTGCTTGGTTACAACAATTTGGTTGGATACAGGCAAAATCATGAGGGTATTCAGCATGCCATCTTAGCACTGGCTTTACAGCTGACACATGCTTCATCTCCCAGCAGCATACAACTCCACTAAGTGGTTTGTAGTTATTTACCCCACAAGATATCAATACCAATAATGTATTCAGAATGGGAGCTATGAACACTGGATAAGAGTGGGTGGCAGATGCCCAAGCCACAGTGTCAATTTGACAGCTCAAATTCTCACTATCCACCCTACCCATTTATATCAACAGCAGTTAACCTGCCTGAGGATTTGTCAGGATAACCATATATTGATGTCCACTTAGCTACCAAAGCTCTTACTCACTGAATATTTTTTGAAGACCAATGTATTGCCAGTTCTGTATATGGCCTCCAGTTCAGAGACCTGGCTCAGATCCCTGAATTCTGATCTCTCTGATCATTCCACATCCAAGGGTTCAGACTCTTCAGAGGAAGTCATGGACTTTTCTTTCATGACATCTCCTAATGGGAGAGGCTTGTTTCTGTCCCTTTTTAGAGTAGGAGTCTACTCAACCTTTCTGTCACTCTTTTTATTCCTTATTGATAGGTACTAACTGAAATCTTTTCCTTTAGCAATTCCTTCTGTAACTGTACCAGATGACTTTAGTTCGTTTATCTATTTCACTTACTCCTTCTGCTATTGTGTCAAACCATATATGTTTATGCAACACTCAAAGAGGTCCTTCCAGTTCTTGCTGGGTTTTGTGGATTCATTTTATATGCTATAATCTTTCTGTCTTTCCTACATCTGCTATCAGTTGTGCTGCATCTTAGATGGCTTTCCTTACTAAAGTGGATAATATCAATTCCAGTGCACCATATATGGATAGATGTGTCCTTTATCTTAGCAGTGAAAGTCATACTGTCTGGTCCTGGGCAAGGCTGCATAGAAATAACATATTTTATACCCTATTCCTATAAATAGATATTCCGTTTTTCCACAGAGGCCCACATACCTCTAGACATAGGGTTGTCACCTGAATTTAGTTACATTTTGTGAGTGGCAAAAAGCAGCTCAGGTGGTTTTAGGTAAATTTTTGTTCACTGACCTAGTCCTGAAAAGAACAATGTAAAAGAAGAAAAGTTTATATTGCTCATGTTTTCAGAGTTTCAGTCCAGGATCAGCTAACTCCATAGCTCTATCCCCAAGGTAAGCCCCATGGCTAAAGGGGGTGGGAGAATGAAACAGGTCAGAACATGGCAATCAGGAAGCAGAGAGAGAGCTCCTCACACCATGGACAAAATGTATGCCCCAAAGGTACACCCACAGTGACCTGTTTTCTGCACTCACATTCTACCTGCCTACAGTTCACTGCCAATTTATTCCATATCAGAGGTTACACCTCTCATAATCTATTAATTTCACTCTGAAAATTTTTGCTGTTTTTACAAATAAACTTTTGGGGGGAGACCTCATATCTGAACCATAACACCCTTAATAACCTCACATTTTCACCTGTGGCAGTAGTGTAAAGTTCCTGACATGAGGCAGGGAGAGCACTTATTTAAGCCACTTTAGACAATTCTATACCATTTCAACATTATCCCATCTGCTCCAGTGTCCCACAGGCAGAGTAGCCATGCTATTACACTTTCTTTTGTTTTATGCCTGAACTTGAGCCCCAATTCAGCCAGTTCTCCAGGGATGTATAGTCTCATAGTGGTATGTAAATATCTCTCTGGAGCAGAGAGCAGATCTGGATCAGCCCCCTGAGTCTGCTTCTGCTGGGTCTTTAATAACTTTGGACCATTACCAGGATATCTTTCTTTGTATCTTCATCCTTCATCTCAAGTTATGAATCATTGGAAATAGTGAAATCCCTGAGTGGGTCCCACCTTAAGGATCCCAATTTTTGCTAATCACCAATGACTTAACATGGGCTCTGAATTCAGTGTCCCCACAATTTAGCATAGTGGCATGCCAGGACCTGCAGATGCTCATCTGCAAGTTCTAAGCACTACAACAGCACATCCATGCAGTCAGCCTGTGCCAAATGGACTTCTCTTTCTAGTTTAAACTCTTCCAGTATGCTGTGGCACTGAGCTTGGATGACAACTCCTAACCTGTGGCTAATTTCAGTACACACGATAAGGGCCATGCTACTACTGTGGTGGCATTTCTTTTCTCCTTTTACTTTCTCATGACTACTTTGGGTGCTGTTTTCAAAACTCTCAATAATCCCTCTGGCATTTTTCAGGGTATCCCCAAACTCACACAGTAGTCCCCACCCCTTCAATAGGGTAGTAGCCAGCCTGGAATTTCTCCCACAGATTCCATGTCCTTTTCCAACTCTGGAGTCAACTCAACATGTTACTCTTTGGAACCCTGCCAGCTATGCCAGCTTTTCAGCCAAAGGACTAAAAATGCCCCAGCCTACTGTTTATTTATTCCATAGAAAAACTTGGAGGACTCAATAGAGAGCTTTCAGACATTTTCTTACTCCTACATTCCTTGGCAGCAGCAGTTCAGGATACAGTGGAGGGCTGCACTACACCTACAAGCAGGGGTATGTTTATGTGTATAAACACACACACACACACACACACACACAAGTTATATACTCACTGTGCATATGGATCTCTTGAGATGCTTTATGACTACATTCTTTGTAACCTAGATTACTCTGCTTTGATCCTTACCTAAAGATTGAAGAAAAGGGAAGTGATCAGCTCCCCCTGCCACTTTCTTCATTATTGTATTCTTTAGAGTCCTTTTTATATCCCTACAAGCTTTCCTAGGCACTGATTAGAATTTAAACCAATATCCCATAACTTCAGCATCCTGCATTCCTGAAAAAACAGCTCCCCATGGACAAAGCTAAAGTCTGTCACCTGCAGGAACAGTAGCTGTCCCTGTGTTCCATGACTGTGGTGGCCTCTGAGTGCAACTGAGCATAATGAAACAAATCCTGGGGAACAGCTTCTTAAATGTCCCTGTATGACCAAATCACACATTTTTCTCTACTCAAAGCAGCCTTTCAAAGTAGTTGCAAGCTTTACACCTTTTACCCTTGAGTCTGGATGGGTGGAATATCAGGAACTGGCCAGAGATACCTCAAGCATCTTTTCTCTTTTCCCTGTGCAAAGTATTGGGCTCTCTTTAGTTGTGCTAATCTATTCTTCACCATTCTTAGCCCTAACTTTAAACATTATTGCCCAACTGCAAGTTTTTCAAATGTTTCTTCTCTCCTCTTTGTCCTGATTATCTTAGTAAACCTCACTCAAAGTCATCAACAATCCCCCTGCCACTGTCTGAATGCTGTTCTGCCTTAAAATTTCATCCACTGGTTTAATTAATCCATCTCCTTTAAATTCAGCCTCACACAGAGTCTTAGTGCAGTGACAAAATATAACATTATTTGCCTTAATGTAACATGAATAGCTTCCATCCAATTCTGAAAAGAGTTCTCTTTTACAACTGAAAATTCATGAGTGCAGTTGTTATTGCCCACATTTATATTCTGGTCTTCTAAACTCCCACTGGCATTGCCCATTAAGCTCTGATTACAACATTTTAAGGCTTCTCTAGTCTGCAACTCCAAACCTTTCCAAACTTATTCCACAAACCAGTTTCAAAGTCTTCTGAATTACATGGTCAGGTATAGTTACAGGAATAACCCTCATTCTCAGTAACAATTTTCTATCTTTTCATTGCTGTAACAAAGAACTGAGGAGAATTACTTAGTGAAGGAAAGGTTTAGTTTGGCTCATTGTTTCACATATTTCAGTCCAATGTTATTCAGCTCTATTGCTCTGAGCCTGAAGTGAGGCAGAATATCATGGCAGAAAGGTGTGACAGAGGAAAGCTGCTCAATTCATGGCAGGCAGGAAGCAGAGAGAAAGGGGGAAGTGGGGAGGAAGGGATAGAGAGGCAGACAGACAGAGTACGAGAGTAAGAGGGGGAGGAGCTAGGGGCAAGATACAGTCCTCAAGGGCCACCTCTAGTGCTCTTTTTCTTTCAATCATGCCCTACCACCCTACAGTCTTCTTACTTCCCAGTAGTCTTTTCATCTTTTATGGTCAGAGCAGTCACAATCTATCCACTTCCCAAAAACCTACCTCTTCACATTGTTTCACTGGGAATAAGCCTTCAACATATGAGTTTGGGGGGGACATTTCAGATCCAAACCATAACAATGACCGTCCTCTTTCCTCCCTTGTGCGCATGACATTCATCATAATATGGATGCTTTCCCATATGGGGTGGTAAGTGATAAAAATATGGGAAAAGAGCTCAGTTATAAGCACAGATACTTCTCAACAGGAGGGGCTGTGGTTTTACTAGATGAACATAACCAAAGAAGTAAATGGACTTAGTAACCATACACAGCCAGTGGGTTACCTTTGAGTATTTGCCCTTATGGGATATTGCCTTATAAGAACTTGCCCTGCTACATAAGTGACACCAGAGCTGAATGGGTATGTTGACAGATCTAAGAGGGAGAGACCCATTCAGCAGCTCCTGGTCCTTTAGATTGCATTTCAGACTCCACACTATGAGTGGGAAGGGCTTGTTGTCTTTGTTTTCTCTTTCACAATACAAATCTAATTATAGTATAGTAATTAAGTAAATTATATGTGAGCCACTTTCCTCCTTCCCCAAGGCATATTGTTGCCAATCTACAGTGCATTAAAATATCCTGTGTTTTTTGGTCACAGGTTTATAACTATGATCAAACTACTTGGTTAAGATTATTCCTGGAATGCTCCTATATGGAACTGTATGATCCAGCTTTCTCACTCCATAGTACTTATCCTGAAGAACTAAAATTGCAAAATAGTGCATGCATCACCGATGTTCATAGCAGCACTATTCATAGTCTTTTGAGGAATATTTTTACGGCTTCCCAAAGTGGTTGTATAATTTAAAGTCCCACAGACACTATTAAGTGTATATCTTTCCCCTGTCCTCTCAGCAATTATTGTTGTTTGTATTCTTTTTTTTTAATTTATTTTTATTATAAACAAATGGGATACATTTTGTTTCTGTTTGTACATGGAGTAACAGCATACCATTTGCATATTCATAAATTTACATAGAGTAATGATGTTTGATTCATTCCATTATTTTTTTCCTTCCCTCCCACCCCTCCCACCTCTCTTTTCCCTCTATACAGTCCCTCCTTCCTCCATTCTTGTCCCACTCTCACCCCCCATTAAGTGTCATCATCCGCTTATCAGTGAGATCATTCCTCTTTTGGATTTTTGAGATTGGTTTATCTCACTTAACATGATATTCTCCAATTTCATCCATTTGCCTGCAAATGCCATAATTTTATTATTCTTTATAGCTGAGTAATATTCCATTGTATATATATACCACAGTTTCTTTATCCATTCATCAATTGAAGGGCATCTAGGTTGGTTCCATAGTCTGGCTATTGTGAATTTAGCCACTATGAACATTGATGTGGCTGTATCTCTGTAGTGTGCTGATTTTAAGTCCTTTGGGTATAGGCCGAGGAGTGGGATAGCTGGATCAAATGGTAGGTCCATTCCAAGTTTTCCAAGGAATCTCCACACTGCATTCCAGAGTGGCTGCACTATTTGCAGTCCCACCAGCAATGCATGAGTGTACCTTTTTCCCCACATCCTCGCCAACACCTACTGTTGCTTGTGTTCTTGATAATCGCCATTCTAATTGGGGTGAGATGGAATCTTAGTGTAGTTTTGATTTGCATTTCTCTTATTACTAAAGATGTTGAACATTTTTTCATATGCCAACACCTACTGTTGCTTGTGTTCTTGATAATCGCCATTCTAATTGGGGTGAGATGGAATCTTAGTGTAGTTTTGATTTGCATTTCTCTTATTACTAAAGATGTTGAACATTTTTTCATATATCTGGTGATTGCTTGTAGATCTTCTTCTGTGAAGTGTCTGTTCATTTCCTTAGCCCATTTGTCAATTGGATTATTTGCATTCTTGGTGTAGAGTTTTTTGAGTTCTTTATATATTCTGGAAATTAGTGCTCTATCTGAAGTATGAGTGGCAAAGATATTCTCCCACTCTGTAGGCTCTCTCTTCACATTACTGATAGTTTCCTTTGCTGAGAGAAAACTGTGTAGTTTGAATCTATCCCAGTTATTGATTCTTGCTTTTATTTCTTGTGCTATGGGAGTCCTGTTAAGGAAGTCTGATCCTAAGCCAACAAGTTGAAGGTTTGGACCTACTTTTTCTTCTATAAGATGCAGGGTCTGTGGTCTGATTTCAAGGTCCTTGATTCATTTTGAGTTGATTTTTGTGCAGGGTGAGAGATAGGGGTTTAGTTTCATTCTGTTGCATATGGATTTCCAGTTTTCCCAGAATCATTTGTTGAAGAGGCTATCTTTTCTCCATTGCATATTTTTGGCACCTTTGTCTAGTATGAGAAAATTGTATTTATTTGGGTTTGTGTCCATGTCCTCTATTCTGTACCATTGATCTACCTGTCTGTTTTGGTGCCAATACCATGCTGTTTTTGTTAATATTGCTTTGTAGTATAGTTGAAGTTCTGGTATTGCGATACCCCCTGTTTCATTCTTCCTGCTAAGGATTGCTTTAGCTATTCTGGGTTTCTTATTCTTCCAGATGAATTTCATGATTGCTTGCTCTATTTCTGTGAGGTACGTCATTGGGATTTTAATTGGAATTGCATTGAATCTGTATAGCACTTTAGGTAGTATGGCCATTTTGACAATATTAATTCTTCCTATCCAAGAACATGGAAGATCTTTCCATCTTCTAAGGTCTTCCTTAATTTCTTTCTTCAGTGTTTTGTAGTTTTCATTGTAGAGATCTTTTACCTCTTTGGTTAGATTGATACCCAAGTATTTTATTTTTTTTGAGGCTATTGTAAATGGAGTTGTTTTCCTCATTTCCCTTTCAGCTGTTTCATCGCTTGCATATAAAAATGCTGTAGATTTATGCGTGTTGATTTTATAGCCTGCTATTTTGCTGAATTCATTGATGAGGTCTAGAAGTTTTCTGGAGGAGGTTTCTGGATCCTCTAAATATAGAATCATGTCATCCGCAAATAGTGACAGCTTAAGTTCCTCTTTTCCTATTCGTATCCCTTTAATTTCTTTAGTCTGCCTAATTGCTCTGGCTAGAGTTTCGAGGACAATGTTGAATAGAAGTGGTGAAAGAGGACATCCCTGTCTTGTTCCCGTTTTTAAAAGGGAATGGTTTCAGTTTTTCTCCATTGAGAATGATGTTGGCCATGGGCTTAGCATAAATAGCCTTTACAATGTTCAGGTATGTTCCTACTATCCCTATTTTTTCTAGTGTTTTGAGCATGAAGGGTGTTGTATTTTGTCAAATGCTTTTTCTGCGTCAATTGAAATAACCATATGATTCTTATCCTGAAGTCTATTGACATGATGGATTACGTTTATTGATTTATGGATGTTAAACCATCCTTGCATTCCAGGAATGAACCCCACTTGATCGTGGTGCACAATTTTCTTAATATGTTTTTGGATATGGTTTGGCAATATTTTGTTAAGGATCTTTGCATCTATATTCATCAAGGATATTGGTCTAAAATTTTCTTTCCTTGATGTGTCTTTGCCTGGTTTGGGTATGAGGGTGATATTAGCTTCATAGAATGAGTTCGGTAGGGTACCCTCCTTTTCTATTTCCTGGAATACTTTGAGAAGTATTGGAATGAGGTCTTCTTTGAAGGTCTTGTAGAACTCGGCTGAGAATCCATCAGGTCCTAGGCATTTCTTGGATGGTAGATTTTTAATGGCTTCTTCTATTCCATTGCTTGATATTGATCTGTTTAAATTGTGTATGTCCTCCTGGTTCAGTTTGGGAGGAACATATGTCTCTAGAAATTTGTCAATGTCTTCGGTACTTTCTATTTTGTTGGAATACAGATTTTCAAAGTAGCGTCTCATTATGTTCTGTATCTCAGTTTTGTCTGTTGTGATATTTCCTTTTGCATCATGTATTTTAGTAATTTGAGTCTTCTCTCTCCTTTTCTTTGTTAGTGCGGCTAAGGGTTTATCTATTTTGTTTACTTTCTCAAAGAACCAACTTTTTGCTTTGTCAATTTTTTGAATAGTTTCTTTTGTTTCAATTTCATTGATTTCAGCTCTGATTTTAATTATTTCCTGTCTTCTACTACTTTTGCTGTCACTCTGTTCTTCTTTTTCTAGGGCTTTGAGCTGTAATGTTAGGTCATTTAATTGTTGACTTTTCATTCTTTTCTGGAAGGCGCTCCATGCAATGAATTTTCCTCTTAGTACTGCTTTCATAGTCCCAGAGATTTTGATATGTTGTATCATCATTCTCATTGACCTCTAAGAATTTTTTAAAAAGGAGGACATTTCATACTGCTTAAGGGAACCATAAATCAGGAAGACATAACGATAGTAAATATTTATGCCCCAAACAATGGTGCATCCCTGTACATCAAACAAATCCTTCTCAATTTCAAGAATCACATAGACCACAACACAATAATTCTGGGCGACTTTAACACACCGCTGTCACTACTAGATAGATCTTCCAAACAAAATCCAACCGAAGAAACCATAGAACTCAATAAACCAATCAGTAACCTAGACTTAATAGACATATATAGAATATTCCATCCATCAACGAGCGGATACACTTTCTTCTCAGCAGCACATGGAACCTTCTTGAAAATAGACCATATGTTATGCCACAAAGCAGCCCTTAGGAAATGCAAAAAAATAGAGATACTGCCTTGTGTTCTATCAGATCATAATGGACTGAGAGTAGAAATCAATGACAAAGTAAAAAAAGGAAATTACTCCAACACTTGGAGACTAAATAATATGCTATTGAATGAAACATGGATAACAATAAACATCAGGGAGGAGATTAAAAAATACTTAGAGTTCAATGAGAATGTTGTTTGTATTCTTGATGATTTACATTCTAAATGGAGTGAGTATAGTTTTGATTTGCATTTCTCTGCCTGGTAAGGATGTTGGAGTTTTTTTTTTTTTTTTAATGTATTTCTTGGCCATTTTAGTTCTTATTTTGAGAAATTACTGTTTGTATATTTTACCCATTTATTTATTTGGTCATTATTGTGTGTGTGTGTGTGTGTGTGTGTGTGTGTGTGTGAAGTTTTTGAATTCTTCTCAAAAACTAACTATTATATTCTAACTATTCTAACTATATACTATTATATTCTAATATTAATCACCTGTCAGAAAAGTGATTAGCAAAGTTTTTCTCTCATTCTGTAGACTATCTTCATGCTCTTCTTTCCTTCACTGTGAAGAAGCTTTTTAATTTGATATTTTTTTTTTTTTTTGGACAGTTTCTTAAACTACAGGAGTCTTATTAAGAGAGTTAGGGGGGCTGAGGATATAGCTCAGTTGGTAGAGTGTTTGCCTCACAAGCACAAGGCCCTGGGTTCAATCCCCAGTACCGCCAAAAAAAAAAAAAAAAAAGAGTTAGTGCATGTGCTAAAATGTTGGAGTGTTGTCTCTCTGTTTTCTTCTAGCACTTGAAAATTTTCTGGCCTAATTTCTGGTCTTTGATCCACTTTGGGCTGATTATTTGAAGGAAAAGATATAGAGTCTAGTTTTGTTCTTCTACATGTGACTATCTAGTTTCCTCAGCACTATTTGGTATAAAGGTAATCTTTTCCCTCTCATATGGTTTTGGTACCTTTGTCAAGGATCAGATGACTGTATCTGTGTGAATTAGTTTCTGTCTTTTATTCTGTTTGTCTTCATGTCTGCTTTTATGGCAATACCATGCTGTTTTTGTTGCTGTATTGGTGACACCTCCAACATCACGGCTTGCTCAGGGTTTCTTTGGCTATTCTTGGTCTTTTATTCTTCCATATGAATTTTAGATATTCTTTTCAGTTCTGGGAAGAATGCTACTGGTATTTTTATTGGAATTGCATTGGATCTATATAATGATTTTGTCATTTTTGACAGTTCTTCTCCATGAGCATAAGGATCTTTCCATGTTCTATGGTCTTCCTCAATTTATTTTGTCAGTATTCTATAATTGATATTGTAGAGGATTTTTTACCTCCTTTGTTGGATTATTACCATTTTTGAGGATATTGTGAATGGAATAATTTTCTTGATTTCCTTTTCCTAAGATTCATTATTGGAGTGTAGGAAAGCTAGTTATTTTTGTATGTTGATGTTGTATCCTGCAACTTACCTGAATTTGTTTATCATATCCAGAAGCCTTGTGGTAGAGTCTTTGTGTCTTCTAGATATGGGATTATGTCATCAGCAAGCAGAGATAGTTTGATATCTTCTTTTCCTATCTTTGCCCTTTAATTTCATTGCTTTCCCAATTGATCTGCCTAGAGTTTCATGAACTATATTCAATAAGAATGGTGAGAGTGGGCATCCTTGACTTGTTCCTGATTTTAGAGAAAATGCTTTCTGTTTCCTCTATCCAGTGTGATGTTGACTTTGGGTTTGCCATATATAGCATTTATGATATTTAGGTAAGTTACTTCTATCCCTAGTTTCTTTGCATTATAGTTATGCAAAATAGTGTATATTTTGACATTAGAATGCTTACATGGCACATAATTTGCTCCATTTCAGTCCCTAGTTCTTCCTCTTTCCTTCCTCTTTCCCTCCCCATTCCTCTTCCACTATTATCTTCCTTCTATTATTTATTTTTAATTGGTAGTTTGTAGATAGAAATACATGAAGGTGGAATTCTACAATTTTTTCATGCTGTTTATCATTCTGTTATGATCTGATAATATTCATATAATGATATGGATATGTTTTTATTTGATAAGACTTGCTTTGTATCCTAAAATATGGTGTATTTTGGAAAATGTTCCATGAGCTGATGAGATGCAAGTGTATTCAGCTCTTATTGGGTGAAATATTCTGTGAATTTATGTTTGATATATTACTCTTATGGTGTAATTTGTGTCAGAAGTGTCTTTATTGATTTTTATATGTGTATGACCAGTCTATTGGCAAGAGGGGTATATGACCCATGTATTGGCAAGTATTGTTTATTGGGGTCTATATAGGATTTAATGTGAACAAGTGATTATTTTATATAATTAGGTGCACTGATGTTTGGAGCATGGATATTTCCTATCATTATATCTTCTTTTTGGAATATTCCCTTTGTCATTATGCAGTGAATTTTCTTGTCTCTTCCATTTAATTTTTTTGCTTAGAATCTGCTTTTTTTTTCAGATGTTATAATAGCTACTCCCATTAGTTTTAGTTTCAACTGCCAATGCTTCTCAGTTTTCCATGGCAAATCTGCTGCTTTAATTCACTCTGTGAGAGGTGATGTTAACACTGCATTCTGCTGAACCATCATCTTGGAATATTTCTCTAATTTTGCTCTAAATGTAAAATATCCTAGAGTAGGACCCAATGTCACCCTCTATCCGTTGCTACCTTGGGCCTGGTCATTGCTTTGGCATATTTCTTTTCTCTGTTCTTCACATTAAAGTATTATTGAAAGTTGAGCAGGGTTTGTTTATATGAGGAGCAAAGTACATTATCACTTGACTGTGGGTTAACTCAGCCACAGAGTCTACCCTGTGAACTCATAATATTCCAGTTACTCCTCAGCCCCTCTCAGAAAGATGGGAAACAAGCAACAGAAACAATGTAGAGTATTAAATAAATGCCCAGTGCTTATTGTGATATTGACAACAATAATCACCTTGAAGAGTAGAATGGCAGAGTCAGCAGTTAACAGCAGCATTGTTTTAGTCAGCTTCTTTACTGCTGTGACTAAAAAACTGACAAGAACAATTTTAGAGGAGAAAAAGATTTTGGGGGGCTCACAGTTTCAGAGATCTCAGTGCATAGATACTTGGCTCTATTTTTAGGGGCTTGAGGTGAGGCAGAACATCATAGTGGTAGAGTGTGGTGGAAGAAAGTGGCTCAGGGCATGATCAGGAAGCAAAAATGATTCCACTTGCCAAACACAAAGTATATACCCCAAATTCCTGCCCCCAGTGCCTACCTCCTCCACCCATACCCTACATGCCTTCAGTGACCCCATCATTTCACCTCTGAATTTTCTTGCATTGTCTCACATATGAGTTTTTGGGGACCACATGATATCTCAACTAAAACAAACATCATCAATAAATAGCTGCAAACTAGAGCTAGCATTAAAGTGTACAGTAGGTGTCAATTATGCCTTCAGCAATATTAATGAACCCAAGAACATGAGTGGTGAAAGTAGTAATTATATAAACTAAATAGATCTAAAATACTGTAGAAGTACACTGCATTAAGAGAAAAGAAAAAGTAGGAAGGCAAAAGAAAGTTTAAATATTGAAAAAGTAGACAAAGTGAATGCAGAAGAGAGATAGCAAGTGACTGCTATAAAGAAGGAAGAGTAAAATATAACTAAAGGAAATAGAGAAAGAAGAAGAAAAATTGGCTACCAGAGGTGAAAAAGAGGGGAGAAGAAGTAATAAGAAAAAATGAAATAAACAAACAAACCAAACAGGAAGAGCAATGAACAAGTCAAAAACTAAGTCAAATCAAAGCAAACAAAAAACCATAACCCTCTAAAGTCAAAACAAGGTGAAGCAACAAATAGGTGAAAAAAAAATGATAAAAATGAGGGGAAAATGTGTGTATGTGAACATATATCTATGTATATTTATGAACCAATCAGCACAACAAGAACACAAAAATAATAAGGAAAAAAGGGAAACATTCTTAATGAAAAATGAAGGGACTTTTCTCTGCTGAGGTGCTCAAACTTGTTGATAAGGATGGGCGTTCACTGCCTATGCCTTACTGTTCTTCTTTCCATTTATTCTTGAGCTGTTTACCTCTTAGAGTAAGGACTAGGGATTGTTAATCCCATCTGTACTGAGTGGCTCACTATGCTGCCAGTGGCCTGGAACTGAGTCTCATTGAATGACTCAGCTCCAAACTTGTAACCAGCATAAGGTAGGACAGAATGGGAAGTAGTGACAGATGGAGTTTTATCTGTGCAAAATGGATAGATACCCTTCCAGAGCAGGGCTGTTCAGAGTTCTAAATGTCAAGTTACATTTGATAGTGTTTACCATTGATCAACCTTTTAGATTTTATTGGGTGGTACCTTCTCTGGAGAGAATAGCAGATGCTTATCTCTGCTGGGTGTCTGAATCTCTGGGGCATCAGGAGAACTCCATTCATAAGGCAGGGTAATTAAACCTCTATAGGTCTCATGTTCTCCATCACCTATGAATGAGCTCTTCTCAGGATCAGATCCCAAGTGCAAATGTGCCTGCTTTCCATCTTCTAGTTGATTCTACAAGTTTCCCGACCCCAAAGGAAAGGGAGCCACACTCTCTTCTGTATCCCCAACCTGAGTAACCTTGAGTGACATGAATTCTGTGCCCAGTTTAGTCATGCCCCTCCATGCTCTAAACCTCATGGCAGGTGCTTTCTGGGACAGTCCAATAATGTTTGTTATAAGTTCCCAGCTCCCATAGCAGAAGGTCACTCCATGGTCATTTCAAGATGTCTCACCACCATAGCTCTTCTCTTGCCAGCCAAGACATGGAGCACTGTTTAAACATCACTTTGCTATGCTGCTTCTGGATCAGTAATGATTAGACTGTCTCTGTTTACAGGTTTCCCCCTGCCAAATTTTATCAGAGTTTTTCTGTCTTTTTTTCTGCCTATGTCACTTCTCCCCTCTGTAGTGAACTGGTGCTATTGGCCTAGCTCTGTGTTATTCTTTCTTTTCCTCTGTTTAAATACAATGTAATTTCTGTGTCTCTAATACTGACTTTCAATTTCAGCAACTCTTTCACCCATCTTGCTGGAAAGCAGTATTTCTACTGCTTGAATCCCAAACCATAGAGATACTAGAAAACACACCTTCCACTTATTTGCATATTTTTCCAGCCCTAGGGAGAATATTTTATATGATATTTTTCAGGAGAAGTTATGTGGTTTGCAGACAGGTGGGTGCCTCAGTTATCCAATGTTCCAGAAAGTAGTTTCTTCTGAAGAGTAGGCTCTCTACATCCTATCTTGATTACATAGATCAGCTAGAGGTATAGTCCAGTGGATCTACAGAAGACAAATTATCAATGCATCTGAATTATTAGAGTGACTTCTGTCTGGTTTTTGTTAGCACCCTTCTAACTGTAACTTAGGACTAGTGAGTGATTTTTTTTTTCTTTTTGTTCCTGGCTAACTTGAGTGTGCAGTCATTTTATAAAAGAGCAGACAGACGCAAAAAGAAACTTCTGAGAATTTGATCTCTGTTGCAGGAGCTTATGTGCACTTTGAGTAATTTATAAATGTCAGTTATATTCATATGATTGATTATGCTATTCAATTGAACTATGTCCTTAACATTATTCTGCCTCATGGGTAACTGCATGTCTGTTACAATATGTTAATGAGTTCAGCAATAAAAGTGCATTCTTCTATTTCTCATTGTAGTTATATCAGTTTCTGCCTAAGATGGTTTTACTCTCCCTTGTTGAGGATTTTTATACCTTCTTGCATCTTTGAACCTTTATCTTCACATATCATCCTTCTTTATCCCTAGTAACTTACTTTCTTAGTTGTCCTCTCTGTTTAAAATTAATGTACCTACTCTTATTCTCATCTATATATTAGTTATTGCCCTAAGGAAAAGAAACTTGTTATTTCTCCATTAATCTAACAGATGATAGTTTGCTGAAAACAATAATGGTAACAATGAATATCATTACAATTGCATATGTAATATATATGCACATATATGTGTATGTATGAACAATAATGAATGGATGACAACAATTTACAAAGGCTGGGAGGGAAACTGGTATGATTTTGTTATTATAAAATACTCATACACCTGCAGTTATATAGTCCCATTCTGTAGGCTCTCTTCACCCTCTCTTTCTGTTGCTGTGAAAAAGTTTTTGATTGGCAGCATCTCATCTATTGATTTCTAGTTTTATTTCTTGCACTTTAGCAATCTTTTTAAGGAAAAATGGTTCCTGTGCCAATATGTTGAAGTTTGGGCTTATGTATTATTTTAGCAGTTGTAGGTTTTCTGGTCTAATTCTTAGGTCTTTGATCCACATTGAATTGACTTTTGTGTGGGATGAGAGTTGGGTTTCATTCTTCTGTATATAAATTTCCAGTATTCCCAGCATCCTTTGTAAAAAGATTATCTTTTCTGCAAAGTATGTTTTAGGCACCTGTGTCTAGTATCAGATAATGGTATTTATGTGGGTTTGTCTCTTCTGTTCTGTTACATTAGTTTTCATGTCTGTTTTGGTGCCACTACCCTTTTATTTTTATTACTGTAGCTCTGTAGTCAGGTCTAGTATTGTGATGCATTCAACATTAATCTTTTTGGTCAGGATTGCTTTGTTTAAAATTTTATGAGGGATCTTTGCACCTATATTCATCAAGTATAGTGGCCTCGAGTTTTCATTGCTTGATGTATCTTTGGTTTTATATCAGGGCGAAACTGGCTTTATAAAATGAATTTGTCTGTGTTCCATCCTTTTATATTTCATGGAATATTTTCAGGTCAAAATGTTAGTTCCTCTTTACAGGGCAGGTAGAACTTGGATAAGAATATGTACATTCCTCAGTTTTTCTTTCTTGGAAGGCTTTTGCTAGCTGCTTCAATTTAATTACTTGATATTAATATGTTTAAGTTTTCTATAACATCATGGTTTAATTTGGAAGGTTATATGTGTCTTGGAAAGTGTCAGAATCATCAAGATTTTCTAATATTTTACAATACAAGTTTTCAAAATAGTTTGTAAAGACTGGTTTTCTGTAGTGTCTGTGATGCAATTTCCTTTTTAATCTTAATCTTATTAATTTGATACTGATTACTTTGTTTTGGCTTGTTTGGCTAAGGTTTACCAACCTTTTTACTCTTTCAGAAAAACAACTTTAGTTTGATTCTGTTTATTGTTACTTTATTCTCAATTTCATTTATTTTAGTTTTGATTTAATAATTTCCTCTCTTTTTCTGATTTTTATTTAAACTTGTTCTTCTTTTTCTAGGCACTTGAGGCGTAATGATTTCCTTAACCAGTATGAAGGGATGTCCTTTGTTTCTTCTGATTAATTTTGGTTTGAAGTCCATAGTGACTGATAAAAGAATAGTTAACACTGTTCACTTTTGTCTACAATGTGCATGGCATATATTTTCTCATCCTTTCAACTTGAGTCTTCAAAAGTCTCTGAAAGGGGAGTCTCTACTATGCAGCATATTTTTAGCTCCTCTTTTTTAATCCAATGAGCCAATCTATGTCTTTCAATTGCAGAGTTTAGATCATTTACATTTAAAGTTATTGCAGAGTGGTGAGTTTTATTTCATGTTATTTTGATGAATTTCTAACGTTTAATTCAGACTTGATTCATGCTTTGGTCAGGTCACTATCATGACAAAAGAAAAAAACAAGAACAATTGAAAGAGAAAAAGTTTATTTGGGGGCTCATAGCTTCATACATCTCAGTCCATAGACATTGAATTCCATTCCTTGGGGACGAAGGTGAAGCTGAGTATCACAGCAGCAGTGTAGTGGAGAGAGAAGCAGCTAAGAATATCACAAAAGGAAATATAGAGAGGTATTCCCCTCACCATGAGCAAAATGTATACCTGAAAGGGACACCAAAATTGCCCACCTATTCTAGCCACACCCTAACTGCCTATAGTAGACAACCAGTTGATCCTTGTGATGAGATAAATTCACTGGTTAGGTAAAGACACTCATAATGCAATCAGTACACCTCTACACTCTCTTGCGTTGTCCCACACATGAGCTTTTGAAGAACATCTCATATCTAAACCATAATCTTACACCCCTAACCCCAAAATCCCATGCCCATCTCCAAATGTAAAATATATTCAATTCATTTAAAAGAGTCCTTATAGTCTCAGAAATTCCAAGATTGACCCAGAACTTCAGCATCTTGAATTTCTGGAAAACCACTACTATGTGGTGGACAGCAAGGTTGGACACCATATCTAGGAGCACCTTCTCATCCAGAAAACATGGCTACAGCCTAGGTGGTTAGACATGGTAAAATAAACTTTTTAGGATGTGCTGTACAAGTAAGGAGCTACATTGGTCTCTGTTCAAAGAAATTTTTATATTTACACCCTTGAACCTGAAATGAGTATGTTCTTGCCATTCCTGAGATGTTTCAAGATAATGAACTTGGTACTGTCTCTTTAGTGGCTATATTCTCTTTACCACAGATTCCTTAACTCCAGATTTACTCTGCCTTTTCAGCTCCAAGTTTTCCAAATGTTTCCCAACTTCCTTTGGAATCTCAATGGAAGCCTCCATGATGGCTAACTTCAGCATCTTGAATTTCTGCAAAACCATTACTATGTGGTAGACAGCAAGTTAGACACCATCTCCAGGATCACGCAAGCATCGAGCAACAGTGGCTGCAGCAGGTGACTGGCCGTGATGAAGTAAAATTCTTAAGATGCCCTAACATGTATCAAGGTAAATTACTGTCTCTTCAGTGGTACTGTCTCATTAGAGGCTAATTCTCTTTACTACCACAGCATCCTTAGCTCCAAGTTTATTCTCATTTTTCAAGTCCACATTTTCAAATATTTCTGTTCTGCTTTCTGCTCCTTATTATCGCAATAAAACCCACAAAAAACTTTCCAGCAATACACATAAAACTTCCTTAGTTCTGTACTGCTTAGAAAGTTTCTGGACCAGATTAATTAGTTCATTGCCTTAATGCAGTCTTACAGAAACTCTTAGGCCACAGCAGAATGTGGACACTTCTTAGTAAGAACATAACACCAGATGGAAAATAAGTCCTGTTGACCCTTGTACAACTTTGAGTCACATATCATGCTAGTGTTGTCTCCAAAGGGCTTGTGTATTTCTACCCCTCTGGTTATTCTGGTTACAGCCCACATAACCTTCCTCTGGACTTTTCCCTGCTCAGTCATCACCTTTCCTCACCAGATGTTCCATGGAACTGGCATGGTACCAAATCTTAGGGGTCTCCACTGCAATTTTGTGTTAGCCCAATTAAATAGCAAAACCAAATTACACATATATACACACATACACAAATACATGTATGTATATGTATATATTCTGACACATTATAAATATTTCCATTCCCCTGTGGAGAAATAGGGTCATAGACAAACAGAATGGGTCCAAAGTGAGATGTGAATCCTCTGGTCCAGGAGTCCTGTTAGCCCATGTCCAGCTTTGGGACACATGATATGCTAGTGTTTTCTCCCAAGGGCTCATGCATTTCTAAATCTATGATTTTGCTGTATACCATTTACATGACCACCCTCTTGGCTTGTCTCTGTTTGAATCCTCGGGTTTCCTCAGCAGATGATTCATAGTACTGACGTTTCTTAACCTTAGCAGTCTCCACTCCAACTTTAACTTTATTCTCAATTCTACATAGATTGCCCCTCTCTGGGAATGAGCATAGGTGCTCCAAACCTGCTGTACGTTGCTGGACCTCCAAGACCTTCCTTAGGAATCTGGGTGAAAGTTCACATGATCCCTATGTCCAGCATCTTGCATTTCTTCTAAACCACCCCTGTGTGGGAGACAGCAAGTTGGACCCCATCTCGAGTAGAATCCCTGCATCCAGGAACAGTGGCTGCAACCTCTGTGTGTCTGGGTGGCTGGGCATGGTAAAATAAATAATTCTTAAGACGCCCTGTGCAAGTAAGGTGCCACACTGGTCTCTGTTCAAGTGCATTTTTACTTTTACACCCTTGAGCCTTACATGAAAATGGTCTTGCCAATTCCTGAGATGTATCAAGGTAAATTATTGTCTCTTTAGTGGTACTTTCTCTTTAGTGGCTGTGTTCTCTTTACCTCAAGATCCTTAGCTCTAGTTTTACTCTCACTCTCCAAGTCCACGTTTTCCAACTATTTCTCTTCTGCTTTCTGCTCCTGATTATCACAGTAAAACCCACAAAAAAACCTCCAGCCATACTCATGACACTCCCTAAGTTCTATGCTGCCTTGAAAGCGTCTTGACCAGATTAATTAGTTCATTGCCTTTCAATGCAGTCTCACAGAAACTCTCAGGGCTCTGTAGAATGTGGCCAATGTCTTAGGCAGAACATAACGTGCATGGCCTTAAGTCAAATTTCCTAGAGTCCTCCTTTTCTTCTGAATCTTGAGCCCAGCTTTGGCTTCTGAATCTTGAGCCCAGCTTTGGCTTTCCACCATCCTTTTGAATTTGCTCCAGAATTTCCCATTCAGGTTTCCCTGCCATGTCCCATTGCTTTTCCAGCTTACCTCCAAAAACCTCCAAATTCTTCTGAAGCACATGGTCAGTTAGTCAGTGCAATAATCTGACACTTCGATAGCAGTTGCTGTTTTAGTCAGCTTTTCTGCTACTGTAACTCCAAGATTGGACCATGGAAACTAGAGGACAAAATCTTTCCTTGGGAGCCTCTGTTTTCAGAGGTCTCTGAAGTCTTTTAGTTGAGAACTGAGGTAGGGTTCATCATCCCAGCTAACCTCAGTGGTTCAGACAGGCAGCTCAGGACATCACACCAGGAAGTAGAGGGAGAGAGAATCCTGTCCACAGAGACATAACATAAGCCCCAGAGGCACAACCCATGTGGCCACCCTCTTCCAGTCATATACTACATGCCTACAGTATCAAACCAGCTAAACCTGATCAGGGGATTAATTCACACATTATGTGAAGACTTTCATAACCCATTCTTCACCTTCATACTATCATGCATTATCTCACACATGAGCTATTCAGGGGCCCCTCATACTTAAACCATAAGTTACACCACTGAGCCCTAGTGCTCATGCCCATCTCCAAATATAAAGTAAATTCCATCCATTTACAAGAGTCCTTATATTCTCTACAGTTCCATGATTGCCCAAAAGTTCTAGTTCAAAGTCTATTCATGATATCAAGGCCAATTCTCTGGTTAGTCCATTTAAAGAACAAAACCAAAATACACAGACACACACACACACATCCTGACGGATTTTAAATGTTTCCTTTCCCCTTGGGAGAATAGGATCATAGAGAGAAGGGATGGGACCAACATAAGATCACAATCAGCTCGTCATGCAGTCATGTTGGCCCATGTCCAGCACAGGATAACATGACATACTAGTGCTTTCTCCAAAGGGCTTGTGTATTTCTACCCCCATGATTTTTCTGGTTACGGACTAGATGACCTCTCTCTTGTCTTATCTCTTCTCAGATCCTCAGCTTTCCTCACCAGATGTTCCATGGTACTGGCATTTCTTAATCTTAGGTGTATCCACTACAATTTTACTTCTTTTCAATTCTACATGCATTGCATGCTCTGGGAATGCCCTTGGGGCCTCCATCCCTGCTGCCAGTTGCCTGGCCTCTCGGTCTTTCTTTGGAATCTAAATGGAAGCCTCCATGACCCTTATCTCCAGCATCTTGTATTTCTGCAAACCACTACTGTGTGATAGACAGCAAGTCAGGCACCATCTCAAGCAGCATCACTGCCTCCAGGAGCACTGGCTGTAGTAGCCCCTGATTTCCTGACTGACTGGGCATGGGAAAATAAACTTCTTAGGATGCCCTGTCCAAGTACAATGCCCCACTGGTCCCTCCTCTAGGGAATTTTTACAATTACACCCTTGAGCCTGCAGTGAGTATGTTCTTGCCAATTCCTGAGTTGTTTCAGGGTAATATCCTTCATACTGTCTCTTTAGTGGCTGTATTCTCTTTAACTACCACAGGATCCTTACCTCCAGTTTTATTTTCACTTTTCAAGTCAATATTTTCTAAGTATTTCTGTTCTTCTCTCTGCTCCTGATTATCACCGTAAAACCCACAAAAAAACCTCCAGCCACACTCATGCTCCTCCCTAAGCTCTGTGCTGCCTTGAAAATTTCTTGGCCAGATTACTTAGTTCATCACCTTTAAATACAGTCGCACAGAAACTCTCAGGGCACAGCAAAATGTGGCCAACATCTTAGCCAGAACATAACATGCATGACCTTAAGTCGAATTTCCTACAGAGTCCTCCTTTTCTTCTGAATTCTGTTGAGTCCAGCTTTGACTTTCCACCATCCTATTGGCTTTCTCCAATTCTGAATTCCCACCAGATTTGCCCATTCAGTTCCATTGCCCCATCCCATTGCTTTTCCAGCTTGCCTCCAAAAGCTTCCAAATGCTTCTGAAGCACATGGTCCATTAGTCACAGCAACAACCTGACACCTCAGTACCAATTACTGTTTAGTCAGCTTTTCTGCTACTGTGACCCCATGATGGAATAAGAGAAACTAGAGGACCAAAACTTTATTTTGGAGCCTCTGTTTTCAGAGGTCTCAGTCCATTCTAGTCTTTCCCTTGATACCTGTAGCAATGTTCAACATCCCTGTAGAACTCAGCAGTTCAGATCAGCAGCTCAGGACATCATACCAGGAAGCAGAGGGAGAGAGACTCCCCTTAACATGGACAAAATATATACACCATGGTCACACCCCAATTGGCCCACCTTTTCCAGCCACGTACTACATGCCTACAGTATCAAACCACCTAAACCTGATCAGGGGATTAATTCACACATTAGGTGAAGACTCTCATAACCCTATCAGTTCTCCTTTAAACATTTATACATTATCTCACAGAAGAGCTATTGAGGGACACCTCACATTTAAAGCATGACCTTGGAGCTGGGGATATAGCTCAATTGGTAGAGTGCTTGCCTCACATGCACAAAGCCCTGGGTTCAATCCCTGCCACAAAAAAAAAAAAAATTTTAAATAATAAAATAAAGCATGACCTTACATCACTGATCCCAAAATCTCATGCCCATCTCCAAATGTAAAATACATTCAGTTCATTTACAAGAGTCTTTTATAGTCTCTCCAGTTCCAGTGTTGGTCCAAGTCCAGCATTGGCTTACACGTCATTCTAGTGTTATCTCCAAAGTCCTTGTGTATTTCTACCCCTATGTTTTTGATGGTTACAGCCCACATGACCCCCTTCTTGGCTTATCTCTGCTTGAATTTTCAGCTTTCATCAGCAGATGTTACATGATACTTGCATTTCTTAGTCATAGGTGTCTCCACTGCAGTTTAAACTTCCTTCTCAATTCTGCATGCACTGACTTCTCTGGAGATGCACAGAGGGACTACAACTCTGCTGCACTCTTCCTGACCTTCCAGACCACCTTTAGAATCTCATTGGAAGCCTCTATGACCCCTAACTCCAGCATCTTGCATTTTTACAAAACCACTACTCTGTGGTGCACAGCAAGGGCAGCATTTCCTCATCCAGTACCTTTGTCTCCAGCAATCTCCGAGTGCCTGGGTGGCCGGACATGGTAAAATAAACTTCTTAGGATGTCCTGGACAAGTCAAGTGACCCACTGGTCTCTGTTCAAGGGAATGTTTACATTTACACCCATGAGCCTGACTTGAGAATGATCTTGCCAATTCCTGAGATGCTTTAGGGTAAAATCTTCAGTATTATCTCTTTAGTTGCTGAAATCCAGCATCCTGTTTTCCTGCAAAGCCAGCACCAATGTGCTTGATTTAAAGATCTGTGACCATTTCAAGCAGTAGCCAAGCCTACTGGGACCATGGTAGCAGCAGCCTCTGAGTGCCTGGGTGACTGAGCGTAGTGCAAAAATTCCATCCCCACTGTGCAAACGTGGTATCCCAATGGTCTATTCTCAAAGGAAATTTTACTTTTACTCCCTTGAGCCTGAGATTGGTTTGGTTTTGTCAGTTTCCAAGATACCTCAAGCCATCTTTCATATTGTTTCTGTACCAAGAATGTAATATTGCTTTAGTGATTGTGATACCTTTAACAAGCACAAATTTCTTAGCCTGTTTTACTCACAATTTTCTGATCAAACTTCCAGTTTTTCAAATGTTTCTGCTTTGGGCAAAATGCAGACAACTTCTGTTTTAGTCAGGTTTTTCATTGCTGTGACCAAAAAAAAAAATCTGAAAAGGACAATTAGAAGAGGAGAGTTTATTTGGGACTCAGGGTTCTGAGTTCTCAGTCCATAGATTATCAACTCCATTCCTTGGGACTTGGGGTGAGGCAGGAAATCATGCCAGAAGTGGGTGATGGAAGAAAGCAGCTGAGAGTATGGTACCAGTAAACAGAAAGAGATCTGTCCTCACCAGAATAAAAAGTATAAACCCAAATAATTGTTCCTAATGACCCTCCTCCTCTAGCCACACCTCACCTGCTTTTACCACACAGTTAATCCCTATCAGGCATTAATTCACTGATTCGGTAAAGACTCATAATCTGATCATTTTATTTCTGAACTTCTTTGCATTGTCTCAAACATGAATTTTGGAGGTCACCTACATTTAAAACGTAACATTCTGCCCCTGGTCTCCAAAATTCCATGCCCATCTCACAATGCAAAAAAAAAAAACATTTATTCCATTTTGCAAGAGTCCACATAATCTTTACTGTTCCAGGATTGCCCAAAATCCAAGCCAAAGTCTCCACTGAGACTCAAGGCACATATTACATCATAAGCCCCTATAAAAACCAAAAGCAAAATACATATAGCCAACACATAAAGGTACAGAGTAAATATATCTATTCCACAAGGGTGAAATAGTGGCCTAGAAAGAAGAAATGGTACCAAAAAAAAAAAAAAAAAGACTGAAATTTAGCTGAGAAAGCAAATCCTGTATCTCCATGTCCAGCATCTGGGGCCCATGGTATCCTGATGTTCTCTCCAAAGGGCTTGTCTAGCTCTGCCAATATGGCCTTTCTGCTTATAGATTACCTTGCCTCTTTCTTTGTTTGTCTCTGCTCAATTTTTTCAGCTTTCCTTTGTAGATATTCCACAGTACTAGCATTTCTTAGAAATCTCTTTAGTCCAATCTACTGACAAGTCTTACTATTACCAAAAGCTCAATCCTTGTCCCCATTGACAATCCAATAATTGGTTTTGAAAAAAGGAAAAAATGATTTATTGCTTTGCTAGCAGAGTAGAAACACAGGGGACTTCTGTCCCAAAGGTTGTGATTCTGAGGGCTTTTATAGAAGTGCTCAGAGAGAATAAGATTAGGGAGGAGAGATCAGGAAAGAGAAGATAGGGAAAAGATCAGAGAGGAGAATATCAGGAAGGAGAAGGTTAAGGAAAAGAAGAGTAGGGAGAAGGTCAGGGAGAAGAAGGTTAGGAAAAAGTAAAACAATGTAAGTTTCAAAGCCACGAGAGATAGAGTCAAAGCATCAAATGAACATTATGCCAGTCTTCTGAGCTCCCACCAAAATTGCCCATTAAGGTCCTCATAAAGCATTCTAAAACTTTTCCAGTTTGCATTGCTAAACTTTCCAAAATTTCCTCCCACAAATTCCAAAAAGCCCCCAAAACTTCTCAACCACAGGGTCAGGATAGTCACAGCAACAACTCCACTTCCCTGTACTAATTTCTGTTTTATTCAACTTTTTTGTTGCTGTTACCAAAAGATCTGAGAAAGACAATTAGAGGAGGAGGCAAAGTTGATTTTGGGGCTCATGGTTTCAGAGGTCTCACTCCATAGGTGATGGACTTGGGGCTCAAGATGAAGCAGAACATTGTGGGAAAAGGGTGTGGTGGAGTAAAGCATGGGAACTGGGTACCAGGAAGCAAAGAGAGAGAGATGGAGAGAGCACTCCTCACGATGACAAAATGTAATCCTCAAGGCACACCCCAAAGGTCACCTCCTTCAAGTCACACCCTACCTGCTTTCAGTCACCACTCTGTCAATATCCATAGGGGAATTGATTCACTGATTAGGTGAAGATTCTTGTAACCCAATCATTTCATCTCTAAAATTTCTTGTATTGTCTCACACATGAACTTTTGGGTGACACCTAATACCTAAACCACAGCAACTTCTTTCATAACATGGATGCCTCTAGTTCAGTTTCCCAGAGTTGTTCTTCTATGAAATCTCATGATTCCAGTCTTACCATCAAAGTCCCATTAGCATTCTGCTCTTCTGAACCTGCAACAGATATAACCACTAAACTCTGCTTACAACATTCTAATGCTGCCCCAGCTTGCATCTCTAAACTTTTCAAAATTTCTCCCTGACACAAAACAGCTCCAAAGGTTTCTGAACCACATGGTCATATTAATCATCACAATGACCCCTCTTCTAGCTACCAGTATCTTTTTTCATCAGATTTTTAATTTCTGTGACCTCAACAGAACAACACAGAGGATGAACCACTTATTTTGGCTTATGGTTTCAGAGGTTCAGTCCATGATCTGCTGACTCCATAACTCTGGGCCAACATCCAGGTGGAAGTGTTATGGTTAGAAATTGGGATCAGGTTCATGTTCCATAGTCTAAGAATGAACACTGTGAGCAATGAGATAAGCAAGCAAGCAGAAATTTATTGAAGAGCAGGTTAAGGTTCAGAAGTATAAGAAAGCTCCCAATGGAGAGTATGGGAGGGAAGAGATTGCAATCAGGGTCTCTTGGCATCCCTTTTTTTATTTTTTAAAGGCACATAAAGGGAATTCAACTGACCCTCTTGTAACCTGTCCTTGAGATTTTAATTGCTTCATGCAAGGTCTCAGGCTGAGTTTCATAATTGTCTTTTTATGACAATAGAGGTTTTTGTCCCTTTTGAGAAGTATGTATTTTGACCTGCTGAAGCACATCTCAAACAGCAGGACATACCTTAAAGGGTGGTCCTGACATCCCTCCTCCTTATCAGCCCTCACCATTCTTTCCTGCTCTGCCTGCCTATTTCCCCTACCCCAGGAGGGTGTGGCAGAGAAAAACAGCTTTGTGTATAGCAACAAGGAAGCAGAGAGAGCTCCAATCACAGGGGACAAGATATAAACCTCAAAGTCCTTCTCCCAGTGACCTATTTTCTCCAGTCACACTGTACCTAACTATAGTTGTCACCAAATTGGTCCATATCAGTGGGTTAATCCACTGATTAGGTTACAACTCTCATAATCTAGTTATGTCACCTCTGAATATCTTCCCATTGTCTCACACTTGAGTTTTGTGGGACAACTCATATGTAAAACATAAAATCCCCCAAATGTTCATGTGCATGAGCTTGGTCCCCAATTTTATAGTTTAAACATGGTAGAACGTTAATGGGTTAGTGGAAGATGATTAGATCATGGGGACACCATTCACACAATGGATTAGTGTGGCTTTCACAAGACTGCAATAGTTCCCATTAGAGAGAGTTCTTATAAAATTATGAGCCTTACCTCGCCCCATGCTCTTGCTTCCTCATTCTGTTTGTGTTTTTCTTAATGTGGTCATTTCCTTTTCCACCTCTCTGACATATAATGCAGCCAGGGTGGATGTTGCCAGATGTCAGCACCATGCTGTTAAGACTTTCCAGCTCCCAGTCATGAGTCTTTTACACTATCCAACCTTAGGTATTTTGTTACAGCAACACAAAACAGACTAATGCCATGGACCATGAGAATGGTAGTAGTACCTGTAAGGAATCCCATGAAAACCACGCCGGATAGGAGAAATCACATAAGGGAGTTTATTAAGCAAATAGAGTGTCTCCCTGCAGGGTAAAATGAGAGAGAAAATGAGAGGAAAAGAAATGGAAAGAGAAAGGGCATGCACTAGAGAGAGTGGAAAAGTGAGGAGGAGAAAGAAAGTGAGTCAGGGGGAGAGAAAAGCAAGAGAGAAAAGATGGCAGTGAAGCTATCTTTAAGAATCCCACGGGGCTAACAGGGGACCAATAACAGAGAAGGATACTTGCAAGCTGACTGATGAACCAATAGCTAGCTAGGATGTTCACAGACTGACAGTAGTTGGGAGGTGGGGAAATGGCTGCAATGGAAAGGGTGAGGAGAGCAGTTCTGTACATTACATTCACCCATTTCTATTTTTATAAGAAAATCTTTTGTTCTCCAGTTCTTTCCCGCCTTAACTCTCCTTCCTGCCTAAGTGACTAGGGCTAGTTTTGCAGGTTAAATGTAAAAAGTCCATTCTCCTAGGGGCAATCTTTAACTTCCAGACTTCCAGAGGCAGATGGTTTTCATGGACTTCATTTCCTCAACCTGACTGATCCCCTATTTCTACACTAACTGCCTGTCCCCAATTCTGGCTTCATTCACCCCTCTAATTTTAGGAACTCCTTTACTGCTGTAGGGAAAGGGGGGCGATGACCACTCTGGCTTCTTTGAGCTGGAAGGGAGCAGCATGGGGCAAGCAGTTTGGAGTTCCCTTTTTAGAAATCAGGTTAATCGAGGGGTCCATGGTAGAAGTTTGGTTGGGGAAGAGCAGGCTGTAAAGGCATCTGGGGATGGCTGCTTCTATGAGAGAAGAACAAAAAGACATGAGTACTGAAATGAGACTAATATAAAAGTTGCAGAATCTGAAACAAGCCAATGAATATCATAAAGATGACAGAAGTCAATAATTCCTCACCAGGGGGTGAAAGAACTGAGAGGTTATTCCCATAACAAGGCTAGCAAAGGCTGGAGAGGACAAGGCCTTTATTTGGGAACTTTAACATTGTCCAGGCTATCAGGAATGTAAACACAACATTTAGTAGAGATCTCTATACTTCTGTTACTAGCAAACATAGATTAAGCTTACCTGTGTCTGTAGGCCTCAAACTGACTAAAACTTCTGACTCTGGCAGTTTCTCTTGATACTTATCAGGCACATTTGCCTAAGAATATCTCTTTTGTAGCTTTTAGTCTTTATTCTAGTGGGCTAACACAAGTGTACATCTTAAGTTACATCTTAAGTTACATTTAACTATTATTTCTTTTAAATGTCCAAGAATGGCTATATTTTGGTTTTAACTGTTTTGCTGGGTGTCTAAGATCAAGCTGGTCAAATTGACCTGTTCCTGTCTGTTAAAGAGTCCGCTGAGTTCCGACAGGGGTCACTTGTAGAGAACTTAAGAGCAGCTTCTTAGCTCCATTAGTGCCATTGGTTACGCAGGGTCTCCTTGATGAGGTGGCTTCCCTTGGAAGCATTAGGGGTGTCTCCCTTTTTCCATGACCCTCCTCTGCAGCAGGTGCACTAATTTACTTTTCATCCTCTAGTGGCCTCATCAATCTCCTTGATCAGGAGGTTGTGTGACCCACCCAGAATTGCAAAGCTCCTTAGAGAAGTCCTCTTGTTCCCTGGGTTCAGGCTGACTTAGAGGGAAGACCCAAATATGGACTTTTCTTGACTTCTGTATTTAATCTCCATCTCTAAATTTGATCTTAACCATCAAGCAAGCCAGTCTCACCAGTCATAAAGTAAGAGTACTGGGCTTTACCTTCAATGTCTATAACTTTACAGTTATTTACCCCCTTTTATCTAATTGGAGTCTACATTATCTGTCCTATAGGTGATGGCTTACTATTTATTTCAAAATTAATCTATGGTGTACTTCTGCAAAATATTAATCAGGCAACAGAGTTTACAAGGAAAATACAAAATGGAATCAATAACAGTAAAACATTCAGTTTGTGCAATAGCTATCTTGAATTTTGGCTGAGTTATTCATTATATCCTGTGTTTGAGATCACAGTAATCTTTACAACAAACATCAAACTTTTGAACACAACTTTAAATGAGTTAAAGTCTGGCTTACTTTGGAGCCATTCTAACATGCAGCAGGGTTGTGAGGCAGAGCCTTACCTCAGGTAAGGTGGGGCTTTTTCTGAAGCTAATTTTTTCCTCTTTTGCCATGACCAGCATGACCAAATTCTCAAGTTCAGTGAGGGACAAAGGAGTATTAGAAAATAAAGGTTTATAAACACAGATTTTGAAGATTAAGCTGAGATCAGATGGAGCTCTGTTCTCTGATGGAAATGCAGATCTGAAGAGTTATGTCAGCAATCTTTATATATGTATGTAAGCATTATTCTTGGTTTTCAGGAAAGTTACAGAGACTAGGACATTAACGTAACTTTTTTCTTTTCAGAGCTGCAAAGTGCAATGTTAGGAGCTCTGTGTAGCTCTCAAGGAAGTCCACTGTCCAAAGTTACTATAAGGTGGGTAGGAACCAGAGAAGGGAGCTGATGAAACACTGGTTACCTACCAAAAGAATTCCTTCCGTCCCAAGAACTGTGTGCCTAAGATCAATGTCAGAGCTGATAGGACTCCTGTATAGAGCCTCCCCAGGGAGGGTACTGCCACAGCAGTTAGGCATCTTGTGCCCCTACACAGGAACACTACCAGGCACCAGGTATGCCACAGTCATGAGGTCAGAGACCCCAATCTCAGTCACTGTTGTCCCATTTTTGCTATTGTGCATTACACTCTTTATTTTACATATATTGACTCCTGAATCTATATGAACATTAGTTAACACAATTTAACATTATATCTAAAACATGAATTAAAGAAAAGCTGAGAGAGCTTTTAACTGTCCTTTTGTGTGGCAAAGTGGCAAAATGCTTTACATATACCCTATTGATGACAGGCCCTATAATAGAACATTAAATGATAGGTTTACCATTACAGACAAGTTTAATTGGGAGAACAGCAGCTTGATAAATTTTCTGCTTCAAAGGCTTGTATACCTGGAAAATATGAACACATTTACTATACAAAGAATAATGTTTTTAAGTATGTTACTCCATGGAATAACTTTATAAATTAATCAGATGTCTCTAACAAACACATTTGAGTAATATTTAACACAAAAGTAAAGGCCTTGTAATGTTTATCTCCATTGCAATGTAACAGTTGTTCATTAACCTAGGTATGTAGGATCAAAGTTGTGAACTCAAAAATAAACCATTTAAGAAAAACAAAAGTCTTAGAAGAAAAATGATAATGGCCATTAATTATAGCATGAGAAAATGAGAAAGAGAAGAGCAGAGAGAAAAGATGAGGAGAGATAAAGTGATCTATGTTGCAGCTCAGGAGAAATTTTAAATGGACAATTTTTTCCTTTTCTTGGGTTTGAGACTGGTCTCTCCCACTGAGCTTTCCTCCATTTACATTTCCATGTAAGCTTTGACTGAGATCTGAAAGCAGCCAACAGGTTCTAGCAGAAACTTGATGCCTAGGGCAGTTTAACACCTTTTTCCTGGTTAGTAATCAATTCAGGTTTGGATGCAAAAAATTGTTAAACATTATCTCCCACTATGTGTGGGGAATGGGGCTGCTATATCATACTCCTTACTGGGACATGCCACTGATAGTTGGGCTTTTTATTCCCTCCACACCAGTGTATGTGGGACCTCATGGCAGGAGGACTAGGTGGGCTGGGCTGGGGAATGGAAGCAGAAACAGAACAGGGTAAAGGAGATGGAGAAGCAGGGGGAGACAGAGAAGCAGGGGCCGGAGGCGCCTGAGTCTGCAGGAAGAGCCAAGGAGCAAGAAAGAGACTTGAAGATACGGAATCCCTTTCCATCTGCCCACTCACTCATGGAAGCTGTATGCCATTACACAAGCAAATTTTGATGGATTTAAGCCGGGGATCAGGGGAAGGGTTCCCAGGGTTGAATCTGCCAGAATGGAGGACCCAGATCCCATGGTGGAGACTGATACAGCCAAGTCTGTGGCCAGGGCATCCCGAGGCCAGAGTAATCGGCTGGAGATAAGGGGCAGCACATTGATTGTGTCGTCACACAAGCACCAACGTGTGCCAGGCAAAAGTCGAGTAGGGTTGAGGACCTGATATCAGGGTTTTCGAGTGCAAGTGTGAGCGCAAGCACGAGCGTGAGATGAGCCTCAACCCTGAGAGAGACTCTCCACCATAAAATCAGGAATCCACCCAGCAGATAAGACCGACTATAGGGGCCAGCCATAATAAAAGTTGTGGCTGGGGGTACCCCCACCCCTCAGCCACCTCAAGAGTCCCGGATAAACCAGCCTAGGGGAACCCGCCTGGAGGACTCACCAATCTGAAGTCTGGTGATGGATGCAGAGCAGAGGGTCCAGGCGAATGGAAGGTGGGGCTCTGTCTGGGGGGTCACTGCGGCTCAGATGGGGTTCCACTTGCTTAAGAGGCAGTGGAAGGACCCATCCCGAGTCACAGCATCAATGTAAGGGATCCCACATAAACCACACAGGACACAGGAAATCACATAAGGGAGTTTATTAAACAAACAGAGTGTCTTTCTGCAGGATAAGAGAAAATGAAAGGAAAAGAAAGGGAAAGAGAAAGGGCACGCACTAGAGAGAGTGGAAAAGCGAGGAGGAGAAAGAAAGTGAGTCAGGGAGAGAGAAAAGCAAGAGAGAAAAGATGGTGGTAAAGCTATCTTTAAGAATCCCATGGGGCTCACAGGGGACCAATAACAGAGAAGGATACTTGCAAGCTGACTGATGAACCAATAGCTAGCTAGGATGTTCACAGACTGACAGTAGTTGGGAGGCGGGGAAATGGCTGCAATGGAAAGGGTGGGGAGAGCAGCTTTGTACATTACAGTACCTACCTCTGTGTTGTGTAGCTTGTCTCATTTAATAGCATATAAAGTATATAGCATAATACCAACTTTAACCACTGTGGCAAAATTTTGCTAAGATTTTGCAGATGTCTTTGCAATCTTTGTAAAATATATCACAATGAAAAATAAAACCACTAAGAATAAGTGCCTCAGATATTTTCTATTAGGATTTTTTAAAACTAATTATTGAAAAATTACTTTCACCTTGTTTAACTGAGGATTATTGCAGTGTATCTTTCATATGATTACATGAGATGAAAGGTGGAAGCAATATATCAAATTCCTCCCATTTAGATTAAACTCTCCTGAATCACTTTTAACTTTTCCTTCTCTTTCTCCATGTCATCACCATCTCTGTTAGTTCAAAATTTGGCGATTTTTATATGTAATGAGAAAAACCTACACAACTGTGTGAGACTGTATCAAATCTATTGCAAACCCCCTTGCAAATTCTGATTCTATCATGTGTGTTAGTCAGCTTTTCTTTGCTGTGGCTCAAATATCTGACAAGAGCAACATAGAGGATGGAAGTTATATTTTGACTCATGGTTTGAAAAGATTGAGTACATGGTCAGCTGGCTCCAATGTAGAGACATGGTAAAAAGGCATGGAAGAGGAAAGCTGTTCAATTCACGGCAGCTGGGCTGCAGAGGGTGGCAGGAATGGGACATGCACAGATAGAATCCCCAAAGTCACACCGACAGTGACCTACTTCATCCAGCTATCCCCAACCTGCCCACAGTTTTTACCACCTCCCAGTTAATCCTTTCAAATTATTCAGTCATCAATTGGATCTGGGGAAAATTCTAAATCCAAACCATAACCTTCTACCCCTGGCCCTAAGCTCAGGCCCATCTCAAAATGTGGAATGAATTCAGTCACTCTCCAAGAGTCCCTCCCTGTGCTTTTAACAGTTGCATGCAGATAATGTGACAATGGAAGGATTTTAGGTCAATTTCATGTATGTATACCCAAATAACCCCATCAAAACTGCATTATAATCTGGGGTTCTTCACAGTATCCATCTTAATATGCCTCTTTATTTTAAAAATTTGAAAATTTAGCCTCAAAGAACACACAGTATTCTCTATGACCACCCATTTCTCAGATAATCCTGATGACTAATCTCCTGTATTCTGGTTGACAGCTGATGAAGAAACAAAATTTGAAAAATTTTACAGACATCGAACAATTCAACATACAGACAGCATAGATGATAGAGTTACTAGTGGACTATTTGTTTTGTGTGTGGATGTGTCATTTTATAATATATAATTATATAATATATTATATAATATATAATTTTATAAACTATGGCTCAAGACATCCATTCAAGAGGAAAAGAGAAGCCAATAGTAACCTGAGTAATAAACCATAATTCTTACCTTTCTAAAGACTTTTAAAAGTTGTAATGAGAATTTAAGACCTTATCTTAAAAATATGAACAATGCGCTCACTAAGCTGTATTCTATATCCAAGTTTTCAATATATATTATTTGTTCATATTACTTTTTCTTTTTTTTTTTCAACCAATAATCTTTATTTTATTCTCAGTTGACAGAGGCAACTGCCATGGGAAGCAAATGATTAAAGAAAGTAAGAGATTCTCTACTGAACAGTCTAAAAGGAAATCAGAACATGAACTGACTGTACTCAGTATATTGCCTGGTCATTCAGAGGCTTGGTTATGCTTTTGCAGTAACCAGAGATGTTTAATATATGACTACTTTAGTCTATTTATGCTACTATAATATTTCAAACTGTTTAATTTATAGATAATACACATTCCTTTCTCACAGTTCTGGAGGTTAATGAGTGGAAGATCAAGGCACTAACACATTCAGTGTTTGTGATAAGGGTTTCCTCTCTGCTTCCAAAGTGGTATGTTCTTCTTTTTTTTATTTTTTTCCAAATTTTCTTCTATTTTTTTTTTTTAATTTAAAGAAATGGGATACATGTTTTTTCTCTATTTGTACATGGAGTCAAGGCATACCATTTGTGTAATCATAAATTTACATAAGGTAATGTTGTTTGATTCATTCTGTTTTTTTTCCTTCCCGCCACCCCTCCCACCCCTCTTTTCCCTCTTTACAGTCCTTCCTTCCTCCATTCTTACCACCCTCCTTATCCCTAACCCTAAACCTCACCCTAACCCTAACGCTAACCCTTCCTACACCCCATTATATGTCCTCATCCGCTTATCAGCGAGATCATTCTTCCTTTGGTTTTTTGAGATTGGCTTATCTCACTTAGCATGATATTCTCCAATTTCATCCATTTGCCTGCAAATGCCATAATTTTATCATTCTTCATGGTGGAGTAATATTCCATTGTATATATATGCCACAGTTTCTTGATCCATTCATCAACTGAAGGGCACCTAGGTTGGTTCCACAGTCTGTCTATTGTGAATTGAGCAGCTATGAACATTGATGTGACTGTATCTCTGAAGTATGCTGATTTTAAGTCCTTTGAGTATAGGCCAAGGAGTGGGATAGCTGGGTCAAATGGTGGTTCCATTCCAAGCTTTCTGTGGAATCTCCATACTGCTTTCCAGAGTGTCTGCACTAATTTGCAGCCCCACCAGCAATGTATGAGTGTACCTTTTTCCCCACATCCTCGCCAACACCTATTGTTGCCTGTGTTCTTGATAATCGCCATTCTAATTGGGGTAAGATAAAATCTTAGGGTAGTTTTGATTTTCATTTCTCTTATTACTAGAGATGGCGAACATTTTTTCATATATCTGTTGATTGCTTATACATCTTCTGTGAAGTGTCTGTTCATTTTTTTAGCCCATTTGTTGATTGGGTTATTTGTATTATTGGTGTAGAGCTTTTTGAGTTCTTTATATATTCTGGAAATTAGCTCTCTATCTGAAGTATGAGTGGCAAAGATATTCTCCCACTCTGTAGGCTCTTTCTTCACATTGCTGATAGTTTCCTTTGCTGAGAGAAAACTGTGTAGTTTGAATCTATCCCAGTTATTGATTCTTGATTTTATTTCTTGTGCTATGGGAGTCCTGTTAAGGAAGTCTGATCCTAAGCCAACAAGTTGAAGGTTTGGACCTACTATTTCTTCTATAAGATGCAGGGTCTCTGGTCTGATTCCAAGTTCCTTGATCCATTGTGAGTTGAGTTCTGTGCAGGGTGAGGGATAGGGGTTTAGTTTCATTCTGTTGCATATGGTTTTCCAGTTTTCCCAGCACCATTTGTTGAAGAGGCTATCTTTTCTCCATTGCATATTTTTGGCACCTTTGTCTAGTATTAGAAAATTGTATTTATTTGGGTTTGTGTCCATGTCCTCTATTCTGTACCATTGACCTCCCTGTCTATTTTGGTACCAATACCATGCCGTTTTTGTTACTATTGCTTTGTAGTAGAGTTGAAGATATGGTATTGCGATACCCCCTGCTTCGCTCTTTCTACTGAGGATTGCTTTAGCTATTCTGGGTTTTTTATTCTTCCAGATGAATTTCATAATTGCTTGCTCTATTTCTGTGAGGTACATCATTGGGATTTTAATTGGAATTGCATTGAATCTGTATAGCACTTTAGGTAGAATGGCCATTTTGACAATATTAATTCTGCCTATCCAAGAACATAGGAGATCTTTCCATCTTCTAAGGTTTTCTTTAATTTCTTTCTTTAGGGTTCTGTAGTTCTCATTCTAGAGGTCTTTCACCTCTTTTGTGAGATTGATCTCCAAGTATTTTATTTTTTTCGATGCTATTGTGAATGGGGTAGTTTTCCTAATTTCTCTTTCTGAAGATTCATCACTTATGTATAAAAATGCATTGGATTTATGAGCATTGATCTTGTAACCTGCTACTTTACTGAATTCACTAATGAGTTCTAAGAGTTTTCTGGTGGAATTTCCAGGTTCCTCTAAATATATAATCATGTCATCAGTGAACAGGGATAGTTTGAGTTCTTCTTTTCCTATTCATATCCCTTTAATTTCTTTGGTTTGTCTAATTGCTCTGGCTAGAGTTTCAAGGACTATGTTGAATAGAAGTGGTGAAAGAGGGCATCCCTGCCTTGTTCCAGTTTTTAGGGGGAATGCATTCAGTTTTTCACCATTTAGAATGATATTGGCCTTGGGCTTAGCATAGATGACATTTACAATGTTAAGGAATGTTCCCACTACCCCCAATTTTTTCTAGTGTTTTGAGCATGAAGGGATCTGTATTTTATCGAATGCTTTTTCTGCATCTATTGAAATAATCATGTGATTCTTAACTAAGTCTGTTGATATGGAGAATAAAATTTATTGATTTCTGGATGTTGAACCAACCTTGCATCCCTGGGATAAAACCCTCTTGATCGTGGTGCACTATCTTTTTCATATATTTTTGTATGCGATTTGCTAAACTTTTGTTGAGAATTTTTGGGTCGATATTCATTAAGGATGTTGGTCTGAAATTTTTTTTCCTCAATGTGTCTCTGTCTGGTTTAGGTATCAGGGTAATATTGGCTTCACAGAATGAGTTTGGGAGGGTTCCCTCCTCTTCTATTTCATGGAATACTTTGAGGAGTATTGGAATGAGTTCTTCTTTAAAGGTTTTGTAGAACTCGGCTGAAAACCCGTCTGGTCCCGTACTTTTCTTTGTTGGTAGGCTTTTGATGACCTCTTCTATTTCATTGCTTGAAATTGATCTATTTAAGTTGTGTATGTCCTCCTCGTTCAGTTTAGGTAGTTCATATGTCTCTAGAAACTTGTTGATGTCTTTGAAGTTTTCTGTTTTGTTGGAGTGTAGATTTTCAAAATAGCTTCTAATTATGTTTTGTATTTCACTCGTGTCTGTTGTGATATTTCCTTGTTCATTCTGAATTTTAGTAATTTGAGTTTTCTCCCTCTTTCTCTTTGTTAGTGTGGCTAAGGGTTTATCAATTTTGTTTATTTTTTTCAAAGAACCAACTATTTATTTTGTTAATTTTTCCAATTGTTTCTTTTGTTTCAATTTCGTTGATTTCAGCTCTGATTTTAACTATTTCCTGTCTTCTACTACTTTTGGTGTTGGTCTGCTCTTCTTTTTCTAGGGCTTTGAGCTGTAGTGTTAAGTCGTTTATTTGTTGATTTCTACTTCTTTTGTTGAATGTGCCCCATGAAATAAATCTTCCTCTAAGTACTGCTTTCATAGTGTCCCAGAGGTTTTGATATGATGTATCTTTCTTCTCATTTACTTCTAAGAATTTTTTTATTTCCCTCCTGATGTCTTCTGTTATCCATTCATCATATAATAGTGTATTATATAATCTCCAGGTATTGGAGAAGTTTCTGTTTTTTATTCTGTCATTTATTTCTAATTTCAATCCATTATGATCTGACAGAGTACAATGTAGTTACTCTATCTTCTTGTATTTGCTAACAGTAGCTTTGTGGCATGAGACATGGTCTATTTTAGAGAAGGATCAATGTGCTGCTGAGAAGAAAGTGTATTCGTTCTTTTTTGGATGGTATATTCTATATATGTCGGTTAAGTCTAAATTGTTGATTGTGTTATTGAGATCTATGGTTTCTTTTTTCAATTTTTGTTTGGAAGATCTATCCAGTGGTGAGAGAGGTGTTTTAAAATCACCTAGTATTATTATGTTGTGGTCTGTTTGATTTCTGAAATTGAGAAGGATTTGTTTGATGTACATGGATGAACCAATGTTCAGGCCATAGATATTTATGATTGTTATATCTTGCTGATTTATGCTTCCCTTAAGCAGTCGTCCCCTCTGACTAGTTTTGGCTTGAAGTCCACATTATCTGAAATGAGGGTGGATACTCCAGCTTTTTTGCTATGTCTGTGTGCATGGTATGTTTTTTCCAATCCTTTCACCTTTAGTCTATGGGTATCTCTTTCTATGAGATGAGTCTCTTGCAGGCAGCAAATTGTTGGATTTTTCTTTTTAATCCAATCTGCCAGTCTATATCTTTTGATTGATGAGTTCAGGCCATTAACATTCAGGGTTATTATTGTGATATGATTTGTATTCCCAGTCATTTGACTCATTTTGTTTTTTGGTTTCCCCTTTATTTGGCTATTCTGTTAGGCTAGTTCCTCCCATTGCTGATTTTCATCATTGTTTTTCATCTCTTCCTCATGGAATATTTTGCTGAGAATGTTCTGTAATGCTGGCTTTCTTTTTGTAAATTCCTTTAGCTTTTGTTTATCATGGAAGGATCTTATTTCGTCATCAAATCTGAAAGTAAGTTTTGCTGGGTATAAGATTCTTGGTTGGCATCCATTTTCTTTCAGGGCTTGGTAAATGTTGTTCCAGGCCCTTCTAGCTTTTAGGGTCTAGATTGAAAAATCTGCTGATACTCTTATTGGTTTCCCCCTGAATGTAATTTGATTCTTTTTTCTCGCAGCCTTTAAAAGTCTGTCTTTATTTTGTATGTTAGGTATTTTCATAATAATGTGCCTTGGTGTGGGTCTGTTGTAATTTTGTATATTTGGAGTCCTATAAGCCTCTTGTACTTGGTTTTCCATTTCTTTCTTCAGATTTGGGAAATTTTCTGATATTATTTCATTGAATACATCGTCCATTCCTTTGGTTTGTTTCTCTGTGCCTTCCTCAATCCCAATAATTCTTAAATTTGGCCTTTACATGATATCCCATACTTCTTGTAGATTCTGTTCATGATTTCTTACCATCTTCTCTGTTTGGTCAACTTTGTTTTCAAGGTTAAATATTTTGTCTTCAATGTCTGAGGTTCTGTCTTCCAGGTGTTCTATCCTATTGGTTATGCTTTCTATGGAGTTTTTAACTTGGTTTATTGTTTTCTTCATTTCAAGGATTTCTGTTTGGTTTTTTTTTTTTTTTTTTTTAGTATCTCTAACTCTTTATTGAAATGATCTCTTGCTTCCCGTATTTGCTCTTTTAACTGTTGATTGGTGCAATCATTTAATGCCTGCATTTGCTCTTTCATCTCCTCCTTCAGTGCCTGCATTTGCTCTTTCATCTCCTCATTTGCTTCCCTGATTGTTTCAATTATGTACATTCTGAACTCCCTTTCTGGCATTCCTTCTGCTGTGCCATCATTGGGTTTTATTGATATAGTATCTAGGTTTGTTTGGGACATTTTCTTCCCTTGTTTTCTTATATTGGTCAGATGTCAGTGGGACTTTGTGATAGTGCAGATTTCCTCTACTGGCTTATAGTGTCCCTGTAGATCTCCAGTGTAACACCTCCCAGCCTTCAGTAGCCTGAAAATTAAGAAATTTTGTGCCTCCACCAATACAATAGATTATTGCCCCTATATTTTCTTCTAGTAGTGCATTTTCTGGAATAATTCCTAGGTATTTTATATATTCTGAATTGATTTTTGTACAGGATGAAAAAATAGAGATCTAGTTTCATTCTTTTAGACTTTGTTCAGTTTTCCCAACATTTGTGAAAATAGAGATGATTCCTTGCATCCTATCAGATCATAAAGGAATGAAATTAGAAATCAGCAACAAGATAACAAACAATTTTATCACCTAGAGATTAAATAATACATTTTTGAGTGAGGAATGGAATACAAGAGAAATCAGGGGTGAAACAAAGTTCTTAGAAACAAATGAGAATAAAGATCAAAATCTCTGGGACAGTATGAAGGCAGTTCTAAGATGAAAGTTTATAGCAATGAATTTATACATTATATAATGAAAAAAAATCATAAATAATCTAATGTTATACCTGTAGGCCCTAGAAAAAGAACAAACTAATTCCAAAATTAGTAGAAGACAGGAAATGACTGAGATCAGAGCTAAAGTATATTAAGTTGAGAATAAATAAATAAAATGAGGATCAAAGCAATATAGTTGGTTCTTTGAAAAGATAAACAATATTGATAAATACTTAGCTAAATTAACCAAAAGAAAGAGGGGGAAATACCCATGTCAGTAAAAATAGAAATGAAAAAGGAAATAACACCACAGACACTTTGGAAATTGATAGGATTATTAGAAGCTATTTTGAAAATTTTTTACTCCAATTAACTAGAAATTCTCAGACATTAACAGATTCCATAGACATACAGACAACTCAAATTGAACCACTGGGGATATAGAAAAATTAAATGTATCAATATCAAGCAATGGCATTGAGGCACCAATTAAAAGCCTTCCTATAAATAAAAGCCCAGGACAGGAAGGATTCTCATCCACGGTCTACCAGACTTTAGAGAAGAACTAATGCCAGTCCTCCTCAAATTAGTCCATGAATTAGGAAGGGAAGGAACACTGCCAAATTCATTCTATCAATCTAGTATTTAGAATTTCTGTAATTTATTTCAATACAGTATGTTTTCAATGCCCATATCGTCAACTCATCTTTCTCAATTTGTCTATTTCCTCATTTTAAAGATAATTTAAATGAAGTTGTTTTTTTAGGTTTTTTTAGAGTAATCATTGTTCATAGAAAAATATTTTTACTGACCATATACTCTGCAACATTTATGGAACTTAGTTTTTGGTTCTCATTTTATTTTAGTGGATTATTTAGGATTTTTTTTACAAAAACAATTATGTCATTTGAAAAGAGAGAATGAATTCTTCCTTTGCATTCTATGTCTTCTATTCATTTTTCATGCTACTTAAAACATAGTTATATTTTTCAAGTTTATGTGGAGGTCACAAGAAGAGTGGACATCGTTCTTGTTTCTAATCTTAGAGGATGTGCAGAGACTATCACAATAATGTATGTTGTCACACCTTTATTTTTCACAAATACTTCGTTAATATGAAAAAAGTCAACATCCATGCCTAATTTCTTGAGTGTTTTTATCATAAATGGGTTTTGGGTTTGCCAATTGGCTATTCTGCATCTTTCCAGATACTATGTTATTTTTCTCCTTTATTAATATGATGCATTTTAATAATTGTTCTCTTACATTGAACCAAACTTGTGTTCCTTGGATAAATACCTTCGTTCATAGCATAGAATATTTTTATGTTACTAATTTCTTTGTCTTGTATTCCATCACAGATTTAAAGAAATTTTATTAGAGTATTGTAATTTTACATAGTATTTGGGTCCTCTTTGTCAAAATTATATATACAAGGAATTTGATTTCCATTCCCTTTGCCCCTTCCCTTTTCTCCTTTCTTTCCTCTCCTCTTCTCCCTCCTCTACTGATCTTCCTTTAACTCATTTCTTTCTTTCTTTTTTTTTTTTTTTGGCATCCAGTTTCTATTCACAAAGAAAAAGCTCCAGTCCATCTTTTAATTTTTTTGAAAAATTCCTGACATTACAGAACTAAATTGAAATGTATTACTAGTCCACTCTTACATTTCCATGACAAACAGAAAAATTCATGAGCCAAAAACAAAAAGAAGAGGCGGGGGGGAGAAGCTTATACAACTAAATATGGATCTCAGCATTAACAGCTGAACAGAGAAAGGAATTAAAACGCTTTAATTAAAAAATCACGAGTGAACGATTGTGTGTAGATTCTGAAAATTTACAAACTATTTAAACCTGGAATCGCTGACTGTTCAGAAACTACACAGATGGATCATGGGTGGTGGTGAACAGCAGAAAGGGATTACGGATGAATCTGCTTTGTTCTAGCTGCTCCCCATGCCACCGGTCTCCAAGGAAAGCCTGAGGTTGATTAGACATTGAGCCAGGCTAATGCTGGCAACAGATCCAGTGATGGTAACCTGCCTATCAGTAGACCCTTCCACTGGGTTCGCAATTTTGATCTGCGCCCCAGACATCTGACGGATCTCATTGATTTTGGCGCCTTGACGCCCGATTATGCAGCCAATCAAGTCCTTTGGAATGGTGAGTTCATGAGAAGTAGTCCGAGCAGATGTATCTAAATCTGCCCAATAACCTTTCACCTCTGGAGAGCTGGATTCAATGCCACTGAATCCGGTGTTGCCATGCGTCATAGGAAAATGAGACTGTTGCATTGCCAACTGGTGCAGCTTGGTCAAATCTGGCTGTGGAATGGGATACTGTCCTTGAATGGTATAGGCCTCTAGAGGTGGTCCTTCCAAGTCAGGATTGAGGCGCATGGACTGGGTGGTGTGGGGAAAGCTCGCATTGCCTGTGCTGTACCTGTCCTGACCACCTGCAAAGATGACTAGAGAACTTGACGGCTTGGGCCAGTACGGGATGGTCATGCCCTTTCGGTGGGGACTGGGAGAGAGTCTCCAACATGACCACACAGATCTGTTTGACACACTCAATGATGGATTGCGGAATGCCAGCAATAGTGATGGCCTGCTCAGCTGTGTTGGGGAGCATACCCCTGCCACCTGGACTCGAGCCCCCGTACTCTCTCGTATTTCCTTAATCTTGCAACCACCTTTTCCAATGAGAGAGCCATACTGACTAGCAGGGGTGGTGAGCCTCAGAGTGACCAGGGGTCTAGTGGCAGCTGTGCTATTGGCCATAGAGCTGCTGATGTCCTCTTCCAGTTTGTCAATGATCATAGCAAAGGCTTTGAAGATGGCATTAGTGGGTCCAGCCAAAGTGATAATTCTCTCAGGACAGTTTCCTTCTGAGATGTTGATCCGTGCACCACTCTCCTCGCGCATTTTCTTAACTGATAATCCTTTCTTTCCAATGATACTGCCAACTTCCTTTCCATGCATAAGTAGCCGAATGGTGAGAGTGACATTTAATCCACCTTCAATCACACCGGTGTCCATGTCTAGCAGTGTTATGGGGAGCTGGACTTTGAGTGGTCAAGTCTTTGGTCACTGGTGGGGGTGAAAGTCAAAAACTGCAGGCGCAAGACGACTGAGGGGAAAAGGGGAGCTGGTGGGAAGGGGAAGGGCGGGAGGCCGGGGGCGGAACAATAGGGGCTGCCAGAAGGCGAGGGCGGGCCCCCAGCGGGCAGGCGGAGGAGGAGGAGGAATTGGGGGTGGAGGAGGAGGAGAAGGAGGAGGAGGAAGTGGAAGCGGGGGTGGAGGAGGAGGAAGAGGAAGGGGGAAAGAGACCCTGGGGCGGGGGGAGGGCAGTGGAGGGCGGGCGGGAGAGGGCGCAAGCTGCGGCTGCTCCAGCTGCTGCCTCTGCTGGTCTGTCATTTATTTATTTCTGATTGGTACTTTCCACATAAACATAAAGAAGATATTCCCTTTCATACACATATATCTATATAATGTGATTGTATTAGATTCATTCCATATTTCTTTCCTTTTTCCTTCCTTGATCCCTCCTTTACGTTCTCCTACTTCTATTCCATTTATGCCTTCCTAACCTTATTTTGCTTTAACATCCACATGTGAGAGAGAACATTAGACCCTTGAGTTTCTGACTGGCTTATTTCACTTAACAAGATTCCATCCATTTACTGGCAAATTTCATTATTTCATTTTTATTTATGGCTTAGTAAAACTCCATTATGTATACCACGTTTGCTTGATCCACTCATCTTTTAATAGGCATCTGGTTTCATTCCATACTTTTGCCATTGTGAGTTGTGCTACTATAAATATTGCAGTCTCTGTACCCTAATAATATGCTTATTTTACTTCTCTTGGCTAAATACTGAGGAGTGGGATAGCTAGGTCATATAGTGGTTGTTGGAGTATAGATTTTCAAAATAGCTTCTAATTATGTTTTGTATTTCAATCGTGTCTGTTATATTTCCTTCTTCATTCCGAATTTTAGTGATTTGGGTTTTCTCTCGTCTTCTCTTTGTTAGTGTGGCTAAAGGTTTATCAATTTTGTTTATTTTTTCGAAGAACCAACTATTTATTTTGTCAATTTTTTGTATTGTTTCTTTTGTTTCAATTTCATTGATTTCAGCTCTGAGTTTAACTATTTCCTGTCTTCTACTACTTTTGGTGCTGTTCTGTTCTTCTTTTTCTAAGGCTTTGAGCTGTAGTGTTAGGTTGTTTATTTGTTGAGTTTTACTTCTTTTATTAAATGCGCTCCATGAAATAAATTTCCCTCTAAGTACTGCTTTCATAGTGTCCCAGAGGTTTTGATATGATGTTTCTTTGTTCTCATTTACCTCTAAGAATTTTTTAATTTCCTTCCTAATATCTTCTGTTATCCATTCATCATATAATAGCATATTGTTTAATCTCCAGATGTTGGAATAGTTTCTGTGTTTTACTCTTTCATTTATTTCTAACTTCAATCCATTATGATCTGATAGAATACATGCTAGTGTCTCTATCTTCTTGTATTTGCTAACATTAGCTTTGTGGCATAAAATATGGTCTATTTTAGAGAAGGATCCATGTGCTGCTGAGAATCCATCCCTACTTTTTTGAGGAATCTCCACACTGTTTTCCAAATGGTCATATTAACTTTCAGTCCCAATAACAATGTATGAGTACATCTTTCCCCCCACATTCTTGCTAACATTTATCATTATTTGTATTTTTGATAATTGTCATTCTGATAAGTATGAGATAAAATCTTAGTGTAGTTTTTATTTCCATTTCCCTGATTGCTAGTGATGTTGAACAATTTTTAAATATTTGTTGGCCATTTGTTTTTCTTCTTTTGAAAATTTCTCTTTAGTTCTTTTGCCCATCTTTTGATTGGGTTACTTAAATTTTTTGTCATTGATTTTTTTTTAAAGTTTTTATATTGTGGCTATTAATCCCCTGTCAGAGAAGTAACTGGCAAAGATTATTTCTCATTCTATAAACTCTCTCTTCACTCTCTTAGTCATCTCCTTTATTGACAGAAGCTTTTTTGAAATTTCGTGGCCTTCCACTTATTGATATTTGGTTTTATTTCTTGAGCTTTCGGCATCTAGTTGAGGAGGTTGGTGCCTGCAAATGAATGATGGAGTACTGACCCTGTGTTTTCTTCTAGCTGTTGAAAGGTTTCTGGTTTCTGGACTGACACCTAAATTTTGATCAATTTTGATTTGACTTTTGTGCAGGGTGAAAAGTAGGGATCTGATTTCATTCTTGTACTGTAGGTTTCCTGTTTTCCCAGCACCATTTGTTTAAAAGTCTGTCTTTTCTCCAACATATGTTTCTGGCACCATAGTCAAGTATCAGATGTCTGTAAGTAGGCGGGTTTGTCTCTGTGTCTTCTATTCTATTCCTTTGGTCTTTATGTCTATTTTGATGCCAATACCATGATGCTCTTGTTACTATAGCTCTGTAGTATAATTTCATATCAGGTATTGTGATGCCTCCTGTATCACTTTTCTTACTCAGAATTGCTTTGGCTATTCTGGGTCTCTTATTCTTACAAATGAAGTTAAGGACTATTTTTTCTAGTTCTGTGAAGAATGTCATTGATATTTTGATGGGGATTGCACTGAATCTGTATATTGCTTTTGGTAGTATGGCTATTTTGAAAATATTAACTCTGCTTATCCAAGAACATGGGCAGTCTTTCTATCTCTTGAAGTCTTCTTCTTTTTATTTTCTTCAGTATTCTATAGTTTTCTTTGTAGAGATCTTTTACTTCCTTGATTAGACAAGGAAGGGTTTTTGGTGGTGGTGGTGGTGGTATTGTTGGGTATTTTTTTTTTTAGGACTGTGTGAAGAAAATTGTTTTCCTGATTTCATTCTCAGATGAATTATGGTTGGAGTATAGGAAAACTATTGATTTATGAGTGTTGATTTTATATCTTGTTATTCTGCTCGATTAATTTAACAGCGCTGGTACTCTTGTGGAATTTGGGGGCAAGGTCTTCTAGATATAGTATGTCATCAGCAAACAACAATAGTTTGATGACTTCTTTTCTAATTTGTATCCCTTTAGTTTCATCTCTTGCTTGATTACTCTGGCTAGAGTTTCAAGAGCTATATTGAATACAAGTGGGATGCAGGGGGCGGGGGTCCAGCCCCAGCAGGGGTCCATGGGTTCCACACTGGTAAGGAGGCTCAGGGAGACAACGTCGGTGATGGATGGAGAATGAAAGACACAGACTCTAGTTCTGGTGCAATCATTCCCACTTTATTCTGGGGAAGGCTGGGTTTATATACATTTTTCTTCAGGCTTTGATGACAGGCTTGTGACTAATAAAATCAAAGAAGTTTCCAAAGCATAGGCAGAAATTGTTTTTACCGAAAGATTATGAGAAAACAGTAACTTTACAGATTATCCTTACTTAATCACCAGGGCTTGCCATTGATAAAATAAGCAGGTCCATATCTAGTAGCTACTGTGGGAGGTGCTTTGTGCTTAGAACTTGGGGAAACATTGTTATCTATAAGTTTCTGTGCCCCAACAGGTTCTGGCTGTGCCAGTAAATGCAGTGTTTGGTTTTTAACATAGTAAAAACATTCTGCTGTTGTGAGGTTAATCATCACAGGGTTTCAACATGTGTTTTATCTCCATGATGTTTTTCTGGAAATTTATAGAATTATTCCCATCACCTCTAGCAAGATCCCCAGACTGAAGTGAGTAATATATTATTAGGAAAACTCCAAGCTAGAGAGGCATACATCTGGCATGCAATCCTTTTAGGATGAATCTTTGCAATCATCCTTCAGTGGAACTCTGTCAAGCACTGTAAGGAGAGCCAGGCGCCCCCGCAGTGGGAAAAGTGGACATCCTTGCCTTGTTTCAGATCTTAGAGGAAAGCTTCCAGTTTTTCTTGATTCAGTATGATGTTGGCTTTGTGTTTGCCATATATATAACTTTATAATGTTGAGGTTATGTTTCTTCCACCCCTAGTTTCTCCAGCATTTTTTACATGAATATTTGCTGTATTTTATGAAACATCTTTTCAGTACCTATTGATATGGTGTCATATGGTTCCTGTTCTTAATTTTGTGATGAACTACATTTATTGATTTGCATATATTAATCCAACCTCATATCCTTGGGATGAAGCCCACTTGGTCATCATTTGTTACTTTCTCAGTATGTTTTTGAATGAGAGTTGCTAATAATTTGTTAAGAATTTTTGCATCTATGTTCATCAGGGAGATTTGTCTGTAGTTTTCTTTCGTAGATGTGTTTCATTTTGTTATCAAGTTTATGCTGGCTTAATAGAATGTGTTTAGGAGTGTTCCTTCCTTTTCAGTTTGATGGAATAATTTGAAAAAGCCTCGTGTTATTTTTTCCTTAAAGGTTGGCAGAGCTGGATGTGGTGGCACATGCCTGTAATCCCAGTGACTTGGAAGGCTGAGGCAGGGTGATCACAAGTTCAAAGCCAACCACAGCAACTTAGCAAGGCCTTAAGCAACTTAGTAACATCCTGCCTCAAAATTTAAAAAAAATAAAAAAGAATAAAAAGGGCTAGGGATTTTGATCAGTGGTTAAGCACCTCTGGGTTCAATTCCTGGTACAAAAAAATAAATAAGAACTCAGGTGAGAATTCATCTGATTCGTGGATTTATTTTGTTGGTAGAATTATAATCACTGTTTCAATTTCATTACTTGATATTTGTCTGTTTACGTTTTCTAGTTCAATTTGGGCAGATTACATGTGTCTAGAAATTTGTTAGTGTCTTCTAGATTTTGCAGTTTATTGGAATGTACATTTTCAAAATGGTTTCTAATAATTCTCTGGATTTCAGAAGTGTCTGTGGTGATATCTACTTTTTCATGGCTAATTTTGTTGATTTGAGTTTTCTCTTTCTTTTGGTTAGTTTAGATCTGGGTTTATCAATCTTATTTATCTTCACAAAGAACCAAATCTTTGTTATATTGATCTCGTGTACTATTTTCATTCCCAATTTCATTAATTTCAGATCTCAGTTTTATTATTTCCTATCTTCTGCTGATTTGTGGGTTATCTTGTACTTTTTTAAAATCCCCTAAGGCCTTGAGGTGAACATATGCTTATTTATTTTGGATCTCTCTGTTAATGTAGCCACTCAATGCACTAAATATTCCTCTTAATACTACTTTCATGCTGTGCCAGAGATTTCTATATACTCTTTGTTTTCATTTGTTTCAAAGAATTTCTTGATTTCCTCTCTCATTTCTTCTTTCATCAATTCTTCACTTTAAAGGTTGTTGTTTAATCTCCAAGTGTTTTTGTGGTTTCTACTATTTTTCTTGTGTTTGTCTTCAAGTTTCCATTATGGTCTAATAGAATGTGTGGGATTAGATCTATTTTTTTCCTCTCTTTTCTTTTCTTTCTTTCTTTCTTTTTTCTTTTATTTATTTATTTATTTTTTTATATTTGCTAAGACTTACATTGTGACCTAGATCCTAGATATGATCTATTTTGGTAAAGGTTCCATGAGCTGCTGAGCACAAGGTAAATTCAGCTGTTTTGGGGAGAAATATTCTTCAGGTGTCTATTACATCCATTTAATTTATAGTATTATTTATGTCACATATGTCTTTAATAATTTAATGCTTTGATGACTTCTCTATTGGTGATGGAGTATATTGAAATCATTGAGTATTATTGTGTAGAGAGAGAGTAGTTTTAAATTTAATTGTGTGTGCTGATATTTGGGGTACATATATTTACTATCATTATATCTTCTCATTGGATTTTTCCTTTTGGATGTGGTGGCCTTCTTTGTCTCTTTTGATTAATTTATGCTTGAAATTAACTGTGTCAATATGGGAATTAGCTATCCCAGCTTGTTTACAGACTCCATGGAATATTTTTATCCTTTTGTCTTCAACCTGTGATTATTTTTGTCTGTGAGATGAGTGTTTTGCAAACAGCATATAGTTGGATCTTGTTTTTGATCCATTCTGCTAATCTGTCTTTTAATTGGAGTTGAGACCATTTATATTAATTGTTATTAAGGTTATGTGTTTGTGATTACTACCATTTTTATTTTTTGTTATACTTAATTCTGTCTTGATTCTCAGTTAGATGCTTAAATTTCTATTAATCTTCATGTATTTGAGAGATTTGGGTTTTATTTTTGGTTTCTTCTGTGTACAGTTTATCTTTGAGAATTCTTTATAATGCTGGCTTGGTTGTGTGAATTCTTTTAATTCATCTTTGTCATGGAAAGCTTTAATTTTTCCATTGAATATGAAGAAGAGCTTTGCTGAGTATAGCAATTGTTTTCTGTTCAAGTTAAAACATTGCATTCCCTGCCATTCTTGCTTTTTATGTCTGAGAATCAGAAATGAGCCTTATTGGTTTGCTTCTAATGTGACCTGATGTTTCTCTCTTGAAGCTTTTAATATGCTTTCCATGTGTTTTGATTATGATGTGTTTTGGAGAACTTCTCTTCTTGTCAAGTCTATTTGGGGACCTGTATGCCTTATGTGAGTGGATAGCTATCATCTTTCTGATATGGGGAATATTTTCTGTGACTATCTCATTGAAAATATTCTTAATGCCTTTAGCTTGTATCTTCACGTTCTCTTCTATCTCTGTGATTCTCAGATTTGTCCCTTGATGTTGTCCCGTAGTTTTTCTGCATTCTGATCATGTTCTATAATTTTTTCCCTTAATTGTTCTGTGTACTTGAATTCTTGTATCCTGTCTTCAAGGCCTAAGTTTCTGTCTTCAAGCACTAAAGTTCTGTATTCTATGCAATCTAATTTGCTGGTGACACTTCCAAGTGAATTGCTAATTTGGTTCATTGTGACTTTAATTTCCAGGAGTTTTGATCAGTTTCTTTTCAGTATTTCTATTTCTTCATTGGAATGATCTTTAATCTCTTGTATTGACTCTCTTAATTCATTCCTTATATCTTCTTTCAGCTTTGAACATTTTAATACTCAGTTTTTTATCTTTCTCTAGAATTTCATCCTCTTCCATGCTTGCAGGATACTTTGTTGGGGGACTATGAATTTTGGGGAGAGATTTGTTTTCCTGTTTTCTGATGTTTTCAGAATCATGTATCAATTGAGATGGATTCACCCTCCTCTTTTATACACGTCGTTACATGTGTGGTTCTTTTTTATTCTAGGATGTCTTTGTTTTTTGATACACAAGTAGATGTTGAGGGTCGGAACCTGAAGTTCCCCTCTGGTTATTTCTCCTTGGGCCATGAGTTTTGATTTGGGGTTTTTTAATCCCTAATTCTATGAATCAAAGTGATGTTTAGGCTTGGGTGGTGCTAGATCATGTTTGGGCTAAGAGTCACTGTTGCTTGGCCGAGTCATGAATGTTTCTTGGCAGCAGGATCTCTACACTGTTGTCTTGAAGTGTCCCAATCATTTCCAGCCTCTCTTAGAAGAAGGCAGAATCAGGAATATCACTATTGTCAGCTGCAGATGTATAGTTCTGAGATAAACGTTCAATGTCTACTTTGGCATCTATAACACTACCTGGCACCTATACAGGAATGGTAGGGTCAGCATTTAACATCAGTACCAGTAATACAAAACTGTTGCCAAGATCAGGCATTCAACAACAATTCTCTATTATGTTGTCTACTGTATTAATAACCACAACATGAATTAATTAAACTATATAGTTATATTATTTAGTGGGATTAGTTTCATTTTTTTTTTTTTAACTAGGAGTTGAACCCCAGGCACTTTACCCCAGAGCCACATCCTGATCTCTACACCCTCCCCCCTTTTTAAAATTTTGAGACAGGGTCTCATTCAGTTGCTAATTGCCTCACTAAACTGCTGAAGCTGGCTTTGAACTTGTGATCCTCCTACCACAGCCTCCCAAGCCATTCAGATTAGAGACATGCTTTACCACACCCAGCATGAGAGGAGTTTCTTAAGCACAGAGAAAATAAGGTGGGAAGGTGAGACGAAGTTTGAACTATTTTTAAAACATGACCAAAGGAGAGTCAGGTGGTAAGTAGCAGATGTCAGCTATAAAGAATAAGGAACAAAATATTTGCAGAAAATAATAAAATAAAGAGATAATATGGAAACAGAAAAAAATTATCTGTTGTGGGGGAAGAGAATGTTGAAGGGGAAATAAGAGGGATGAGAACCTAGGTATAGACAAACCAGCAACTGTAAGATCAAAATAGCTTGAACCTGCATATAATTGAACTCCACCTGAGACAAGTCAAGGCTAAATAGTAGTTTCAGAATGATCATTTAATATGCAAGTAAAAATATATGAACATACATACGAGTTTTTCAAATCTATTCATGTAGACACATACACTAACATACACACACACAATATTATAAATAATAGAAAAATTAGGATAGGATAAAATTATAATAGAATAAAAATTAAAATAGAAAAATTACAATAGAATGAAATGATGTTTGAAAGAAAAAATTAGTTACAATTTAAAAAAATAAAAAACAGATTAAAAATGTTCAAATGTTCTTTCTGATAGGTGGAGGCAAACACACAACAAGGGGGAGGGAAGAATAGAAGGTCAGTGGATTAGGCAAAGGGAAATTAAGGGAAGGGAGAGGGAATGAGAATAGGAAAGACAATAGAATGAGTTGGACATAACTTTCCTACATTCATATAGGATTATATGATCAGTGACACTTCACATCATGTACAACTACAAGAATGAGATCCTAATTAGAATAAGTTATACTGCATGTATAGATAATATGTCAAAATACACTCTACTGTCATATATATCTAAAAAGAACAAATAAAAAATTTTAAAGTAAACATTGGAGTAATGAAGAAAATTAAAATGAAATGAGGAAAGAAAAAATAAAATAAAAAATAATGATTATGGCATTTACAAGTAAATGAATGGAATTGGAGAATATCATGCTAAGCAAAATAAGCAATCTCAAAAAACCAAAGGCCAAATGTTTTCCGTGATAAGTGGATGATGATACATAATGAGCTGTGGGGGAAGAGGGGGGAAGAGAAGAATGGAGGAACTTTTGCCTACATAGAGGGAAATGAGAGGTGGGGAGGGGGCGGGGGTATGAAAGATGGTGGAATGAGACAGACATCATTACCCTATGTATATGTATGATCACATAAATGGTGTGAATCTACATTGTGTACAACCACAGAAATGAAAAGTTGTACCCCATTTGTATACAGTGAATCAAAATGCAGTCTAAAAATAAAATGAAAAATCTTCCTGAGAAATAAAGGGCTAATTTGTGCTGAAGTGGTCAAAACTGATAAATGTTTATTCTTGGTATTTGTTTTTGGCTTTGTAATCCTTGGGTAAAGATTGGTGGGTTGTTAAGGTCAACACTTTTGTTTTCTTCTCTTAGCTGTGAGCTTTGTGGCTAGGAGGCAAAGCTGTTTATAGCCTCCAGTCTCCCAGGATACAGTGGGGTAGCACAGTTTGTGTGTTGATAAATTGTGTGTTCCTGTGGCAGGAGTGTTGTAGAGTTCTAAATAAGAGATTCCAATAATTAGGTTTTAGTCTAGCTCAACATGGGTGTTTGAGAATTGCTCTACACTTCCTATTGTGGGGGGTTGCCAGACTTTGTGGGATATTTGGAACTCTAGGATCTCTGGTAAAATCCACTTTTAGGGCATAGGACAAAACCTCCAAACATTTCACCTTCACCACTGTGAATATGAAATACTGGTGATCTGCACTGAGATACAGATGCTCCTGTATGTCTGCTGCAGCACTGGCAACAGTGGAAGCTTTCTTGAGATCAGAGCCTGAATGGTCCAGATAAACTTTTGTTCGTGCCTCTTTTAGTCTCTTTGGTTCAGGTGACTTCTGTGAATTTTTTGGTCAGCTGCAGGGGTCCTTGATTTCCTGTCTCCCTGGCGGAGGGAGCACTGGAGTTGCAGACGGCAGGACCACAGGAGCATGTGCTTTCCTGGCCACAGGACCATAGCAAGCAGTCACTCTCTCTGGAAGCACCAGTGCTTATCTTCCTGGCCCACAAATGCAGTGGGTGTTCAGTTTCTCCTGTAGTGTGGACCTGTGCTTTCCCTGGGCCCAGGAGCTCGGCAGTTGGCTGCTCTCACTGGTGGCATAAGCACAATGGTGGGCCACCTCCTCTGGTAGGGTGAGCATGTACTTTTCCCAGTGGTAGGTGGTGGGGAATGATGCCTACCTGGCTTTCCCTGGGAGACTAGCAGCCATTTACAGTGCCCAAAATGCTTTCCCTCCAATGGGAGTTATTTTGGAAATGCTTTTACTGATTTGCTTCTCTACTGACTCTGTGTCTATTAAAATCAGACTTACTCCTTAATCCACATGTTATCTCAAGTCAATTCTTTATTTTTCAGTTGCTTCATCCATGGACCATACCATTTCCTTTGTCTGTGCTGCCCCTCAACTTCACTACAGCTGCTGGCAGCCATGCTGGAGCCTGAGCTGGCACTTCTCTAATGCATTATTTCTTACCTTCATGTTTCTGACATCTGTGAGTCTACAGTTTTTTGTTGTTGTTGTTGTTGTTGTTGTTGTTCTGTTTCATTTCTACAGGTCAGTATTAAGTTTCAGTTAACCACCTCGCTTAGAATCGGCTTTCCCACTTGTGGGTATGGTGTGGAGGGACTGCCAGGATGTGCACCCTTCCTTTTGTCTGCCATCTCCACCTCCACACTTATGGATTTTTGCTTGTGTATCAGAGGCATATTAGCCTATGATTTTCTTTCATGTGTATTTGTCTAGCTGTGGTGTCAAGATAAGCTGACCACACAGAGTGTGTCAGGAAGTGCTCTGCATTTTAAGTTGTATCATTTTTCAATGAAGGGTCACTGACGGATTGTTATGAATGCTTTAAATTTTAGGCATATCCAGTGAAGTCACCTCGAATGGGCAGGAACTGACTCTTAACAACCATCCCATGAGATCACAGTGAATCCCTCCCCAGCTCAACTTTCACTTGAGTCCTCAGTATTCTCCATCATCTATGTCTGGGTTTCTGAGCCAGATAAAATGTGAGTCGTAGTAGTAGTAGTAGTACTGTGGTTTTAAGCTTCTAACCTATGCTGTGTTTTGTTAGGCCCGCCAAAATATATAATTCAACTGAGAGTGAATGTAATGTGGTATTCTGGATTAGCTCCTAAAACACAAAAATGATAGTAGTAGGAAATCTGGAAAGATATGTTATGAGTTTTCAATTTGTTTAATAATTTGTACTACTGTCAGTTTCTGAGTTTCCATCCCTGTATGATACAAATGTAAGAGGTTAACATTACAAGAATTTGAAAGTTCTATAAATTGGATATGCTGTCTTTGCAACTGCCCACAAATGCACAATTTTACAAACATACTTTTTTAAATTATTTTTTTCTAAAAAATGAAGTTTTTTTAAGAAAAAAAAAACCTTTATATTTAGGAGATGAATGGACTTGTATTGAGGGAACAACAAAACATTTTCTTTTATGTGTCACCATTCCAAACACTGGTATAACAACTTCAAGAAAATAACATGAAGCTCCAAGGTTGCTGACCCTCTTTCTTCTTTCTCACTTCCCAGTTACTAGTTTGAGTGTCAGTAACTCTTTCTTCAAACATAGTTGCAGTACCTCACAAATCTCTTAAGATCAGTTTTCAGAAGCAATCAGGCAAAGCATCTGCAGGATCATGCTAAAGACATGACTTAAGTACAATAGGAACCAAGCAAAATAAATGTAAATAACAGGGAGGGATCATACACTATATTACTACATCAAGAAGAGTATTTTCTGGGACAGAATTAACTTCTTCAAGTTTTTTTTCAAGCACTCTACCGACTGAGCTATCTCCCCAGCCCCTTTTTCAAGTTTTTGAACTATATCAAAAAACCTTTGAGGAAACCCTGTGGTAATTTTGTCTTTTCCTACAGATACCAGGATGAGTAATTTGAGTCCATATATTCTATTTTCACATATATTTTGTAACCCGTTGTCAAGCATACAACCCACAGAATAGGTATCACCCTAGTTGTAACAGGTAAGTTGGGTACCTCAAAAAAAATGTTTATAATGGTAAAAACAAGTAAGTATAAAAGCAATATATTGCACATCATTGTAGGAAGCTCAGTACAAAATAATAATAATAACAATAATAATAGAAGTAGGATACAACATATCTCCAGCCCTTCTTACAACCTTGCAGTGATCTAAGAGATGGACACTGACTGAAAGTGCACTCTGCACATGTGTTGCCTAACAAAGTATCCAACAGCAGAGAGGATTGCCTACTCACCCCAGTTTTCTGTGCACAGCAATAGCTCTTAGATGGCAGCAGCAGGGTTGTGTTCAGGAACCATATCTACAAAGCCTGCAGAGTCTTGTGACTACACATTGCCTTCTATGGATATGGATAGAGCCAGGGCTCTTTTGTTTCTGTGCCCCATGGATGTGAGATATATTTTTCATACTCCACACATACTTTCAAAGAAAAAATGAGCTTCTGTAACTTGGAGACCTGGGAGTAAGACACAGATACCTGGAACAGATTTCTGTCTTCTGAGATGAAGATAAACAGATATTTATGCATTATTATTTGCAATATTTGTAATTCAAGAAACATTCTTAGTATTGCAAGTTCATACTTCACTTCTTGAGAAAGAATGGCTTTATTTAAATTTCATATATTATCATATGGAGTATTGTTCCATTCATTTCATTTTAATCAGAGTTTCAATTATAGTTAAATGATTTACCAATCCTCTTTTCCCCTTCAATTCAATGTATAATTTAGAGTCTATCATGATGTCTCCTTTATCTTTCTTTATCAAAGTCTGTGCTCAAAAAGGAAAAAAAAGGCAGAGTGGCAGGTGATAAATGACCACAAAGAATTCAGAAAAAAAGATGACCCATTACCAATGAAACTCATTACTCTGTATAATTAATATGCAGTTAGAAAAAAGGAGTGACCAATCATAAATTGGTAAATGAGTATCAATGAGCTTTGAGTGCTCAGCAATAAGAAAAAACAGTTACTAAATACAAACCTGGTATCAAAGGCACAGAGGATACAGTGCTGACCACCCATTGCCCACACATGACTCCCCAATGGCATGGAAGATATCATTTTGCACCTATGAGCAGATTTCAGCATCTGGCCTTGCCACCTGAATTGTCAGAAAGATGTCATTGGAAACATTCTAATATTTGTGTCATGGTTTGTCATAGGTTTTATTTCTTCTTGACATAAAATAAGGTTGTGCTATACAATTCATGCAAATGAAATACTTTGCAATTAGTCAATTAATTATCTGACCACATCATAAGGCAAGACTTCAGCACCTTGTCTCCACACTCTACCTAGAAGAATGAATAGAGCTCAGTATTGAGGTTGAGATCAGGATTTTCTTTTCACAGATTTCAGTCTTCCCGGAGTCTGAAACTCAAGGTAAAATCTCAGCATCCTAATGTGTTCTTTAGGATTATATGAATTCCTTTTTCAGTATATTCTTTAGAGAGTAGTAAAGTTATTCCAGTATACAAGTACCCAAAGTAAAGTTTGTCAGAGTACCAAGAGGGGAAGAAAAAAATATTTTATAACTACTATAGTTCATCTGCCCCTTCAGTGACTTACATGAAGAGATTTTTGTGATCATCATCCATTTTAGTATGATGAATGGAAAAGAAATGAAGAGATATTGACATGTTATGGATTAAAGAATTAAATTTGGAATTCACAATGTAGGGTACATTAGTTATATTTCTGAGACAGACATTCTACATTCAAATTTTCTAATTTTTTTTCCATGCATGGTTCTGCATGCCTATAATCCCACTAATTATGGAGGCTAAAACAAGAGGATCACAAGTTAAAGGCCAGCCTTGGTAATTTAGCTAGATCCTATCTTAAAATAAAAAGGGTCGGGAATGTGACTCAGTAGTAAAGACTCTCCTGGTTCAATCCCCATTACTGAAAATGAAATTCTAAATCTTGAGAAAGCTACTACTGCAATGCAACTCTTACTGAATACTCTGCAATTTCTGTTTTCCTCATCCATTAAAAGGTACCTCTCTTCATATCAAATAAGAATTGTAATAGGTCAGTAACTTGGAAAATATAAGTGGAGTTGACCAATTTAGGTGAAATACATTTCAACCTGTTTCCACAGTAATAGACCAGAATACAGAAGAGAGGCCCCATGATGTAACAATTGGAACTGGACAGTTTCAAAGAAAAATGAATCCCATTAATCCTAGAGTACATCTTCATATCTTTATAATATAGATACTTTTAAAAATTGGCATCGTTAAAAGATTGTGGTCCATAAAGCAGTTATGATATGATTGTCCTCAGGGGCATATTCATGAACTTGTATAAACACCTTCCTTTGTTACCTTCTGGTACTTTTGTCATCATCAAAACTTATGCACGTGCATCAAAAGATTGGAAAGATCATTTTACAGAGCATAGCATGGAACTCAGTCAAGGAATGTGAAAGTAGCCAAAGCTTTGATTATAATAGATCATGACAAAGTGGGGAAAATCACAGATAAGAGTAGCTTAAAATTGATTCCAAAGAGTTTGATTTGAAAGTCAGATATTTTAATAGTAACTATTAATTTTTCTATTTTTTATTTCACACAATCATAGGAGTGATATAAGGTGAATAACCATATAAAATTTCAGTTGGTTTAAGATTATACCCAGAAGTAGGGATGCTGTATCACCAACAGTGTACAAAGGTTCCCTATTCCAATTTTATATACACTTTGTATACATGAAAGAAATATTTTTTGCAATAGTAGGATAAAAATTATGTTACAAGAAATATTTGTGTCATAGTCTCTTATAGGTTTGTTTTGTGACAGTGATGTATTTCATAGCTCATGTAAATAATACACTTGCAATTAGTTATTTGGTTCCTTAACATACCAAGAAATGTGTTGTCAGACAATTGTCATTGCACAAACATCAGAAAATGTATTTCAATAAACCTAGATTGTGTAGCCTATCATAAATCTGTACTACAATGACATAACCTATTGTACTTACCCTACAAACCCTGCACAGTATGTCACTGTTCTAAAATAGGAAAGATACAGTAAAAATATAATGTAAGAGTTAAAACTATTCACTTACTATCAATGGAACTTCCAGGGTGGGCTGGTGGGTGAGTGGTGAGTAAATGTGAAGGCCTAGAAAAAAATGTATACTTCCTTAGACTTTATAAATATCTTGTACCTAGACTGTAAGTTAATGGTCTTTTTCTTTCTTTTTTAAATATTATTTTAGTTTTAGATGGATACAACACCTTTATGTTAGTTATTTATTTTTATGTGGTACAGAGGATCAAACCCAGTGCCTCACACATGCCAGGCAAGTGCTCCACCAATGAGCCACAACCCTAGCCCCTTTTTCTTTCTTAATAAATTAGCTTAGTATATTTTAACTTTATAAAATATTTAAAGTTTGCCTTTCTCACTATCTTTTAATGGTAAAAACATGTAGTACAGTGATTCTTTATATCCTAATTCTATATGATTTTTAATTTTAAATTTTTTCATTAAATGCTAAGACTCAAATGCACACATTAGTCTAGACCTGCATAGAGTCGGGCTCATCAATATCACTATCTTCCACCTACACATCTTGTCCCACAGGAAGATCTTAAAGGGCAGTAACACACCTGGAGCCCCCATCTCCTATAACAGTGCCTTCATCTGGAACACTTCCTGAAGGACCTGTCTGAGCCTCTTCTTGCAGAGGTATGACTGCAAAATATGTCCATGGTAGTTGGCTTGGTTTATTTCCTTTTTATCATAGAGTTGCTTGTAAGCAGATAATGCACCATGATCATCCCTCTCTTTTAATGAAAATCTTTTGGTGTTGGGGTCCATATTTTCAAACTTTTTAAAGAGCTCTTTGCTATCTACAAAAGCTTCTGCTAAACTCTTGCCTGTGAATTCTCTTGGAGTTTTTTCTTTCTTGTCTTCTCTTTTCTCCTGCTGCTTCTTCAGCTACATGTTCTTGTTCCAGTTGCAAAGCCTCTCATTAGACAACTCTTAGGAGCCACATCTAGAAGCTCCTCAGCATTACCTGCATCCACACACAAGTTTTTCCACCTCGTTAACAGCTAGGTAAGTATTGCAAAATCTCATCCTTGGCAAAGCTTTTGAAGATACAGATTCCTTGAATGTCTTCTTCTAGATGCCCTTTATGTTTCCTTTTGTTTCATCACCCGAAGGCCAAGAAAGGTTTGGATCCAGTCACAGGTGATAGAATACTTCCCAAATTGCATCATCACCCTCAGCATCTTTCTCATTGCAGGAATAACCTGGGAAAAGTGTTTCCTTGGACATTAGACCTTAAAAAATGAATACCTACTTGATCCACGAGTTAGAACATAGAGTTAATCTTTGAGAGGAGAAACACTACTGTGATTCAATAAAGAGCAACAAAAAAAAAAAAAAAAGGAGGATGTGGGGGCTGGTGATATAGGTCAGTAGTAGAGCTATTGCCTAGCATGCAGTAGACCCTCAGTTCAATTCCCAGCACTGAAAGAAAAGAAAGGATGTACAAGAGCATTATCAATAGAATCTTGAAATATATGTTATTTTACAAATAGTACAATTCTGTTTAACTGTTGTAGCAATTCATTATGGCATCTTTTTGAGAAGAAATGGGTCACCATGATGTCTTATTACTCCTGTGGCACACTAGCCACATGTGCTTATCGAAGACCCCATGCTTCTCACTGTGCCAGATCACAAAGGCTTCAACTTGTAGCCTGCAATGTTGGCCCAAGGAAGGGACTATAATACTGTCCTTAAAATCCTTGAAACCACCCCAGCACTGCAAAAAATAAATCCTTGAAACCTGTCATTGACTTGACCTTATGGATGAAAGGTGTATAAGGTAGGTAGGTATAAGGTATCTGTTTCCAGAACAGTAAGGAATCATCTATATTGAATTTTTACTCCAGCAAGTTATTTTTCTTTAAATTAGACTAGCTAGTGTTTCCAATTTTTTTCTACATTCTTCACATAAAAACTCAGACTCACCACTTCTCACATTGTGTAATGAATAATAGTTTATTTAAACCACCCATAGGTAGCAATAAAATCAACATCACAGGTCCATCTTCTTCCTTCAACATCACAGACTTGTTGTTTGGCCATGATTTTCATGATGCAGACAGAGGTGTACTTCTGTGTCTGGTCTTCAGTCCAGGTCATTAGCATTTCATCCATGTCCGATATAAGCCCTTCAGGAATCTTTGTTTAGTGTCACTCCCTTCAATGCAGCAGTTCCTTTAATAGCCTTCAACAGGTTTTTCTTGTTCTTCATGATCATAGCTGTGGTGAAATAAGGTGTGCCTGACTTGTGAGAAATGATCATCATTGCTTTTCCACCTTCATAGGCTTTAATCACCTTTGCACTCATTTCCAGGTTAGTCCCTTGACATAACCTCTTACTGACAGCGTTATCAGTGGAGTTTGTATGCTTAGGAGGAGTGATGAACTGAACAGCATGAGAATAAATAAAGCACAATAGAAAATGATACAATTAAGAGATTTGGTAAACACAAGAGATATGAGCCCCCCTGTTTCCCCAGCATAAGACAGCATATTCTGGTATAGTAAGCATTTGGTGTGGGGTACCTGGGATTGAACTCAAGGGCAGTCGATCACTGAGCCACATCCCCAGCCCTGTTTTGTATTTTTATTGAGAGACAGAGTCTCACTGAGTTGCTTAGTGCCTCACTTTTGCTGAGGCTGGCTTTGAACTTTCAATCCTCCTGTCTCAGCCTCCCAAGCCAATAGGATTACAGGTAGGCACCACTGCACCCAGCTAGTAAGCATTTTTAGTAACTAGAAGGACTGCACGCTAAAATAATGATAAAAGTATAATAAAAGCATAAACTAGTAACATTTATTGTCATAATAAAGATTTGCTACTGTACAAAACTGCACATGCTATACTTTTGTACAACTGGCAGTGTAGCAGATTTGCTTACACCAGGATCACCACAAACACGTGGCTACGGCTACGTTGCACAGTAGCCTTACAGAAATTATTAGGTGATACAAAGTTTTCATAATCTACAGGGCCATCACTGTATATGCAGGCTATTATTAACTGAAACATTATATGGTACATGACTATACTTACAAAAATCCATCAGTAATAGCAAATACTGACTTGGTGGTTGGTACAAACCTGCTATTAGTGTGCAGGTTTTATGTATTATTAGTTCATTCAGTTCTCACAATAAGAATTAAACACTATTAAAACTACTATCCCCATAGTCTAGTTCTGAATTTGAGCTAGTACCCACAAGAAAGAAGTAATATAGCATTGATCTTGCTTCAGTCTCTCTCCAGAGTCTTTTCTTACTTCAAGTGTATTGGAATATCTTTTATTTTTATAGTAAACATTCTTTATGTTTAGTATAGGGAATCTTACATATTCCATGGTCATGTAGTCATTTTACTTAGTAAGGTCCTTATTATTGCAGTTATAATTCCAGTTATTTTTGCATTAAATTGCTTATATATTTTAGGTATATGATATACCTGGAATTGATTTTGTGTGTAATGTAAGGTGAAAGAAAAATCAGATATTTTCCCTCTTATGGTTATTCAATTTCCTATTTTTTTCTATTTTTATTTGTTTTTTTTAGTTCTACATGACAGTAGAGTATACTTTGACATATTTATACAAAAATGCAGTGCATCTTGTTCTAATTAGAATCCCAATCTTATGGTTCTACATGATATGGACATTCATTAGGACATTTATTTTATTAAAAACCATTTTCCCATTAATATTTATGAGTAATTTGCTTATGTATGTATGTGTATGTATATGTCTTCTTTTGAGGTCTCTTTACCTTTTTCATTGGCTTATTTTTTATTTGTGTGCAAATATCACACTGTCTTTGTGTAAAAGACTTCACTTAACACATAAATTTTCCCTCCAGATCTCATTCTCTGGATCACTGAGTTGTTCTAAAATGTGGTATACATACACAATAGAATGTTACTCAGCCTTAAAGAAGAATGAAATTATGGCATTTGCAGGTAAACAGATGGAGGTGGTGAATATCATGCTAAGCAAAATAAGCCAATCCCCCAAAAACCAAAGGTAGAATGTTTTCTCTGATATGTAGATGTTAATTCACAATAAGGGCGTTGGGGCTAGAGAAAAATAGAGGTACTTTGGATTATGCAGAGCAAAGTGAAAGGAGGGGAGGGTCATGGGGTCAGTAAGGATAGTAGAATGAATCAGACATTATTACCCTATGTACATATATGATTACATGACCCATGTGATTTTACATCTTGTACAACCAGAAGAATGATAAGTCATATTCCATTTATGTATGATGTGTCAAAATGCATTCTACTGTCATATATAACTAATTAGAACAAAATTTAAAAGAAAAGAAAAAAACTGTCATCCCTAGTATTATACCAATATCCTCAGCTTTAGCTTGAGCAAAGAGGAGGGTTTTCAACTTTTTACTTTTGAGGCCTATGTCTCTAACAGTCTTATGAACTTTAGATAATCCCCTGAACTACACTCCCAGTTTATTCACTTTAGCACATTCTTGGTGAATTTTACCTGGTATCACTCCTTCTCTTTTTCTTTGCCTGATTTCCGGAGATGTAGGTATTTACATTCCATTAGTTACAGTTAGCAGTGGCTGGAGACAGGGATAGGAAGGGCATGGTTAGGTGCCCCTTGAGGCAAACTTTGAGGGTCCAGTGGGTGTGTCCTCCTGTGGACCACACCCAATCAGGGCGGGTCCTGATTGTCTCCGATCTCTCTGGGAAAAGACAGCTGTTCTCTGCCCTCCTCCTGGTGCTAGTTGATGAATGAAATTCACTTTTGTGAAAAACAAATTTGCTCAAGAATTACTCTGCTTGCTTACAGGTGATACTTAGTAATTCAAGCATTGTCTGGTAGTATTTATTCTAGCTTTTTGTATTGTCTTATAAAAGTTTTTACTATTTACCTACAAATTTTCTTATTTTTTTGGTATGGAAACATTATTTGCAATTTTTGTATTTTTATATTATGTTAATGTCTTTCATTCTTGTGTTTAAAATGCATTCATAATAATTTCCCCAAGAAACTTTCCAGTTATCTTTATCTTTTCAACCATCAGTTTTTCTAAATGTAATGGGAACATCACTTTCATAAGGGAAGACATATGTTTAGAATATCTAGTAGTAGCTTCCAGAATTTTCCTTTGAAATATCCATGGATGAAGAGGAGAAAGACAAACATTGCTGGAAGCAACATACAATATTTTTTAGAGTCTTATGCTTAAAACAGCTGTGACTATTTCCATTATCCTATGTTAAAAAGTCAAAAATTCAACAAATCGAGTTATTAGACCTGATTGGCTTTTATTTGTGATTCATATATAGGGCAGCATCATTCTATAAAACTGTTGCTCAACTGACACAATAGAATAGCTGGATTTTTTTAAGGGGAAGACAAGGAAACACAATAATAAAAAAAAACTGGTTAACATGAAGTAATTTCATGTTTCTTTACTTGTAATGGATAAACCAGAGGACTTTCTTTATCCTGCTGTCTCAAGTTGACTGGGAATTCTCTTGGGTTACTGTGAATCTTCTGTTTTCAGGGAAAACAACTTCTCTTTGAGTGTTAACTTGATTCCTTAAATATTTATGGGACTGGGAATGTAGTTCATTGGTAAAGTGCTTGCCTTGCACACACAAGGACCTGGGTTCAATCCCTAGTACCACAAAAAATAATAATAGTAATAATTGTTTATCTTATGGGTCATATAACATGAGTGACTCCATTTTCACATTTTCATTTGGTCTTCTGGGACCTAGTGTAGGAGGCACTTAGTCCAAATAATGGCTGCCTACAAATTGGATTGGACAATAGCTTGGTATATTCCAATTTTGAAAGGTTCCCAGAGGTATATTGTAAGACAGAATATTGACACAGACATTCTGAATGCAGAGACTAGTCACTTTGTTAATGTGCAAGTTTGAAATTTATTGTATTTTTCTTTTGATAGTTACCAAAGAACTTTAGAGGTGATCTCCTGTCTGTGGTTCCTTCTCTCTAGTTTTTGTGAACAGTTCCATGACATTTTCTTCTACAGATAGCCCTTAATATACATATGCATCTATTATTAACTTTGATAACTAAAATTGTTTTTAATTTTCAAAAAAATAAAATAATACAGCTCAAAATGTGCAAATATGTGTGCTCCATGTAGCATACATTTTTTAGTATGTGATCTTGCAGAAAAGAAATTGCAATGTATTTTGTTTTCTTTTACCATCTGCCATAAAATATATTCAGAAGTCTTTCATGCTTGTGATTTTATTTTAGAGTTCCATTTCCACTGGTCTGGTCAGTAATTTACCCACCTTCCTATTATTGAGTTGATCCATTGATGCGCATTTTTCTAGACAAAACCTTTGGCACTCTAACGTAGTTTGTATGTGAATAGACAGCATACTGGCTACTGAAGATGGGATTCTTCAGCCTGGGTTTAACAGAGATTACCTCATCAGAAATTACCGAGAAACACAAAGGCAAGAAGAGGCAGAAACAATTCAGGGTTCTGGCAAGCAGATCAGGATTTATTTAGAGCTTAAATAAGTGTGCATGGTTCTAATGCCAGCATGACTATGTTGAAAGGAACACATCTTCTAGTGAAGGATGATTCAAGCATGTGTCTGCCATACTAATAATCATATTCTTCAATGAGATGATTTAAAAATCTTTAGGGAGGATGACTTTTGAAAGTTTCATGGTGTGTGATTAACCAGCATACCAAGAATATTGACACTGCTTGCATACTATTATTCCAAATATATAGATGGGATTTTTGTTTTGTTTTGTTTAGGTAATGCTTCAGTCAGGTTTCTGGGATTTAATACTGGATACAGAAAATTTGAAGGCCAGATCTTTGTTTAAAAAAACGAGCCCACCATCTTCACTCTATTATTTTATTAGGTCCTGGCACCAGTAATCTTTTTTACCATGTATAAAGAACATGCCTAACTAAATGCAAACTGCATAAACCTTGGCCTCTTTATAATGAAGGAGAGAAACAAGGTGATACACAAATTTAAAGGAAACTAGAGGATTTGGGGGAAAATAGAGAATAGAGCCTTCTTTCACCTTTTGTTGGTAATTCTGCATTTTTAAATAGAAAGCACTACTTGAATTATTTTATAGTGTAATAAATTTAGTCACAAACATCAAGAAACCATAGAAAAGGCATCTCAGGTTGTACATGGATGGTTCAGCCTATGTATGCATGTCATTACCTGTATCTCTAAATGATATCAATTAATCATTGACTTTTAGCAAGAAGGCTGTCCTACAAAGACCTGTGTCTTTTTTGTTTTCATTTTTTGGCATTTTTTAGTTATACATACATTAGGATTCATTTTCACATAATTTTTAAATCATGGAATATAACTTTCTCCAATTCAGCCCCCAGTATTTCCTCTTCCCCTCCTCTCCTCTCTCTTCCTTTTCCCCTCCCTCTACCCTACTGATCTTTCTGATGTGTACTTAGAGTTTTTTTTTTTTTTTTTTCAATTAGTGTCTTGTGCATAAAAGTGAGATCCAGGGCTGGGGATATAGCTCAGTTCAGTTGGTAGAGTGCTTGCCTCACAAGCACAAGGTCCTGGGTTCAATCCCCAGCACTGCAAAAATAAATAAATAAATAAATAAATAAATAAATAAATAAATAAATAAATAGGTGAGATCCACTGTGGTGTATTCATATATTTACAGATGAAAAGTCAGATTCATTCCACTGTTCTTCCTTTATCCCATCTTCCTCCATCCATCTCAATCCGCTTCTGCTACTCCACTGATGTTTCTTCTACTTTAATAGAGTCCCCCTCTCTTTCTTTTTTTTCTTATTTTTTATTTTTACAGACTGCATTTTGATTCATTGTACACAAATGGGGTACTACTTTTCATTTCTATGGTTGTACACGATGTAGATTCACACCATTTGTGTAATCATACATGTGTATAAGGCAATGATATCTGTCTCATTCCACTTTGTTTCCTACCCCTGCCCCCTCCCCTGCCTCATTTCCCTCTACACAATCCAAAGTTCCTCCATTCTTCCCTTAACCCCCCATCCCCCCCATTATGTATCATCATCCACTTACCAGAGAAATCATTAATCCTTTGGGTTTTGGGGATTGGCTTATTTCACTTAGCATAATATTCTCCAACTCCATCCATTTACCTGCAAATGCTATAATTTTATTCTTCTTTATGGCTGAATAACATGTGTATATATATCACAATTTCTTTATCCATTCATCTATTGAAGGGCATCTAGGTTAGTTCCACAATATAGCTATTGTGAATTGAGCTGCTATAAACATTGATGTGGCTACATTACTGTAGTATGCTGATTTTAAATCCTTTGGATATAAACTGAGGAGCAGGACAACTCAGTCTAATGGTGGGTCCATTCCACATTTTCTGAGGAATTGCTTTTATTTTTACCCCCTTATTTTTCACTAGCTTCCACATATCAGAGAAAACATTAAACCTTTAACTTTGAGTCTGGCTTATTTCACTTAGCATAATAGTCTCCAGTTCCATCCATTTACCAGCAAATGCCATAATTTCATTCTTTATGGAGATATATATATATATATATCTCCATTCTTCTATTATAAAGTATGTAGGTTGGTTCCATAGCTTAGCTATTGTGAATTGTGCTGCTGTAAACATCGTGATGTTGCTGCATCTATATAGTATGCTGATTTTAGATCTTTTTGATATATTACAAGGAGTGAGATAGTTGAGTCATATGGTAGTCCCATGACCTCTGTCTTTTTGAAGTCAGATATAAGATGAGGGATTGAAGGGCAACTCATTCAAATGGCTTATCCCAGTTCTTTGCCTTTTTCTTCCACACTGCTTCCATAGTTCTGTGACCCTTGCCTCCATGGATTAATGATGGCACATGTCAGCCCAGGCTGCATGGGAGCTGGCATGATCACATTCTCTCCTTGCTAACATTTAACATGTAGAATGTCTTGGTGAAATCAGCTGCCTTCTTCTCTAGACTGTCTCATTTGTTCAACTCAGTAAGTGTGGCAATGTCCTTGTCACGCCATAACCTAGAAGCTCCCTCAAAGCTATATCCTGAGGAAGTAGTATTGTCTACTCTTTGATGTACCATGTTTTCCAAACAATTTTTTCATGTGTTTGTTCATTTTTTTCTTGTACATATGATAAGGAATATCTAATTCTTATTAGTTTTCCCACAAATCTTCATTCATTCTCCTTACAATTACTCCATCATTACTCTATCCCTGACTGCGTTCTTCAAGATAGAAGTATTAAAGTGAATAAAGTGCCTTGTGAATGGAACTCATGTAGAAAACCAGACAACCGATCCAGCTTTTATAATACTAATGCATAGTGATTAGTAAATAGTTTCCATGGGAACCTCCATGGAAGGGATCTATTCTATATACAGTGAGAGATTTAGGAAGGAACTAAAGAAGATATATCTCTGTCAGTTAAGCTGTTATACACATGTCAGACTTATTTTATACATCATGGAAAAGCCTTTTAGACTTGCAAATGTATACACTTTAATGAAAATGAAAGCACAATTGAAATTAATTCAAAAACAAATTGACAGATATCTCGACATTCTGATTCTGTTTCTTCTAAATTGAATTTTGACCCAGAGGTTTGAATCTCATCACATCCTCTGTGATATGAAGAGTGATGACAATGAAACATTCATAAAGAGGTGTTTTGGAGCAGTTGATCTTACCAGAAGGTGAAAGCAAAAGATTTAGAACAAGTTCCTCCATGCACAGGGATAGAAAATCATGTCATGTCATGGCTGCCATTATGGTAACAGTGATTGGGATAAAATGCTAGAAATATATATACTGCAATTGGTGAAACATAGTAATAAGGATTTATAAATATCTGTCAAGGAGGACATATTAATAGAGGAAATCATAGTGAGTGAGGTGTTGGTGAGGATGTGGGGGAAAAGGTACACTCATACATTGCTGGTGGGACTGCAAATTAGTGCAGCCACTCTGGAAAGCAGTGTGGAGATTCATTAGAAAACTTGGAATGGAACAGCATTTGACCCAGCTATCCTACTCCTAGGCCTATAACCAAAGGACTTAAAATCAGCATACTACATGGTGAATTACATTTATTTATCAAACCAACCTTACATCTCTGGGATGAAGCCCACTTAGTCATGGTGTATTGTCTTCTCAGGATGTTTTTAAATGAGGTTTGCTAATACTTTGTTTAGCATTTTTGCATCTGTGTTCATCAGGGGGATTCATCGGTAGTTTTCTTTCCTAGATGTGTTTGGTTTTGGTATCAGGGTTATACTGGTTTCATAGAATTTATTTGGGAGTGTTTCTTCCCTTTCAAATTCATGGAATAGCTTGAGAAAGACTCTTGTTAATTCTTCTTTAAAGGTCTGATAGAACTAAGCTGAAACTCATCTTGTCCTGGGTTTTTTTTTTTTTTTTTTTTTTTGGTAGTAGGTTTTTAATTACTATTACAATTTCATTACTTGATATTTACCTGTTAAATTTTCTTTCTCTCCCTGGTTCAATTTGGTCAAGTCTAGAAATTTGTTAGTGTCATCTATAATTTGAAGTTTATTGGAATATAAATTTCCAAAATAGTTTCTAATGATCCTCTGGATTTCCAAAGTGTCTATGGTGAAATCTTTTTCTTCTCTAATTTTGTTAACTTGGGTTCTTCTTTTTCTTTGTTTTGGTTACTTTGGCTATGGGTTAATCAATCTTATTTATCTTTTCAAAGAACCAATTTTTGTTGCATTGGACAAAAATTTATCAATTTCATTAATTTTGATTTATATGAAATATTTTTGTCTTCTTCTAATTTTGGAATTAGTTTGTTCTTCCTTTTCTGAGGACTTGAAGTAGAGAATAAACTTACTTATTTGTTTGCTTTTTTTAATGCAAGCATTCAATGCTATAAATTTTCCTCTTAGAACTGATTTCATATTGTTCCAGGGATTTTGATATATTATATCCCTGTTCTTCTTTGTTTATAAGAATTTCTTGGTTTCTTCTCTCATTTTTTTCTAGAGTCTCTTCTTCATTTAAGAGGAATATTGTATTGTTCAGCCAGGCACAGTGATGCACACCTGTAATCCCAGCAACTTGGGAGATTGAGGCAGGAGGATTGAAAGTTCAAAGCCATCCTTAGCAATTTAGTGAGACCCTGAGCAACTCAGAGAGACCCTGTCTCTAAATAAAATATAAAAAAGGGCTAGGGGAATGTGGCTCAGTGGTTAAGCGCCACTAGGTTCAATCCCCAGCACCAAAGGAAAAAAAAAAAAAACTATATATATATATATATATATAGTTCTATATATATATATATAGTTCAGTCTGCAGGTGTTTATATTTCTGTTATTTTCTTGCTGTTGATTTCTAGTTTCATTCCATTATGATTTGACAGGATGCAGGTGATTTTATCTTATTTTTTTTTTTTTTTTTTTTTGCATTTACTAAGACTTACAATGTGACCTAGAATGTGGTCTGTTTTGGAAAAAGTTGCATGAGCTGCTGAGTAGAAAGCAAATTTAGCAGTTTTGTGGTTAAATGTTCTGTAGATATCTCTTAAGTTCATTTGATTTGTAATATTATTTTAGTTTATATTATCATTATTGGTTATATGTTTGGATGACCTTTCTATTGGTAATAAGGGTATGTTGAAATCACTCAGTATTATTTTATTGTGTTCTATCTGGAATTTAATGTCAAGAAGTATTTTGGCATCTAATTAGGTGCTCTGATATTTGGGGCATATATATTTACTATCATTACGTCTTTTTGTTGGATTGTTCCCTTTACGAGTATGTAGTTGCCTTCCTCTCCATGTTCTCTTCTATTCCCATTGGCTCTAAGATTTGTTCTCTTCATGATGGCCAAGAGTTCTTATATAGTTTGACTGTTGTATTTTTTCCTATATTTTATTTTATTCCTACATTGTACACTGAGTATTCAAGTTCATATACTCTGTTTCCAAAGCCTGAAGTTCAATTTTCTACACAATCTAATCTATCAATGATGTTTTCAAATCAATTTTTAATTTGATTCATTGTATATTTCTTTTCCAGGCATTCTGATTAGTTTCTTTCTCTATCTCTGTTTATTTGTTGAAATGTTCTTTCATCTTCTGTATTCGCTCTCTAAATTCATTCCTTGGATATGCTTTTAGTTCATTGAACATTTTTATGATCCATTTTAATAATCTTTCTCTAGAATTTCATCTACTACCTTATCTGTGGGATTCTTTGTAGGGAGATTGTGAATTTTGTGGGGAGATTTGTTTGCCTCTTGGTCTTGTGCCTCAGTTGAGATGGATTCCCCTTTCTCTTTTATATATGTGTACTTTTGTATGTAGTTATCATTTTTGTTCTGGGATTTCTGTTTTTTATGTATAAGTAGATGTCCAGGATAGGAACCTGATTATTCCCTCTGGTTATTCCTCTTTGGGGCCTGATTACTGATTTGGGGTTTTTGTCTCCCTAATTCTGTGTGTTGAAGTAGTATTGAGGCTCAGGCAGTGCTAGATTGCTTGTGGGGAAAGATTTGCTATTAGTTAGCTGGGTCATAATTGTTGTTCAGTAGCAAAATCTCTACTCTGTGAAATTGAAATGTGCCAATCATTTTCCAGCCCCTCATAGAGGAAGGAGAGACCCAGGAGTAGCATTAATGTTAGCAAGACATGTACAGTCTTAAGATAAATGTCCAGTGTCTCATTTGACATCTGTAAAACTGATCAAAACATATATATATAAATTGTGGAGTCAGCATTTAACATTAGCACTAACAATTTTAAAAAGTGAACTACATCTTGCATTAATCAGTAGGTGTCTACTCTGTTGTCCATTGTATTAATAATCACAGCAACATGAATGGGATAAGAATTACATGAACTATATAATTCTCTTAGGTAGTGGGATTAGTTTCTTAAGTAAAGGTAATATAAGGCAGGAGGGTAAGATATAGTTTGAAATATTTTAAAAAGTGAACAGAGGAGAAGCAGGAAGTAAGTAGTAGGTAATGGCCATAAAGAAGGAGGAATAAAAATAACTCAATGTAATAAAAAATGAAAGAGATGAAGAGGAAACAAGAAAATTGGCTATTAGTGGGGAAAGAGTGAAGAAGGGCATTAAGAGGAACAAAATCACAGTACAAATAAAAAGAAAATAAGATGAAAATAACTCAACACACATATAATTATACACCCCTAAATCAAATCAAGGCTAAATAATAAATGGGTAAAGAAGAAAGCAACAAAAATGAAAGAAAAATTATGTGAAAATATATATACATACATACACATAGTAGTCAAACCTATTTATGCAGTGAGAAAAAAACACACACAGAATCTTGCAGAATGAAAATAAGTAAAAACTAATAAAATACAAAGAAAAGATGTTTTAAAAAATTAAAACAATTTAAAAAATAAAAGTAGGGAAATACAGAGAAAAAGAGAAAAGGACAAATACAATAAATCTTAATGAGAAATATAGGGCTTGTTTTCACTGAGATGATCAAAACTGTTGGTGAGGATGGATTTTTATTCTTTGTATTTATTTTTGGGTTCTGTAACTCTTGGGTCCAGGGCTGGGGTTCTTAAGTCCAGTGTCTTTGTGTTCCTCACCTAGCTGCCCTCTGTTGTGACTAAGAACCAATGTTGATTATACTATATTATAGTATAAATTGAGATATACTCACGAATGCTGATAGATTGTATATTCTTGCATTAGGGGTGGTGCTGAATTCCAGTATCTGGGGTTCAGGTTTGGCTAACCCATGGATCTCTATTGGTGGATATTTGAGATTTGATCCCTACTCCCTAGTGATGGGAAAATGCCAATCTCTGCTGAATGTCTGGGGCACCAGCAACAAAGGAAGCTCTCTCTGCTTGGTATCCAGAGCCTGTATGTCCTAGGCACCTATTTCAGTCACACAGGTCCAGGCAGACTGTATGGCACACAACAGGTGACTGCTGGGTCTGCTGGCAGACTCCTTCATGAGCTCCAAATCTCCTGTCTCAGCACATGGCCACAGAATGCTTATAAATGGTTCTCACACCAGAGACCTGGGTTCATGCTAAACTACCCATCCATGGGCTAGGAGATTTTAGTTGCTTTTGACTCAACAACTTCCCCTATTGATTGTGGGACTATTAATGTCAGCCTCCCGCTCAATTCCATAGGTTCCCCCAAGCCTTTTTTTTCCCCTCTTTTCTGCTGTGTTTTCCTCACTTTCTGCCTGTACTCCCCTCTCCCCTCAGCTGCCCCCAGTGCTACACTACCATCAACCAAGCTGACACATCTCTAATGTATTGTTTATATGTTGTTAGAAGTTTCTGCTTTCTGTGTTTTAATGGTTATTTTTTACTGTCCAGTATTAAGTTTCAGTGAATTTCCTTAGTTACCCACCTCACTGAGGAGAAGTCTTACCACTTTTTAAGTTTGGTGCTTAATAACTTCTTAGAAGTACTCTTTCTCTAAATCTGCCATCTTCTGAGCTTCCAATACAAAATTTTAAGTAAATCCTGGCTATTTCTGTTTTCCATCTCAAGGAATTTTTGAATTATATTTCATTAAGTGCTCCTCCACATTTGTTGTATTTTTTGTTTTTCTCATTATTGCTGAGGACATTAATGGTAACTCTAGCCCTAACCAACAGGACTCCAAAGGCTCTAGTCATGAGTGTTTAAAATGTGCATTCTTTTTTTGGTGAACAGCTTAATGCCGGAATATTTGACCTGTGACCAGGTGTCTTGCTGCATGAAATTTGTTTATACTGGAAGAATTCTTGTTTTAATTGTGATACCTGTGTCCAATTTATTCCTAACAACATAGGTACTTCCTGGGAGAGCAATGACCAGGAAACTAGTTAGGTTTAAGTTTGTTGATCAAATGAGAAGTCTACTCAATAAAACTCAAGAAGTATTCTAGGACAAGGTCATTGCGTACAACAATGAAAAGCATGTCATAGCCTCTACCAGACTAACAGAGATTACAATTTGAAAAAAAAAATAAATGTACACACGCATAATAAAATTTATAAAATCATACAACTAATAAGGATTGGGAAATATTTATTAAGGGGACCATATTAGTAAATGTTGGGGAATAGGAAGATTTCATGTGGTCTAAGAGGGCAAAGCATATAGAAGGAAAGTAGAAGTACAGAGGCAGAGAAAGCATCATGGTTCTTTATAGTAGTTTGGGATGGGGTGGCCAGAGAAGAGGCTGAGGTAAAAATCAGGGCTCATATTCTGTCCTGGGAATGGAAGGGAGAAAAGGAAACAAATTGAATTTAGAGTTCAAATGTTCCTCCAATTGAGAAAGTGCTGGAATTTACTGAAAAGTAAATAGAATACAGGTTAGCAGCATGTGTATAATTCAGTGTAAAGGAGAATCTTCTATGTTACTTTCTCCATGATGTGTGTGGGAGTTATAGACAAAGTTTTAATATTCTCTGAGATTTCATTGCAGTGGGTATTGAAAAAGTTTAAACTTCAAGAGAAACCCTTGGAACTCAAGAGGACAACATCAGGTTAGAAATGGGCTAGAAAAGGAAGGCCTCTTGGAGTTGGAACATTGTCTCATGCACTGAATAGTAAGAAGCAGTAGAGTCAAACAGGGAGGAAGTGTTTTGTGGCACAGGCCTGGGCATCAAAATGGGTCAGTAGATTTGAAGCATGACTAGGAAGTCATGTGTGAGGACATCAAGGGCAGGAAGGGCAGAGAACAGGGAAGTGGGCAGGTGAGACAGGACAGGTCAGGAAGTGATAAAGGGATGACAAAGGAATACATACTCAAAGGAAGTTGGAGTGTCTGTTGAGTATCTGTTGTCTTAGTTCTTGAAAAGTTAGTCCCAGCACATGAGATCTGTCTCTCAGGAAGACAGTCAAAACCAGAATGGTCCCTGTCAATGGGAAGGTTCCTAGACATTACCAGGTAGGGCTGTACCAATGGGAGTGCCAATGGTAGAGAGGGCAGGAGAGCCCAAGGTCATGGGTGGACAGTCTCAGAGACATTGGACAAAGATAGACATGACCTTGTTTACCTCAGTTTCTCCATTTCCCAAACCCCCTACTGTACGTGTGTATTCCTGTACCTTTAGTGGATTTGCAGGTATAAATTGAATACTGGATGATAAAATTCAAAGTGCTCCACTCACAGTTACTATGGATAGGATTTTGAGAGCAGCCTAACAGAAATTGTGGATAAGGCAGTTTCATGGCTACACACAGAAAAGCCTGAGGGCAGCAAAAGAGGGGAGGTGAATAAAGGCAGGCAGGGTACTTGGTATTGGCATTGCGGGGTAAGCTCGTATAGATGGGCAGAAGGTGTTGAACTGGCTTTATAGGATGTTTTTCTGAGTATATTCACATGGCCACCCATCTGGGCCTACATGGTCTTTTACATATTCTTTGATGTTCTTATTAAAACCTCATGGTTTTCCTGTTTTCTAGTACATAATTTTACCTTCATTCTTTCTATGGCTTGTATATGCCTAACAGTAGTTTCTTACTACATTTTTATTGGTGCATAATTCATAATTAAAGTATTGAGTAAAATAAAAGAAATCACTGCCACATCAACATGCATGAGATTGATAATTTCTGAAGATGAGTGTGTCTTAGTGCCATGGTTTAGGTATGTGTCCCCCAAAAGCACATGTGTAAGACAATGAAAGAAGGTTTAGAGATGAAATTGTGATGGATGGCAAAACCAGGCCTGGTTGTAAAATGAAATTATAAGAACACTACTGTGAAAAACTGGTGCCTAGGAGAAGGGTGAGTTCCCTCCTGTTCTGTCAACCTTTCTTCAGGAAACCTAATTAACCTAGGCCCCTAACTTTTATATTATAAGTACCCCTAGAAGTGTAACTACTCCCCTTTGAAGTGTAAACACCACTGTAGCAGTGAAGTTTTCTGGCATTGGGTAAGAGATTTATGTGAGGCCAGTGAGAAGAGCCAGTTTTTCCCCTTATCTCACTCTGTGTCTGTAAACATGCTTCCGGCTAGATAACCTAGCACAGGACCTTCTGTCATGTTGATTACAAATGTTTTGTCACTAGATAGCTTATAAATGTTGTGAGAAACTGGGGATAGGGGCTCAGAATTCGGAGTTTGCTCTCCTCTGGGCCCACCACCATAAAAACCATTTGAGTTCTCCCATTCTCCAAGTGCCATTTGCCACTTCTTAATTTGTCTGATTCCTGCAACAAAATGATTGGGTTATTGCAGCCTTAAAGAAATTAGTGAATTAATTCCCCTATAGGGATTAACTGAGTGGTAACTGTAGGCTGGTAGGGTGTAGATGGTGGGTCCCAGGGGACTTGCCTTTGGGGTGTATATTTTATTTCTGGTGAGTAGACATTCTCTCTCATTCATTTTCTCTCTCTCTCTCTATCTCTCTCCCTCTCCCCCCCCTCTCTCCCCTTCTCTCTCTCTCTTCTGATCATCATGGGAGCTGCATCCCTCAACCATACCCTTCCTCTAGGATGTTCTCCTTCAACTTGAGCCCCAAGGAATGGAGCCAGCTGTCTATGAACGGAGACCTCTGAAGCCATGAGTTGTCAGGAACGGGAATGAATCATTACTTGAACTGCAAAGCCCTGGACAGTGAGACGCCACTTCTAGAAATTTCTCAGTGGAAAAGGGCCTATTTGAAAACTGCCCAGCTGACTGGTGTCACCTATTGATAGGGTCAATTCCATGCCTGTCATAGAATTTATTAGTTCAATAGCCTTGAGTTCAAATGCCAGCTGCCTGGAGATAGAAGAGATAAGGGTTCAAGCTGATAAGTTTTCATTGGGTTGTTTTCACACACAAACTCATTTTGCTTATCTGGAAGAAGCTTTCCCACAGTAAATCCTTTTGGCATTTAAGCCTATATAATTCATGTGTAGAACCTGCTCTGATGTCAGTTAAGCCTTATCAGGACTTGGCTTTTCCCCGGGGTCCTGCTTTCTCTATATTTGTGTGTGCATTTACATTTGTCTTTGTTTCCAATCCTTTCACTGCCTCAGTTTGGGAATCTGATCAAATGTCACATAGGTCAGGACATTTAGTCACAGAAATGAAAAAGTTGACAAAAGCAGAAATTAGTACTGAGAAGTGGGATCCTTACTGCAACTAATTTGACCCTGTGGTTCAGAATTTTTGGGATCTTTTTGGAATTTGTGGAAAAGCTTTAGATAATTATAAGTGGAGCTTAATAGGTGATTCTGGTGGGAGTTCAGAAGACCAGAATGTCAAAACAACTGTGGACAGTAAAGACAGGGCTCAAGAGGTTTGAGAGGAGACAAATACTATTGGTAATTCAATTAGAGGCCATCATGTTATATTCTGGCTAAGAACTTGTCTGCATTTTGTCCATGTCCTGAGACTTCTTGTGAAGCTGATTTTAAAAGTGATGAACTTATTAATCTGGTGGGAGAAATTTCTAAGCAACATGGTATTCAGGTGGTGGCATGGGTATTAGTGATGAATTTTAGCCAAGTTTATTGTGATATTCAGAAACAACAGGGCAGAAATATTTGAAAAACTTGAACTTGAAAGGTAGGAGGGGCTAAGGAAGTTGCAATTGTTGAAGACATTATCATCACTAAAGAAATGCTAAAGACTTTGCCCAGAGACCATAAGAAAGATGGTTTGAGGGCATCTCAGGAATTGGCAAGACCACACCCATCTCAAGGGAGTAAAAGTAAAAATTCCTTTTAGAAGAGACCATTGGGTACCTGGCTTGCAAAGGGTGACCTAGGAAGTTGTTTTATAGGGGGTAACTGACCCAGGCCTGGATACAAAATAAACTAAGAACACTGTCTGTGAACATTGGTGCCTGGGAAAGGGAGAGAGTTCCCCTCACTTTTCCCACCAGTTGCTTTTCAGAAAACATAATTAGCACCATTCACTTCTTCCTTTTGGAATGTAAGGGACTTTCCCAAGGACCTAACGACTCTCCTTTGAAGTGTAAACGTCTCTGTAAAGACTCAGGGTCCAAGGCTAGAGGTACCAGTAAGACCTTGTAAGAGGAGCCAGTCCCCTTATCTAACTCTGCTTCCATAAACATGCTTCCTGCTTAAGCTCTTACACACAATCATATATCATTTTTTTAAACCTTGTGCACAACTGTGTATCATTTTAGACTAAAAAATTTATGACACTAAATAGCCTATAAATGTTGTAAAAAGCTGATAAATTATGCTCAGAATCTGAAGTGCTGATCTCCTCTAGACCCACTGGCATAAAATAAATTGATTTCTCCCAGTCTTTCAGTACCATTTGCCGCTTCTTGCCTGATTCCCACAACAGTTTTGCCATGCTTAGCCACCCAGGCACTCGGAGACTGCTGCAACCAGGGTCCCAGGAGGCTTGGCTGCTGCTCAAGATGGTGACAGACCTTGACATGAACCACATGGTGCTGGTTCTGTGGGAATGCAGGATACTGGAGTTAGGAGGTCATGGAGACTTCCGCCAAGATTTCAAAGAGAGGTCTGGAAGGCCAGGCAAAGTGCTACAGGGTCAGAGTCCCTGCGGGCTGCCCTGATAGGGCAATGTTTGGAGAAGCAAGAAGGAAGCTGAAACTACAGTAGAGACCCGGAAGATTAAGAGATGCCAGTACCATGGAATGTTTACTGGCACATTACACATTCCAGAAATTCTAGAAAAGCTGCAGGAATGGATTAGAGAAGCCAAGAGTGAGGCCATGTGGACTACAACAAGCAAAGCCATGGAGCAGAGCCACACAAGCCATTTGGACAGAACAGCACCATGCCATGTGCCACAGGTGCCAGACATGGAGCTACAGGGCTTATATGCCCAGAGGAATTTTGGTCTGGCTTTGGTCCCATCCCTTCTTTCTATGCCCCTATTTTTCTGAATGGAAATGTTTACTCTATATCTTTACATATTGAATACATGTAGCTTACTTTTTATTTTTATAGGAGCTCATGATAACAGTTTGCCTTAAGTATGAGAGGTGACTTTGGACTTGAAGTTTTGGGCAATCCTAGAATTGTTAAGACTATGGAAACTCTTGAAAATGGACTAGATGTATTTCCATTGTGAGATGGACATGAGCTTTGGGGGACCAGGGGCAGAATGTTATGGTTTAGATATGTGTCCCCCAAAAGCTCATGCGTAAGACAATGAGAGAAGGTCTAGAGGTGAGAAGATTGGGTTATTACAGCCTTAAAGAAATTAGTGCATTTAATAATTAATCCCTGATAGGGATTAACTGAGTAGTAACTGTAGGCTGGTAGGGAGTGGCTGGAGGAAGTGGGTCCACGGAGGTGTGGCTTTAGGGCATTTATTTTGTATCTGGTGAATGGAGTCTCTCTGCTTTCTGATCATCAAATGAGCCACTTCTATTGGTCACACCCTTCCTTCATGATGTTTAGCCTCACCCTGAGCCCCAAGGAATAGAGTCAGCTCTCTATAGACTAAGGTTATGCGGCACAATTTAAGAACAGAATGATCACCACTGAGCAGTCCAAATTTGAGAGTCTTTATTAAGCTGGCCAGCTGACTATCTCACACAATGCCCCCAAAAAAATGGTTATTGAGAAAACAGCCCCAACCATAGGACTGCAGGTGTTCTTATACCAAAAATCACATCAATCATAAGTGTCTGTTGCTATGATTTGAAATTACAAACATCATGAAATCATCAGCAGAGGAGGAAGTGAGTCAACACGACCCTTACCTGTGTACAATCTAAAGAATGGTTACTAACATCTACACAATCGTTGTTGACATCACTGTTCACATGGTGCATTGTTTAGGAGAAATAGGAATCAAAAGAGAACAATTTTTCATCACATAAGAATTGTCATTTTGTGTTGCTAAACATGTCATGCTAAGTAACTGATGTTGGGTACAGAGGCGGATTGCTCCCATGGGAAAAGCTCCTTCTGACATAACATGGAGTCTCAGAGCAAAATGGAGTCTGTTTGGTCATTTCCCATATAACCTGGCCTGTAACATTTCCATGGAGCCAAACCTGTCAGCCCGTCACACTGAGACCTCTGAAACTGTGGACCCCCAGATAAAATTTCCCTCCTTAAAATTGTTCTTCTCAAGTTCTTTTGTCACAGGAGAAAAAAAAACTGACTGAAACAGTTTGTGAACTTAGTGTCACTGTGACCAAAATACCTAACAAAGAGCAGGAAAAGTTTATTTTTGCTGTCAGTTGCAGAGGTCTCTGAAACTGATCCCATTAACCTGGGCCTGAGAAGAGGTAGAATATCTTGATGGAAGGGTGTGGAGGAGGAAAGCTGGAAGGGCATCAGAGAGGAAAGCTGCTCATCTCATACAACGTACAAGCTGAACAGCTCATGCAACCTGGAAGCATGGTGGTGGGTGAGGGGCCAGGGAGAAGATGAATCCTTCCAGAGCACATCTCAGTGCCCTCATTTTCCCAACTAAGTCCCACTTCCCACTAGTTCATTTGGCCATCAATGAATTAACCCAGTGATGAAGTCAGAGGCCTTGTGACCTAATCATTCCCTAAAAGCCCTGCCAATGAACCTTGTACTGGGGACAATGCTTTCAACACGTGAAGCTTTTAGGGGATATTCCACATCCAAATCATGACATAGTTTCTCTTCATTTGAGGGCGCTATCACCTCTACATGCCCTTAAGCAGGGTACATCTTGTGGTGGTGTGCATTTCTGCCAAGTTTTCATATTTCTGTGTTCTGGAATCAATTAAAGTGTAAGTATTTCTTTGGAAAATCGATTGCTTTATCTTTTACGTAGTTTCAACTGTCATCATAGTATTATGTGTATTCTCTGTTTACTTTGGATTTATTGTGCTCTTCTCTCTCCTTTTAAAAGCAATGTAGAAAATTAGATTCTTGATTTTAGTATTTTCCTCTTTTCTGAGATAGACATTCAATACTTTTCTCACTAAACTCTTCTTTCCTTCAATTCATGAATTCTGATAAGTTATTTTTAACTTACCTTGTCAGACTTCTCTTGGGATTTCTTTTTTAATCTACATGTTGTTTAGCAGGGTGTTTTCTTCATCTCTTCCCCTTCATCCTGGTTAATTTTATCCTAACTTACATACAGTAAGATTGAGACTGTATGGTGTGCAATTCCAGATTTTTACAAATTCCACAGATTTTTACAAATGCCCACCGTCATGTATCCTCCATCACAGTTCCATTCAAAATAGTGCTGTCACCATAAAATGTCTTTCACGTGGCCCTGTCATCATTAATTCCTCCTCCACCCCAGTGCCTGGCAACCACTGTTCTGCTTTCTATTCTCATGGTTTCACTCTTTCTGGATTATATAAATGAAATCACACATTGTGTATTTTGGGTCTGGCTTCTTTCACTTAACAAAATGCATTTAAGATTATTCCATGTAAGCACATGAAGCAATAGTGTTTTGAATTTTTTTTCCCTTTCTATTGCTGAGTAATATTCTGTTACAGGGTTGTGCCCCATTTTGTTTGTCCATTCACCCACTAATATATTTTTATTCCCCCACTGCTTTGAGGGGTAATACTGAATAAAGTGACTAAAAGAATTCACATAACAGGTTCTTGCATGACCATACATTCATCATCTCTCTTGGATTATGGAATGTAATTGTCTGGATAAGATGACAGGTATATGTTTAAATTTTTTTTAAAAATTGTCCAGTGGGTTTTCTAAAGTATCTGTACCTTTTTATTCCTGCCAGGAATGTATAAGAGCATCAGTTGCTCCACATTCGTGCCAGTACTTGATATTGCCAGCATTTTGGTTTTTGCCATTCTAGAGTAGCATTTCATGGCAGTTTTAATTTGCATCTCCCCAGTGACTAATGATGTGGAACATCCTTCCATAAATGTATTTTTCATTCTTCATTGTTCATTCATTCATATCATTTATTTGTATATTTTTATTCTTAGATATTCTTAAATATTTTATATTTAGATATTTTTAGATATGATTCTCATTTTAATTTTTAGGTATTCTTCATTTCATTGATACATAAGGACATTAAGATTGTACAATTAATGTGGTGTCATTGATCAGATATCTAAAGCTAAGTCCTGACACTTTGAAGCTACCAGAATAAAACATAGGGCCAATGCTTCAGGATATAGGCACATGCACCATATTCCTGAATATGGCTCAGGAAATAATAGCAAAAATCATTAAATGGAATGGCATCAAATTAAAAGTCTCTGCAGAGCAAAGGAAACAGTTAAAAGAAAGAAGAGGAGCCCACAGAATCAGAGAACATTTTTGCCAGCTACTCTTCTAACAGAAGATTAGTATCCAGAATATATAAAAATCTCAAAAATTAATACCCTGCCCCTCAAAAAATCCAATCAGTAAATGGTAGTGTGCTTTGAATCACAAAATCTTTTAATTCAGATAATTTCCATGAATCTGTTTTTCTTCCGTCACTTGTAATTTCAGTGTCATAGCTTAGAAAATATCATTATAGAAGGCCAGGAGTATTACTGCCATGTTTTCATCTATGCATTTGGCCTGTTTTATACTTATGTTTAGGTATATGATCTATTTTGAATCAACTCTCTTCATAATGTGTGGAAAGAGTCCAAGTTATATGTGGTGTCTTGCTTATCCCAGAAATACTTGTAGAAAAAAATATCTTTACTTGTGTAAGTGACATTGAAATCTTGAAAATGAGTTGACTTATAACTATTAAGGTTAATTTTAAAGCATTCAATTTTGTTTCATTGATCCATATATCAATTCTAATGCTATTACCATAAGTCTTGATTATTTATCCCTTTATAATACATTTTAAAATCAGAAAGTATGATCTAATATGCCAACTTTACTCTTCCTCAGGTTTTTTTGGTCTGTTCTGGATCTCTTACACTTACATATGCATTTTAGAATCAGCTTGTCATTTAAGAAAAAAATCTGAGATGTGATTTTGACAAGGATTGCATAGAATCTCTAGATTCATTGGGAAGGTATTACCATCCAAAATGTTAAACCTTCTGACTAATGAACAGATATTTTCCATTTAGTTAGCATTTCTTTAAGTCGAATTGTCTTAGTTTTCAGTGTACATCTCTTATACTTATTTCATTAATTATTCCTACCTATTTTCCTTTGTGATGTAATTTAAAGTGAAATTGTTTTCTGAACAAAGCAAAGCCTGGGGTCAAATTCTCTCATCCTTGAGGTCGGTGAACTAGTTAAGTATATGATATGGTTGAGAGACAATCCAGGGGTCCATGACAAAGATTCAGGGAGAGTGGCTGATAATTTTGTTGGGCATCATCTGAAATTGTAAAATTGGGAACATAAAGGATGTAAGTTTAATTAAGAGATTTGCCAAGCAGGTGCCCAAAATAAAAAGAGAATAAAATCAAATGGTCCCAATAAGGGAAGGAAGCAGGATTATATGAAAAAGGCCCTCAGGTATTACTTTGTAGTCCACAGAGATTACTAGTACATTCTAGCAGTCCTTCTATATTATATTTTACATTACCCAATTGGTTTAACAACAGTGCTCCTTCTGCAAACGTAGATAGGTACCATCCTGACCTGTTGTCAGTAAGAAAAGGGCTTTTTGGTTTTGAATAAACATGGCTCGAGTCTTATGGTTCCTATAACAGTTTAAGAATTACTGCTCTCTTTTTTTTAAATTTATTCTTATTGTAAACAAATGGGATACATCTCGTTTCTCTGTACATGAAGTAGAGGCAGGCCATTTGTGTAATCATATATTTACATAGGGTAATAGTTTTTGATTCATTGTGTTATTCTTTTCCTTCCCCCCCACCCCTCCCATTCCTCTTTTCCCTTTATACAGTCCCTCCTGACTCCATTCTTGCCCCCCCTCCTATGCCCCATTATGTGTCATCATCCAGTTATCAGCAAGATCATTCATCTTTTGAGATTGGCGTATCTCACTTAGCATGATATTCTCCAATTTCATCCATTTGCCTGCAAATGCCATCATTTTATTATTCTTTATGGCTGAGTAATAATCCATTGTATATATATACCACGGTTTCTTTATCCATTCATTCATTGAAGGGCATCTAGGTTGGTTCCACAATCTGGCTATTGTGAATTGAGCAGCTATGAACATTGATGTGGCTGTATCTCTGTAGTATGCTGATTTTAAGTCCTTTGGGTATAGGCCAAGGAGAGGGATAGTTGGGTCAAATGCTGGTTCCACTCCAAGTTTTCTAAGGAATCTCCACACTGCTTTCCAGAGTGGTTGCATTAATTTGCAGCCCCACCAGCAATGTATGAGTGTACCTTTTACCCGAAATCCTCTCCATCACCTATTGTTGCTTGTATTCTTGATAATTGCCATTCTAATTGGGGAAAGATAGAATCTTAGGGTAGTTTTGATTTGCATTTCTCTTATTACTAGAGATGTTGAACATTTTTTCATATATCTGTTGATTGCTTGTAGATCTTCTTCTGTGAAGTGTCTGTTCATTTCCTTAGCCCATTTGTTGATTGGATTATTTGTATTCTTGGTGTAGAGTTTTTTGAGTTCTTTATAGATTCTGGAAATCAATGCTCTCTCTGAAGTATGAGTGGCAAAGATTTTCTCCCACTCTGTAGGCTCTTTCTTCACATTGCTGATAGTTTCCTTTGCTGAGAAGAAGGTTTTTAGTTTGAATCTATCCCAGTTGTTAATTCTTGATTTTATTTCTTGTGCTATGGGAGTCCTATTAAAAAAAGTTTGATCCTAAGTCAACATGTTGCAGATTTGGACCTACTTTTTCTTCTATAAGATGAAGGGTCTCTGGTCTGATTTCAAGGTCCTTGATCCATTTTGAGTTGAGTTTTGTGCAGGGTGAGAGATAGGGGTTTAGTTTCATTCTATTGCATATGGATTTCCAATTCTCCCAGCACCATTTGTTGAAGAGGCTATCTTTTCTCCATTGCATATTTTTGGCCCCTTTGTCTAGTATGAGAATATTGTATTTATTTGGGTTTGTGTCCATGTCCTCTATTCCATACCATTGATCTACCTGTCTATTTTGGTTCCAATACCATGCCATTTTTGTTACTATTGCTTTGTAGAATAGTTGAAGTTGTGGTGTTGCGATACCCCCTGCTTCACTCTTCCTGCTAAGGATTGCTTTAACTATTCTGGGTTTCTTATTCTTCCAGATGAATTTCCTGATTGCTTGCTCTATTTCTGAAGGTACGTCATTGGAATTTTAATTGGAATTGCATTGAATCTGTATAGCACTTTAGGTAGTATGGCCATTTTGACAATATTAATTCTTCCTATCCAAGAACATGGAAGATCTTTCCATCTTCTAAGGTTTTCTTTAATTTCTTTCTTTAGTGTTGTATAGTTCTCATTGTAGAGGTCTTTCACCTCTTTTGTGAGATTGATTCCCAAGTATTTTATTTTTTTCGATGCTATTGTGAATGGGGTAGTTTTCCTAACTTCTCTTTCTGAAGATTCATCACTTATGTATAAAAATGCATTGGATTTATGAGCATTGATCTTATAATCTGCTACTTTACTGAATTCACTTATGAGTTCTAAGAGTTTTCTGGTGGAATTTCCAGGTTCCTCTAAATATATAATCATGTCATCAGTGAACAGGGATAGTTTGAATTCTTCTTTTCCTATTCATATCCCTTTAGTTTCTTTGGTCTGTCTAATTGCTCTGGCTAGAGTTTCAAGGACAGTGTGAAATAGAAGTGGTAAAAGAGGGCGTTCCTGCCTTGTTCCAGTTTTTAGGGGGAATGCTTTCAGTTTTTCACCATTTAGAATGATATTGGCCATGGGCTTAGCGTAGATGGCCTTTACAATGTTAAGGAATGTTCCCACTATCCCTATTTTTTCTAGTGTTTTGAGCATGAAGGGATGCTGTATTTTATTGAATGGTTTTTCTGCATCTATCAAATAATAATGTGATTCTTAACTTTAAGTCTATTGATATGGTGAATGACATTTATTGATTTCTGGATGTTGAACCAACCTTGCATCCCTGGGATAAAACCCACTTGATCATGGTGCACTATCTTCTTAATATATTTTTGTATGCGATTTGCTAAAATTTTGTTGAGATTTTTTGTGTCAATGTTCATTAAGGATATTGGTCTGAAATTTTCTTTCCTGTATGCGTCTTTGTCTGGTTTTGGTATCAGGGTGATATTGGCTTCATAATGAGTTTGGGAGGGTTCCCTCCTTTTCTATTTTATGGAATACTTTGAGAAGTATTGGAATGAGCTCTTCTTTAAAGGTTTTGTAGAACTCGGCTGAGAACCCATCTGGTCCCGGACTTTTCTTTGTTGGTAGGCTTTTGATGACTTCTTCTATTTCAGTACTTGAAATTGGTCTATTTAAATTGTTTATGTCGTCCTCGTTCAGTTTAGGCAATTCATATGTTTCTAGAAACCTGTTGATGTCTTCGAGGTGTTCTGTTTTGTTGGAGTATAGATTTTCAAAATAGCTTCTAATTATGTTTTGTATTTCACTCATGTCTGTTTTGATATTTCCTTGTTCATTCTGAATTTTAGTAATTTGAGTTTTCTCCATCTTTCTCTTTGTTAGTGGGGCTAAGGGTTTATCAATTTTGTTTATCTTTTCAAAGAACCAACTATTTATTTTGTTAATTTTTTTGATTGTTCCTTTTGTTTCTATTTCATTGATTTCGGCTCTGATCTTAACTATTTCCTGTCTTCTACTACTTTTGGTGTTGGTCTGCTCTTCTTTTTCTAGGGCTTTGAGCTGTAGTGTTAAGTCGTTTATTTGTTGATTTCTACTTCTTTTGTTGAATGCGCCCCATGAAATAAATCTTCCTCTAAGTACTGCTTTCATAGTGTCCCAGAGATTTTGATATGATGTGTCTTTCTTCTCATTTACTTCTAAGAATTTTTTTATTTCCCTCCTGATGTCTTCTGTTATCCATTCATCATATAATAGTCAATTATTTAATCTCCAGGTATTGGAGAAGTTTCTGTTTTTTATTCTGTCATTTATTTCTAATTTCAATCCATTATGATCTGATAGGATACAGGGTAGTATCTCTATCTTCTTATATTTGCTAACAGTAGCTTTGTGGCATAAAATATGGTCTGTTTTAGAGAAGGATTCAGGTGATGCTGAGAAGAAAGTATATTCCCTCTTTGTTGGATGGTTTATTCTGTATATGTCCGTTAGTCTAAATAATTGATTGTGTATTGAGATCTATGGTTTCTTTGTTCAATTTTTGTTTGGGGGATCTATCCAGTGGTGAGAGAGGTATGTTAAAATTGTCTAGTATTATTGTGTTGTGGTCTATTTGATTTCTAGAATTGAGAAGGATTTGTTTGATGTACATGGATAAGCCACTGTTTGGGGCATAGATATTTATGCTTGTTATGTCTTGCTGATTTATGCTTCCCTTAAGCAGTATGTAATGTCCTTCTTTATCCCTTCTGACTAACTTTGGCTTGAAGTCCACATTATCTGAAATGAGGGTGGATACTCAAGCTTTTTTGCTATGTCCATGTGCATGGTATGTTGTTTCCCATCCTTTCACCTTTAGTCTGTGGGTATCTCTTTCTATGAGATGAGTCTCTTGCAGGCAGCATATTGTTGGATCTTTCTTTTTAATCCAATCTGCCAGTCTATGTCTTTTGATTGATGAGTTCAGGCCATTAACATTCAGGATTATTATTGAGATATGATTTGTATTCCCAGTCATTTGGCTCATTTTTTGTTTTTTGACAGGGCTTGGTTTCTCCTTTATTTGGCTATTCCTTTAGGGTAGTTCCTCCGTTTGCTGATTTACATTTTTGTATTTCATCTCTTCCTCGTAGAATATTTTGCTGAGAATGTTCTGTAGTGCTGGCTTTCTTTTTGTAAATTCTTTTAGCTTTTGTTTATCATGGAAGGATTTTATTTCATCATCAAATCCGAAGGTAAGTTTTTCTGGGTATAAGATTCTTTGTTGGGCTGGGGTTTTGGCTCAGTGGTAGAGTGCTCGCCTGGCATGCGTGAGGCACTGGGTTCGATTCTCAGCACCATATATAAATAAGTGAATAAAATAAAGATCTACTGACATCTAAAAAAATGTAAAAAAAAAAAAGATTCTTGGTTGGCATCCATTTTCTTTCAGCGCTTGAAAAATATTGTACCAGGCCCTTCTAGCTTTTATGGTCTGGGTTGAAAAATCTGCTGATACTCATATTGGTTTCCCTCTGAGAGTAATTTGATTCTTTTCTCTTGCAGCCTTTAAAATTCTGTCTTTATTTTGCATGTTAGGTATTTTCATTATAATGTGCCTTGGTGTGGGTCTACTGTAATTTTATATATTTGGAGTCCTATAAGCCTCTTATACTTGATTTTCCATTTCATTCTTCAGATGTGGGAAATTTTCTGATATTATTTCATTGAATAGATTGTTCATTCCTTTGGTTTGTTTCTATGTGCCTTCCTCAATTCCAATAATTCTTAAATTTGGCCTTTTCATGATATCCCATAATTCTTGTAGATTCTATTCATGATTTCTTACCATCTTCTCTGTTTGGTCAACTTTGTTTTCAATATTAAATATTTTGTTTCCACTGTCTGAGGTTCTTTCTTCCAGGTGTTCTATCCTATTGGTTATACTTTCTATGGAGTTTTTAGTTTGGTTTATTATTTCCTTCATTTCAAGGATTTCTGTCTGGTTTCTTTTCAGTATCTCTAACTCTTTATTGAAATGATCTTTTGTGTCCCACATTTGCTCTTTTAACTGTTGGGTGGTGTGATCATTCAAAGCCTGCATTTTCTCTTTCATCTCATCATTTGCTTCTCTGATCATTTTAATTATGTACATTCTGAACTCCCTTTCTGACATTTCTTCTGCCATGCTATCATTGGATTTTATTTCTGTAGCATCTAGGTTTGTTTGGGACATTTTCTTCTCTTGTTTTCTCATATTGGTCAGGTATCTACCCCTCTAGTAGTGAAACTCTATTGACTTATAGTGTCCCTGTGGATTTCCAATAACTACCTCCTAGCCTTCAGTAGCCTGAAGTCTTGGAGGAACTTGGTAATGCAGTGATATACAAGGAAGCTGCACCTCTAAGTGTGGTGGCCTTCAGGTGGGGTATAGTCCCTGTCAGTGGGCAGAGGGGCCTCCTCTGTTGACCGATGGTCAGTCAAAAGGGGGGACTAGACTGTGGGCTGGGGCATGGCTGGTCTGGGCCTGTGTCTCTAGTTCTACCACCCTGGTGGGAAAGCCTTGCCCGGCGGGGAAGACTCACCCAGTGGGGACGTCTCGCTGGGCAGCTCTCTTCCAAGAAGTTCCTTTCAGTCCAGAACTACCACCTTGGCTGGGCAACCCTCCTCTGCAACATTCCCAAGGGTCTGGACCTACCTCCTGGGCCAGGGAGCCTCACCCTGTGATTGAGACTCTCGCTGGGCAGCTCTCCTCTGTGACCTTCTCTGGGGCCCAGAACTACCACCTGGTCTGGGGGACCTGGCCCTGTGAGGGACTCTCTTTCTGAGCGGCCCTCCTCTATGACATTCCCTGGGGACTGGACCTACTGCCCAGGCCTGGGACCCTTGCTCTGTGCCTAAGCCTCTTGCTGGGTGGGCCTCCTCTAAAATGCTCCCAGTTGTCTGGGTTCACAGCTCCAGCAGGGGAGTCTCACTGGGCAACTCTACTCCATGAAGTTCCCTGCATTCGGGACTACTGACCTGTCCAGGGAGCCTCACCCAGTGGAGAGGCTCACCCGGCAACTCTAAGTTTGTCCCGAGTCTCTTAATACCTCCTCTTCTTAAATCCTGAGTCCTGTCAATGGGCCTCCAGTCTCCTGTAGCTGTCTCAGGAAGGGAGCCGCCCTTTTGATGGTGATGGCCATGCCCTCAGGAATAATTCAAAATGCCTGCACCAGCCTCCAAAGAAGCTGGGGACCCCAGTGAGGGTGCACTGAGTCAGCATAGAGGCAAGTGTAGTGTCCCTCAGCAGTAGCAGGGCAGGCCGGCAGGCTCAGCGATGGTGTCTGACCTAGGTGTGGGGGTCAGGCGGGCTGGCTCACTGCTGTCTTTTTAATTACTTCTGTGGTTTCTGGTGATAGCTAAAAAAATTTGTGAAGAGATGTTTCCCCCAAAGTGTCTCCCTCAAATTCAGTGGATACACCAAAAGCAGTAAATATGGGGATCCCCATATTTTTATTCTTTGGAGTATGAATACAGATAGAGGAAAGGAGGTGTTTTTCCAGGCCACATCAATTTGAGGAGTTACATATTCTAATGCACAAGTTCCTCTCCAGTGTAAAAGGAGAGCCTTTGTTTCACAGATAAAGCGAACTCTGTGTGCAGGTTCAACTTAGCAAAAATGGATGGAAAAAAAAAAAAAAAACTTTGTTGCTGCTTTTGTTGTTTCAATTCATCCCATGGATCCAGCAAGGTAAAAGACTGACTAGTTTTGAGTATAGACATTAAGTCCCTGATCTGCCAGAGGACATCATTGAGAGAAGAAAAGTAGAGGACTACTGATGTTTTAAGTATACACAGTGTCTCTTTTTGGTTCCCAGAGAAGGGAGATGTCATCTAAGAGGTGATAACATCTGGTCTGAGCAAGAATTTGCTTGATGATCCAGGAAAATCAAGTCTGGATAGTAGGGTGTCCTTGGCAGTATCAAATGTTTTCTGAATAAGTACAGGAAGTTGAAGGCAGGATCATAGGTGAGGGCTGGGGAATCACAGTCAGATCTGTCTCATCTTGATTTCCCCCTGCTCACAAGATATAATTGAAAAGACCAGAACCAATCCCTATATCTCCTTATTTTTTTCTCCATAGACACTTTAAAACAATGACAACACTGGTTGGAACTTTAGCTTCCCATGTTGGGATCATTTCCTCCCATGTTTTGAATGAAAAAGGGAAATTTGCCCTTGGGACATTGAGAAGGGTGAGGAGAGGGTCCACTAGGAGTCTAGAAGTGGCTGTATGAGCAAATTGTTCTAGCTAAGCCTTAACACAGGGCATAAAGTTGTTTTGCACATTGACAGTAGTTGTGCCTCTGGCTCCAGGAACACTGTGGGTGAAAACATGTAACTGGGCCAGCATAGAGACCCAGAACTGAGAAGAGGAACTGCATGTGTAGTTCCCGGCTACTAATACATATGCAAATCCAACAAGGAAACATAGAATTAAGAAGAGTGGAGGTATCATTTACCAAAGTGAATGAGTCATCATCGGGAGGGAAGGATTCATGCTGAATGAAAGGACTAGATGAAACTTGGACAGTGAAGAGGACTAAAACAAGGGAGGTCAGAGCAGTAATCTTTTGGAGAGAAAACCCATATTAGTGGGACTTGGTGAAGGACTTGCTTATCTTTGAGAATAAAACTTTTCAAGTAGCAAAGTCACAAACACAATAAATCCACAGAGAACTGTGGGAGGCCACCCTTATTTAGCAGAATCAGACTAGGTTGAGCCATGGGACACAGAGGCCTGGCTTCTAGGAACTGCTGGGAAGCATGTGGCACTGCCTGGGAATGGTTCCCTGTCTCCTTCTGGAATTTTCCCCTAACAGGATGGCTCCCCTAACTCCACCCTATTCTGTCCATCAAAGAAGAAGCTCCTCCTGGTCCTGGCCCCCTTTTCCTGTATATTATAAATAAAAGAGAGTTGGGCGACTCCATGTTGTTGTTGTAAGAAGTGAGAGCTGGTATAACCAAACCTGTCATGGCCCCTCTCATAAAAAGAGTGTTGGCTCTTGTGTTCATTGAGTAGATAAATTTTTTGAGTAATAGATAGAAAAACCACCAACACCCTCCTCCGGCAGTTAACCCTTTACTCCTCTACATGGGACGTGGCAGAGAAGACCCTCACAGAGAGCAGTTCCCAGAACAGGAGCCCACCTAAGGGAGTTATAAGAGTTGCAGGGGAACCAAACGCATTTACTTATCTTTAAGAGCCTTTTTAAATGGATAACTTTAAGTCTTCTGTCAGTGTATAACATGTACTTCTGTTTTATGTGACAGATCCTCTAGAAGAGTGGACGATGCCCAAGACTTTACTTGGGAGTAATATATCCATTTGGAGATTTCTGGGACTTGATGGCTGTTGGAGAAGAAAGGAGAACTGGTAACGGCCCCTTTCACACAGGAACTAACTTTGTGGGTGGGTTGGTCAGCTTTGCATCACTGTGACCAAAACACCCAACAAGAAACACTAAGAGAAAGAAAAGTTTATTTGGGGCTCTCGGTTTCAGCAGTCTTAGTCCATAGACCCAAGTCTGTTGTTTTGGGCCAAAGGTGAGACCACACCTCATGGAAGAAGGGCATGGTCAAGGAAGGTTGTTCCATTCACAATGGCTAGAAATCAGAAAGAGGGAGAGCACAGTGTAGGGAGGTAGGCATCAAGGCAGATGCACCCTTCCAGGTCACATCCCCAGTGACCCACCTCCTCCAGCTACACCCCATCTGTGTACAGTTACCATCCAGTCATGCCATTTGAACCAGGATGAACTGACGAGGTTATAACCCATAATCAAATCATTTTACCTCTGAACATACCTGTATTAACACAGGAGCTTTTGGGGGGCACCGTATATCCAAATCGTAACAGTGAATGATGGGCCCTTCCATAAGTCTTAATGAGTAGTAAATAACCAGGTTCATAAAAAGGTTATTTTTTCTTTTCCAGTCTTTGAAAAAGTCTTAGGATCATACCTTTGGAGGGCCCACAGGGATTGACATGAAGCAATCACATATTTAAACAATGCAACCTGCTCTTTATCAAAAAAGAATATTTCTGAGAAATGGCCTCCCATATAGGACCTCATAAGGGTGAGGATATGGGGCCATCTTAAAACAGAGAAGAACCAGAGGTAAGAACCTTCCTTCACAGTATGGACCATTCCTGTCACAGGTTTTTAAGATGTAACTTTAAAGTTCGTTTGGCCCTTTTTACTTTCTTAAAGATTGAGGTCTTCTGGAAGAATGCAAATAAAACAATTGTAAGGCCTTGGTCATTTGTTGTGTGATTTCAAAAACAAAAAAAGGCCCAATATCACTCTGGAGTGATATGGGGAGGCCAATCCTGAGGGTTATTTCTTGTGGAGAAAGCCTTAATCACTTCAAAGACCTTTTCAGTTCCAGTAGGAAAGGCCTCAACCTATTCTGTAAAGATGTCTACAGAAATCCAGCAAGATTCTAAATCCCTGATACAGAGATAACTAATCAAAGTCTATTTACCAATCTTCCCCTAGATAGGAACTCAGACTTTGAGCTGGTGAGGTCTGGGAAAGAAGGGGTTCTCTATTCTGGAGGCAATTAACTCATAAGTAGAACAGTCTCTAGTCACCTTTTAAAATAAATTTTTAACCCTTTTCCTGTGAATAAAATATCACATAGCTGAATTTGTCTCTTCTAAAATGGCAAAATTTGAATAAACTTTTATAATCTCCCATTGACTAGCTTGGGGAATATGAATGACATTTTCTTATGACAAAACCATCCCTTTGAATCTAAAGCATGACTTCTCATTGGCCCTTGCTCTGATTTATAGCAAGGGTTATAGAAGAGATGGTCACATTTGTAGGACAAGAGAAATGTCTAATGGAGCCAAGGCCGACTGTTTGACTGTAACATCTGTAAATCTGATTTCTCATTCAATCTCAGATTCTCCCCACTGGTATCCCCTGCGTGGACAATGCCACTTTTGAACCACCTGAAATAAATATTTGATTATCATACTTAATGGGAATATTTTTAACAAAATTTTTAAATGTTCTAATTAGTTATACATGACAGTAGAATGCATTTATGCATTTTTATAAATCATACATAAGTGGAATACAATTTCTCATTCTTCTGATTGTACATGTTGTAGGATCACATCAGTCATGCAGTCACATATGTATGAGGTAATAATGTCTGTTTCACTTCACTATCCTTCCTATCCCCCATACCCCTTCCCCTTCATCTGTTGAAGGACACCTAGATTGGTTCCATAGTTTAGCTACTGTGAATTGAGCTGTTGTAAATATTGATGTGGCTGCATCACTGTAGTATGCTGATTTTAAGTCCTTTGGGTATAAACCAAGGCATGGGATAGCTGGGTAATAGCAATTAGAAAAATGCACATCAGAACTACTCTAAGATTTCATCTCTCTCCAATCAATATGGCAATGATCAAGAATGCAAACAACAATAAATGTTGATGAGGATGTAGGAAAAAGGTAAGCTCATACATTATTGGTGGGAATGCAAATTGCTACAACCATTGTAGAAATCAGTAGGGAGGTTCCTCAGACAACTTAGAATGGAACCACCTTTTGACCAAGCTATCCTACTACTTGGTTTAATGGAATTATTTTGACAGTTAAAAATCATCCTTCTTGGAACTGGGGTTGTGGCTCAGTGGTAGAGTGCTTGCCTGGCACCTGTGGTGCCCTGGGTTTGATCCTCAGCACCACAAATAATAAATAAATAAAATAAAGGTTCTCAACAGCAAAAATAAATAAATCATAAAAATTATCCTTCTTTCTAAATAGCTGCATGGGCACGTAGCATAAGAAAGGCATTTTTTTATTAGTTGTCTTATTGTCATGTCATGTCATGTCATGTTATACATGCAACTTTTCATTTCCCTGGTTGTACACGATGTAGAGTCACACCATTCATGTAATCACACATGTACATAGGGAATGATGTTTATGTCATTCCACCATCTTTCCTCCCCACCCCCTCATTTCCCTGTACACAATCCAACGTTCTTCCATTCTTCCCTTACCCCCCAACCATCCCCACCCCTATTATGTATCAGCATCCACTTATCAGAGAAAACATTAGGACTTTGATTTTGGGGGAATTGGCTTATTTCACTTAGCATGATATTCTCCAACTCCATCCATTTACCTTCAAATTCCATAATTTTATTCTTATTTATGGCTAAGTAATATTCTATTGTGTATATATAACACAATTTCTTTATCCATTCATCTATTCAAGGGCATCTAGGGGGAAAAGGTACACTTATACATTGCTGGTGGGATTGCAAATTGGTGCAGCCTCTCTGAAAAGTAGCATGGAGATTCCTTAGAAAATTTGGAATGAACTCGCCATTTGACCGAGCTATCCCACTTCTTGATTTATACCCAAAGGACTTAAAATAAGCATACTACAGTGATGCAGTCACATCAATGTTTATAGCAGCTCAATTCACAATAGCTCGATGCTCTTCAATAGATTGAAAGACCTATTTTCAGCCTGTATATATTGTAACACTTTCTTATTAATTGCAATACCCTTATTGAAGGTATAAGTTTCACTGAGCTGAAATTCCAGAGGGTAATGCCTTATCCTCTATTACTTCTTGCAAAGAAATTATTTTGTACCCAGCTTGGCTAATGCCATCTTCTACATAAGAACTTTCATCCCTATACCAGACACAATATGGATTGTCTAAGGGACTGTCGCTTAGGTCTATTGTACAGGTAAAGATAATCATAAGTAATCAAGAATAGGGAGTTTGACGTCATCTGATGGGATAAGAAAGTAGCTGAATTTGGAGTGTTGTACCTTTTTATGACTATGTCAGGGTTTCCTAATAATGGTTTGATATTGTAACAGTCAACTGTTAGGCAGCCAGTGTGTCCCTTTAAATTCTAATAGGGGAGACAGATGAGGGGGTGTATAAATCTCTAGAGCGGCTCCCAGAGTTAATTTGAGAGATTCCTATATCAAGAGGGTTGAAATAGTCATTCCCCTTAAACAACTTAGACATCCTCTTGTTACTGAATCTGTTTGGATAGGTAACTGACTTTTTTTTTTTTTTTTTTGGTCTTGTCTTTTTTTTATTATTATAAACAAATAGGATACAATTTGTCTCTGTACATGGAGTAAAGGCATACCATTCGTGTAATCATAAATTTACACTGGGCAATGTTTGAATCATTCTGCCATTTTTTCCCTAGCGTTAGGGTTAGGATTAGGTTTAGGGTTAGGGTTAGTGAGGGGGGCAAGAATGGAGGAAGGAAGGACTGACTGACATTTTTTTACAGGCCTAAGTCTGGGTTAGCATTCCCAGGACAGTGTCTGCCTTTCAGTTGCATAATATTGAAAAGGTTTCTCTCTTTTTTTTTTTTTTTTTTTTTTTTGAGATTTTTATGTTTGTCTCTTAAAGACAATCCTAAAGAGCCTGTAAAAGGAAATCTTTAAAGTTTTAGGAAGGAATTTTTTTTTTGTCAGTTTCCAGGATTTGCTGATACACCTCAGGTTTTCCTTTTTTAAACTTTATACAAGGATCTATCAATCTTCCCACACCCTGGAATCCAGAGTCTGTGGAATCCTGTGAGACCTAAAAAGGCATAAACCTATCTCACAGTTGTGGGTACAAGCAACAGTAATATAGTTTGTATCCTCTCAGGAGAGAGAGCTCTTTTCCTGGGGGCTGGAATAAAACCCAAATATTTGCCTTTTTGTTAAACCAACTGTGCATTTGATACCTTATATCTTATTTCATCTAGGAAATTTAAGATGTGGACAGCATGGATCTTTGCTGATTTTTCCATAGGACAACAAATGAACACATCATCAGCATATTGTAAGTCAGCAGCTAAAATGTCTGTTCACAAAAGTGGGGACTGTCCCAGAATCCTTGTGGGAGTGCTGTCCAGTTTATTTGTTTTGTTCTTTCTTCCTTTCAGGTGAGTCCACTCTGAAGTAAACAGACATTAAGAGTCAGAAACGAAAGGAATACAAAAGAAAACATCTTTTATGTACAACCTGGTGAAACAGTATGTTCCCTTAGGGATCCTTCCTGGAGGTGCAGAGGAGTTTGGAACCACTGGGTGAATAGGGATATCAGCTATATCAATGATTCTCAAATTTTGAACCAACCTGTATTCCTCATTTGTCTTGCATAGAGACAACATGTGTATATCGTACATATAGTCACAGGGGATTAAGCAAGTTGTGGACTAAGAACTTGCTTCTCAGGGTGGTTAGCCCCTCTGTAGCTTCTTTCTTTAGTGGATATTCTTTATGCTATGGGAATTGAGAAGGCCCATAAAGTCTGTTCTGCTCATATTTTTGTCTTTTCCACTTCACAGGATTGACAGGAAGATCTCCTATAGGGTCCTGTGATGGCAGATCCTCAGCAGTCAATGCCAGGAGCAGAGTGAGTATTGTAACTGGTTTTATAGTTAGGTAAGCATCTAGCTTAGTTAAAATATTTCTCCCTAGGAAAGGAACAGTTCATTCTTTTTTTTTTTTTTTTTCTTTTTTTTTAATTGTAAACAAATGGGGTACAACTTGTTTCTCTGGTTGTACATGAAGATTCTGACATAACCAAGAAAGAATAAGTAAACAATTTTGTTCCCAAATACAAACATTAAAAAAAAAATCTTTCCTTAGGTTTGTCATTGATACCCATTACTGTGCAGGGGTCAGGAAACAAGATACCAGAGAAGGGCGTTAAAACACTGTGAGAGATGCCTATCTCTAAAAGGAATTGAATGGTCCTGTTTCCCACTTTGAACAGTTCTCTCAGCTCAGCCACACAGATCAGGATGGTATTTGTTGGGTGCTTAGATGATTTCAAAGGCATCCTCATTTTTGTCTTACCATTTGGAAAACTAGTGGCCCAAATGCCCTTCAGCATGCAAGAAAGCATACTTTTCAAGGCCCCTTTTCCCACAGTAGACAAGGGGTCCTGGGAGTCTTGTCTTGGGACAGTTCTTTCAGTTTTCAATCTGCTTGCACCAGTGACAGATCTCAACAGGACAGCAGTCCCTGCAGGGGTGTGAAAGATGAACCTTTAAAGGCAGTCAGTAATTGGGTATCTCTGCTTCAGTCTCTCCTCTGAGATTTTTCTTTTTCTTGTTCCAGTTATAGAAGATCTGAGAAACCACACAGAAAAAGTCAACAGGGAAGATCCTGGCCCTGAAAGTCACTTTTTATAACCTTCTCTATTAGCTGGAGCTGATTGGGAGGTCACTGAGAAGCAGCTTTCCTTCAAAAGAAGGGTTCAGAGGGATATGTTTAACTAGTGCCTCCTTTAGGTACTCCATGAAAGCAGCTGGTCTTTCCTCAGAACCTTGATTGATGGAAGCTAGGTAAAAGTAATTAAATGGTTTTACTCTGCTCGTTCAGTGACTAAGCAAATATTCATGTGGTCTCAACTTTTCCCTTATACATATCATAATTTCATTGGTGGTATGTAGTTGGGACTGCCATCAGTTCCACTGGCTGTACATTAGGGTGAAGGACATATGAGTCATTACCATACATTCTAGCTGCCCCTCTGGAACTCTCCCTTCTGTGTCTGCCTGTGTCAGTCCTATAATTGTAATGAAATCCTTCTAGGTCAATCAGAATCATGGGTTGAATTTTGGAAAGTATCAGTATATTTATTGTAATTCTCAGAAAATCTTCCCAAATTCTGTTTTATTTGTTTAAATCTGACACGAAAAATGGCACAAGAACTTGTCTAGGTCCAAATTCACGGTCAGCTTCCTATAAAGGAAAAAGTTTGGATGAGTTATCTATGATATGTGGAGAGCTGCTACCCAGAGGTGGCTATTCAGAAAGGAATGGTTGATAGAGGGGAGGTTTTGGTTTTGCAGATTCTTCTTAATTCTGAGGAGACTGTGGAGGACCCAACTTAAGAGAGCCATCCACCCTTGAGGGCTGAGTTGTCAATACCACCAGAAACGATGAATACATTTTGTATTAAGAACACACATCCTTTTGTTTTCTTAGTGAAAAGAAGGTCTATGCATAGGGAACCTCAGATCATTTTCCCTCTATTTTACAGAACAGGTTCATTTGGAGGATTGTATTATAATTAACACTTTGACTAGCACTCTTTGTCCCCTAATTCACATTTAAGCCAAGCAGTCTTCCAATAAAATGTTAGTCTCTTCCTAATTAGTCTCTCAGAGTCAAATTTATCCCAGATATTTAGGATATATTCCAAATGGGAGATAACTACAGCTGACCATTGGGTTTCCATCTGAAAAAGAAAAGGAGGGAAAAAGAGAGGGAGAGAGAGAGAGAGAGAGACAGAGAGACAGAGAGACAGAGAGAGACGGAGACAGAGACAGAGACAGCAAGAAAGGCAGGTCCATTTGACCAGATGTCCTTTTGCTCTCAGATGGCATTGTGTGATCCTAGGCCACATGTTCTTAGTCTATCCAGGATCCTAGTCCAGTCCATAAGTAGAATACTTTGGTTTTGTGGAGGACCATGTAACCAGAAACAGGCATTCCCATTTCTATGGGACATGTGTAAACCAGGTCCCTGGGGCATACTCCAGAAGACTCCCAACGTCTGAATGAGTCGACTATACCAGACTCCACCTTGTGCCTTCAGATGATCAGTGGGAAAGGGTAAAGGAAAAGGAAGAAACTCTTTTGTAGGAAAATCCATCTCTGTGACTCATAAGCTGTTGGTTCTGATTAGCATGCTGGATGGGAATATATAAATTTTGCTTAGGACTATATCAATTTACAATTTGCCTCTTAATGGTCCATGTACACAATTGGCATATAGTGGGAACTGAACACTAGTGCTGAAAGCAACAAAGGACCCCAGCTGATCACCCAGGTTTGAGAGCATCAAATATTGATAATGAAGTCAGACTTCCTGTTGGGAAATTCTAAAGTTCTCTTAAAATTTTCAGGAGTTAGAGAAAAGAATAAAGGCCACAAAGTTGAATAAAGATCAAGGGGAAAGTGGGCAGTCCTAAGAAAGAGGAACTCAGACCTGTGCTGGAAGAGATCCCAAATAACATTTTTCTATAAGCAGAAGACCTGTACTATCATTGCATAAATCAGCAAGGATAGTTTCCCCCTGTTTTTCAATCCTGCCATCAGAAATGATGAAAGAGACAGAGCAATTCATAGACATGTAGCAGCAGGTAAGAAAGTCTGTGTTGGGGGGCACAATTTGAGAACCAGACAGCAATACACAAATGCATTTGAGTGCTTTACATGTATGTCATGGGCCAAGTACCCAGTGACCATGCTCCCATAAAAATAGAAATGGAGAAGGATCAGCTACTTCTTGGATAAAAGCACAAACAGGGAGAGGAGGGCAGCTCCGTAGCTATAAAGGAATAGACAGGTACATGAGCAGCTTTATTCACATTCATGAAAAGCTCACCCTATCAATGAAAGAAGATAATGGTTACCTTAGTGAATCCCAAGGGTGATTAGTGATGTTGTTGATGGTATCTGAAAAAGAGACATTTTGACTTTGATGGTGGCTACTGGGGGTGGAGGTTTCAGTCACCATATGTCATGAAGCCAAAGAATGTATAGTGGTGAAGAGCCATTCAATTAAATCCACCAGAGATAGGGACTTTGATCAAAGTGGGCTGACCAATGTGGAAGGAGGAGGGATTGAAGATAGGATACTTTTCTTCTGGTTTCCACCCCAAACTGAAGTAGAGGAAAGAGTGTTTATTGTTTAAAATAGACCATTTCCAAGTAGATGGCCACTCTAAGGAAAGGCAAAATAAATGGTTTAGTGAGAGGAAAGCTGCTAACACACCAGAGGTCATGGGAAGATAGAATTCATAAAAGTACAAAGCGGGCAAGCCTGGGGGGTAGAAGGTGTGAGAGGAGCAAGCCTATTGAAGCAGGAGGCTAGTATGCCAGAATTGCTGCAGGAAAACGTCCCCTGGCAAAGAGTTTTGAGAGGTTTACAGGATAGGTTTGTAAGATGACTTAATATGAAAACCAGTGTCCTAGGCCAGATAGTTTTAAGGACTTGGTCCTAAAGGAAAATTGAGAGGTCCATGTAAGAATGACAAAGATAAGAAAGAAATCTGATTCCTGTGAATTATGTGGTCCCTGGAGATGCATTAGGAAAGAGGTCAAATGAGGGCCAAGGAGACTGAGAACCTACCCATGTAGAAGATCCCAGAAACAACAGGCACTGTGCTTTAGGGTTAGGGAAGAGGCGGAGTTTTTGGCAGATCCCTGAATTGACTGAAGGAGGTATATTGCAATACAGAGATGTAAAAACTGAGTAGAGGATCAGGAGAAATCTCAACATGGCTAGAGGTGGAGATATTAGGAGAAGAAAATGAAGTTGCAATCTTTTGTAGGTGTGTAGTCGCTAGAGAGATGTGTGGAAGCTTATCAGAATTTTAAAAGAGACCCCACCTCGCGAAAAAAGGAAAAAACATACGAACTGCATGGGGTAAGCGACTTATGCAGGAGGAAAGGGAAAATAAGTTTGGCAGTGAGGAGAAAACAAGGAAAGGTCAGTTCTAAGCACAGGGTCTCAACCAGAAATCAGAATCCTTAGAGAGTACCAAATTATTTAGTGAATTTAATCATGGAACCAAACTGATACAGGAATCACGAGTAGAAATTTCCTTGGTCATTATGTCCTTCACTCAATAAAAATTCAGGCAAGCACTAGAGGTTTAGCAAAAAGATGTTTCATTGTGCAAAGCAAGGGTGGAAATAGAGGGAAAAGTTTGCCCTTCTGCAAGCAAAGGAAGACTAAAAAGTGGGAGAGTAGACAGAAGCCAGAAGGAGGAATTGGCCTCTTGTTTGTTTTCTACAATTTATTTGGTTTTGAATGTGCCCAGTAAATATACTCCACCTCCCCCATTCCATTATTCCAGTGGTTTACAACTGCCCTAGTTATATAACCATCTAGGCAGTGAGCATACTCATTACCCTAAGGCACTCAAGTACAGAGGGGTTGGTCTACAACTACAATGTAATGCAGATGATATTATAATAAAGCAAAGACAACTATCTGTCACTCAAACCAATCAGAGATGACCATATCTTTATTGAATGGGAGCATTTTACTGCCTGTGACCATCCATCTTCTTCCCTGACATACAAAGAGTGTAACAGTCTAGATTCTCAGTGTGAAACTACATTTCTCCCACTGCCCTAGACCATTTATTTCTACAATAACAGTCTAGATTATCTTTTTGATGTTGTTTATCTCTCACAGCCCAAGGACCATATGTTCTTTGTGGTACTGCAAATTAATTATAAACCTGAGAGTGTAACATTTCCCTATAACCCCTACAAGTTAAAATTTTCCCATCCATTGTTGTATCTAACTACTGCCTAATAATAGGCATTTAGCAAGTGATGGGAAATAAGCGACTCCTGTTCTTCACAGGTGGGAAAATCTTGGTAAAAAGAATAACAAAAGAAAGGAATAAGGTTTTACAGTTTATTGGTATGTGGTTTGCTCTTGAGTAGTCCATAGTTGTAGGTGATCATCTCTCACTTCTGAGATAAGGATAACAGTAATTAGGTGCTATTCTTTGTGCTTTATAATTTAAAACTTCTCACCCCTCTAATTTCATACCTCCCTCCTTGAGATATGACAGGCATATTAAAATCAATATCTTAGCATATTGTGTGTTATTCCATTCATTTCATTTTAATCAGCCTTATCATAATACTTGATGATTAATCAAATCCCCTTTTCCTCTGCATTTCAGTTTGTCCATTTTAATAAATCATGAGATATACTTTGAATATCATTCCTTCACACACATAAAGACAAATAAAAGCATGTAGAGTAGCCGGCCATAGATAAGTCCTGAGAATCTATGGACAACAAGTGGCCCCTCTCAAAGTGGCAAATCAGGATCAGTGAGCTCTCAATGCTCCAGCTTCAGAGACATCAGGCAACAGATGCTAAAAATGTTAATATAATGTCACAGGCAGCAAGAACACAGTGCAGAGTGACGGCTAGGGTATCAGAATTCTCAGCAAGATGCCATTTCAAACAAACCTAATTCTTAAGACTACATCATGAGAAAAGAATTCAACATCCTGTCTCCACCCTCTAGCCTGATTGGAAGTTAGAGGTCAAAGGATGAATGGTTCATATATTTGATATCAGGACTTAATGTGCACTGCATTTAACCTTCTTAGGATCTAAAACTCTAGATGTATTTCTTTTTAAATTTAATTATTACTACTTTATTCTGGGGTATAGACTGATAAGTCAATACTTATATACAATGTATAATGACCAAATAATATTAGTTTACATTTACCTCCCCTTAAATATGTGTGTGTATATGAAAAGGAGATATATGTACACACACACACACACATATACATATGACTATGTATTCAAATTTTGATGAATAGGTAGCAGTTGTACATATTTATGAGGTATATTCTAATACATAGATATAATATATAGTAATAAAATCAGGATAATTCCTATTCCCTTAATATTGTTTTTTTTTTTTGAACTTTTGAACTCATATCTCCTAGTTTTTCATAAAAAATGCAATTTGTTTTTGTGAACTGTAGTCAAGTACTGTGCTATAGAATACCATAATTTCTTATTTTTAACTCCATTTCAGTAGTCATTGTCCACCTCTCCTCTACTTTACTAGCTCCTAGTAATCATTATCCTATATTCAGATGGACTTTTTTAACTTCCACATATGAGAGACAACTGTGGAATTTGTCTTTCTGTCTTTGAATTATTTCACTTAATATAACTGCCTCCGGTGCCATTCATTTTGTTGCAAATGATAGGATATCATTATTTTTGTGCACATATAACATTCCATTGTGTGTATACATACAACATTCTATTCATCATCCTAAAGCATGAATTTATCACTTTCTTCTTTGAAGATATTCATGAGGGAACACCAAAATCCATTTCAATATTGAAGTACGAATCAATGTTGACTAGAATATTAAGTGGCCACATCAAAATTTTTTATGAAGACTCTCATGTGTTTACCTCTGCATTGTTAATCTTAAAGAGACTTGTATAAAAACCATCAACACAATCAAAAAGATGACTGGAAAATACTAAAAAGATCAAAGTACGAATATTATGAGCTGAAGAACCGTTTGTGATTCAGTTTACAGGCAGTATTATTCATGTTTCTATGACTATGATTATGATTAAGGCAGGATCCTAAAGATACATATTTTTCCCTATATCTTCAGAAAGCTATGACTACCATGTGACTTAATGATTTAACTCTTCTCTGTTGGGGGCTGTGCCATGTTGGCGGTGCCGGGATGGCGCCTGATCACATCGGCAGCGAGGAGGTTAATTGACATAAGCACACTCAGGTGATTTTCTCGTCCACGCACACAATGTATGCACATGTGTTCTCGAGCACTAATTGCCTGCTCCGAGCATCTCACCTAATCTTTGCGTAAGAGGCGTGGCCCTGCTCTCCGGTCCTGGAGGTGATATAAGCATAGGCAGAGCGAGACATACACACAACAGCAGCCATTAGCAAAGAAGAAAGAACACAGCAGCCATTAGAAGCAGCCAGAGGGAAAAACACAGACAGCAGCCATTAGCAGAAGAAAAGCAGGAGAAGAAGGACACACACGAACAGCAGCCAGAAGAAAGGAAACACACGCTACAGCAGCCATTAGCAGCCAGAGGGAAAAACACGCGGCAGTAGCTAGTAGGGACATATGCAACAGCAGCCATTAGCAGAAAAGCCAGAAGAAAGAACACAGCAGCGAGTAGGGGCAGAGGCGGAAGGCAGATCGCGGAATGGAGAACTGAGTCGCATCACTAGGGCACCTTAGGTTGATGTACCCTTAGTTCACAGGATGCAGGACTTTAAGGCGTAGCAAGTTTCTCTCTTAAGCAAAGTCTCTCTCTCTGATAAGCAAAGTCTCTCTCTCTCTCTCTCCTCTTAAAGCAAGTAAACCTCATTTCCTCTATCCTCTATGAACAAGCAAGAAAGCAGTGCACTAAAGAGAAAGATAGAAGTGCCTCAGTTTCCACTCCACCACCCATAAGACCCGTGCAAGTTGTTGCTGCAGGCAGTGACAAATATCCGTGGATTTTGGAACCGCAAAGAGCCAGCAACACTTCTCAAGTTCTAACTTCCTCCTCAATTTTATTTCTGGAATCATAGTTTGTGAAATGACCTCTCAACATATAAAATAGGAATTCTACTGGCCCAATAATAATTCTATTATCTCTAATAGCTAGGTAGAATGTAAATGGAATTAGAAAATCTATGAAAAATATAATTTAGCATATTACTTCAATAACAGAATACATCAGATGAGGCACAATGACAAAGGACAGTCACAGAGAAAAATAATGGATTCCTTTCACTCTACAGTACAGTTTCACATCCTTCCAATAGAAAGGCGTCTTAAATTTGATAGTGTCAAAACACTGCTGACCAGAACACAATGTATTTGTTCTCAGGTACACACACAGAATTTGGTTTAAAACTTTCCATTAAAATCTTTAGGTAATATCAACATTAATAATGGCAGCATGTATGACAGTAGGTTGGAAAGATCAACTCGAGTGAGTAACACAGTACTCTTAAGGAATGCAGCATGACCATTGATTCTGATTAGCACAGAGGCTAATAATAGAAAACCATGGAAAAGATGAGTTAAGGATGATTCTAAAGAGTTTGATCTGAGTGGGAGAAATTTTAGCCATATATTTTGTTGCATTTGGCTTGTATGTTCCATCATGAGTAGTTATGAGTGAAAAAAAGACAAATATCCATATTTACGTGAGTTGAAAATATGTTTCAGTGATTATAATGTGTAATTCTAAGTGATAGAAAAATTTGAGTCATCATTTTTCAGTGGCTTTATTCTATAGTGATTTGATTTTACTTCCTATGTGTAAAATGATAATACATATTATAGTTGATGCAATGACACATCTTTTAAATCATTAGAAAATGATTTATGAGTGCTTAGTGAAGAAATGTTTGGTATTATACTATACCTGTTATGTATCATTAATTTTTGCAGCATCTCAAGTGGTACACACTATTATCATACCTATGACCACTTCTGAATCTGAGCAAAATCCCTCTAAGGAAGGAATAGAAAAACCTTGAGACTGACTGGGTTCATCTCCAGAGTCTTTACTCTAGGTCTTGTTTCAGAAATCTTAACTTACTACTCATGTCATGAAGATATTTTCCAAAATTGTGTTTTATATACTGTTTTTAGTATTTTTACAAATATGTCTTTGATCCAGCTGGAATTGATTTTTGCACAGTGTGAGATTTTAATGATCCCCTACAGAAACTCAATTTTCTAGTACATTTATAGAAAAATGCATCTTTTCCATATTGACAGGCATATAATTTTTCTTTTTATATTTGTGTATGTCTGTTTTGGGTTTTTTTTTTTCTTTGTTTGGTTTATTCCTGTGTCTATACAGATAATTTTTAGTTACAAAGAGACTTCCTTCCCCAAAAGAACCTTTTTATCTTATCCACTGGCTGTTCTGTGATGGAAAAGAGTACAAATATGCATGCCTTGTAACTATATCAATTTTTTCATGTGTGTATTAAATAAAGAAGTTTTAGAATTTTAGAACATGCTGTTAATACTTATCTCTAACATCCTAATACCCATGACATACACCAGCTTTAATTATTTAACATTTTTAACCACAGCAATGTTCAGAACCGGAGGATTCAGCATGGGGTACCTCCTGCACAAGTTCAGAGGACCCCACATAGTCCTTCTCCTCCAGACCATGTCCACCAACATTGGGTCCACTGCTGATCACAGAGCCTTGCTGTAGGTGATACATGCAAAGGAACAACTGCTCCCATCGCTCCCTGTGGGTAGGTTGGGAAATTCAGATTTTGGATAAGAATGATTTTTTCACAGACACTTCTACTTGCTGACTAGTGGCATTTTACTACTTTAGTCCTGGCATAGTAATATTTCTTCTTGGATTTTATTTTGGTGTAACTTTCAGGTTATAATGGAGTCTACATCATCTAAAACAAAGTGAGAATTTTTGTACTGGGTATTAAAGCCTTCCATTCCTGAAGGCTTAAATGCACCCACAATTGTTTTTGAAAAAGCTATTTTAATCTTTTCATGTGTCTCCCTATTGTTGAGAGAAACTGAACAAATTACACTCTGTATATATATGAACATATCACATTGAATTCTACCTTTTCATCCCCTTTACCTATATTGATTGGGATTATCAATATTATTAGAATAACAATATACATTCTGTATTACAGCATTTTCCAGAAAAGCATTGTGAAGTGCTTCTGATTGAAAGGTGAAAAGAATCTTTCTTGGGACCAGTAAGTATTTCTATGACTTAGTTTGTACCATTAATTTGTTCACAAAGATATCAACATGTGCAGAAAGAACACTAACATTTCCAGTGTAAATACAGAGACCAGCCACTTTGTACTCTACAAGTGTGAATTTCACCATACTGTTTTGATTTTTTCGTTTCCCAAAAGATAAGAAATTGACTGGATTCATGAATGAATTTCACCTCATTCTGTAAATGTCTACGTGACTTCTGCTTGTGCAGATTGTGCATGACTGTGTGTGTGCGCACATAATCTTTTCTAGCTTAATTTCGTTGTCTTTTGAAAGTACACATTAATCAATGATTTTTTTTTACTTTTTTATAATTTTTTATTTGTTCTTTTTAATTATATATGACAGTAGAATGTATTTTGGCATATCATACATACATGGAGTATAGCTTAGTGCTTGTTCATGATGTGGACTTACACTGTTCATGTATTCATATATGAACATAGGAAATGATGTCCAATTCATTCTACTATGCTTTCTATTCCCATCCCCCTCCCTTCCCACCACTTCCCCAACCCCCACCATCTACTTCCAGTAAATCTCCACTTTTCCCTCCCACTGACTATTGTGAGTCAGTATCCATATATCAGAGAGAATATTCAGATTTTGGTTTTTAGGAATTAGCTTATTTCACTTAGCATGATAGTCTCCAGTTCCATCCATTTACTGGCAAATGCCATCATTTCATTTTTATTTATGGCTGAGTAATATTCCATTGTGTATATGTACTACATTTTCTTTATCCTTTCATCTGTTGAAGGGCACCTAGGTTGGTGCCCTATGGAGCTTAGCTATTGTGAATTGAGCTGCTATAAATACTGATGTGGCTGCCTCACTACAGTATGTTGATTTTAAGTCCTTTGGGTATATGCTGAGGAATGGGATGACTGGGTCAAATGGTGGTTCCATTCCAAGTTTTCTGAGGAACCTCCATATTGCTTTCCAGAGTGGTTGCATTAATTTGCAGTTCTACCAGCAATGTATGAATATACCTTTTTTCCCTTATCCTCACTAACATTTATTGTTACTTGTATTCTTGATAATTGCTATTCTGACTGGAATAAGATGAAATCTCAATATAGTTTTAATTTGCATGTCTCTAATTGCTAGTGATGTTGAACGTTTTTTCATATATTTGTTGACTGATTATATTTCTTCTGTGAAGTGCCTGTTCAATTCCTTTGCCCATTTATTGACTGGGTTATTTGGTTTCTTTGAAATTAAGTTTTTAAACTTCTTTATATATCCTGGAGATTAATGCTCTATCTGAGGTGCAGGTGGCAAAGATTTTCTCTCATTCTGTAGGCTCTCTCTTCATGTTCATGATTGTTTACTTTGCTCTGAAGAAGCTTTTTAGTTTGATACCATCCCATTTATTGATTCCTGATTTTACTTCTTATGCTTTGGGAGTCATTTGGTTCCTAAGCCAACATGATGGAGAGTTGAGCCTAGTTTTTTCTTCTAGTAGGTGCAGGGTCTCTGGTCTAATGCTTATATCCTTGTTTTACTTTCAGTTGAGTTTTGTGCAGGGTGAGAGATAGTGGCCTTATTTCATTTTGTTACGTATGAATTTTCAATTTTCCCAGCACCATTTATTGAAGAGGCTATCTTTTCTCCAATGTATGTTTATGGTGTCTTTGTGTACTATGAGATAACTGTATTTATGTGAGTTTACTGCTCTATCTTCTATTCTGTACCATTAGTCTTCATGTTTGTTTTAGTGCCAATACCATGCTGTTTTTGTTACTATGGCTCTCTCTGTAGTATAATTTAAGGTCTGGTATTGTGATGCCTCCTGCTTCACTTTTCTCACTACAGATTGCTTTGGCTATGCTGGGCCTCTTATTTTTCCAAATGAATTTCATGACTGCTTTTTCTATTTCTATGAAGTATGTTATCAGAACTTTAATAGGAATTGCATTAAATCTGTATAGCACTTTTGATAGTGTGACCATTTTGACAATGTTAATTCTGTCTATCCAAGAACATGAGAGATCTTTCCATCTTCTAAGGTCTTCTTCAGTTTCTTTTTTTTTTCTTTAGTGTTCTATAGTTTTAATTGTTGAGAGTCTTTTACCTCTCTTGTTAGATTGATTCCCAAGTACTTTTTTTTTTGAGGCTACTATAAATGGGATAGTTTTCCTAATTTCTCTTTCAATTGATTCATCATTGGTGTATAGGAATGCATTTGATTTAGGAATGCTTTCAATTTTTCTCCATTTAGACTGATGTTGGCCTTGAGTTGAGGATAAATAACTTGTACAATGTGGAGCTGTGTTCCTACTATGCCTAGTTTTTCTAGGGTTTTCAACATGAATGGGTGCTATCTTTGTCCAATGCTTTCCTGCATCCAATGAGATAATCATATGATTGTTGTGTTTAATTCTATTGACATGATGAATTGTGTTTGTCAATTTCCAGATGTTGAACCAAACTTGCATCCTGGGATGAACCCCACTTGATCATGGTACACTATCTTTTTAAAGTGGTTTTGTATGCAGTTCTCCGGTATTTTTTAAAAGAATTTTCACATTTATGTTCATCTATGGTATTGGTCTGAAATTTTCTTTCCTTGATATGTCTTTGTCTGCTTTTGGTATCAAACTTCATAGAATGAGTTTGGAAGTGTTCTTTTCTATTTTATGGAATAATTTGAGGAGTAGTGATGTTATTTCTTCTCTGACGGTCTGACAGAACTCAGTTGAAAATCTCTCTGATCCTTTTCCTCGTGGGTAGGCTTTTTCCTCGTTGGTAGGCATCTTCAATTTTATTGCTTGAAATTAATGTGTTTAAATTTTCTGTGTCCTCCTGATTCAATTTGGGTAGGTCATATGTCTCTAGAAATTTGTGGATGTTTTCAAGCAATTCTATTTTATTAGAGTATAATTTTTCAAAATAGTTTCTGATTATCATCTGTATTTCATTAGTGTCCATTGTGATATTTCCTTTTACATCATGAATATAAGTAATTTGAGTAGTATGGCTAAGGGTTTATCAATTTTAATTGTTTATATTCTTTTAAATTTTTTTTTTTTTTTCATTGTAAACAAATGGGATACATGTTGTTTCTCTGTTTGTACATGGCGTAAAGGCATACCATTTGTGTAATCATAAATTTACATAGAGCAATGTTGTTTGATTCATTCTGTTATTTTTTTCCCTTCCCCCCACCCCTCCCACCCCTCTTTACCCTCTATACAGTAGTTCCTTCCTCCATACTTGCCCCCCTCCCTAACCCTAACTCTAACCCTTCCCTCCCCCCCATTATGTGTCAACCTCCACTTATTAGCGATATCATTCGTCCTTTGGCTTTTTGAGATTGGCTTATCTCACTTAGCATGATATTCTCCAATTTCATCCATTTGCCTGCAAATGTCATAATTTTATCATTCTTTATGGCTGAGTAATATTCCATAGTATATATATACCACAGTTTCTTTATCCACTCATCAATTGAAGGGCATCTAGGTTGGTTCCACAGTCTGGCTATTGTGAATTGAGCAGCTATGAACATTGATGTGGCTGTATTTCTGTAGTATGCAGATTTTAAGTCCTTTGGGTATAGGCCAAGGAGTGGGATAGCTGGGTCAAATGGTGGTTCCATTCCAAGTTTTTCTAAGGAATCTCCACACTGCTTTCCATAGTGGCTGCACTAATTTGCAGCCCCACCAGCAGTGTATGAGTGTACCTTTCTCCCCACATCCTCGCCAACACCTGTTGTTGCTCGTATTCTTGATAATCGCCATTCTAATTGGGGTGAGATGGAACCTTAGGGTGGTTTTGATTTGCATTTCTCTTATTACTAGAGATGTTGAACATTTTTCCATATGTTTGTTGATTGCTTGTAGATCTTCTTCTGTGAAGTGTCTATTCATTTCCTTAGCCCATTTGTTGACTGGACTGTTTGAATTCTTGGAGTAGAGTTTTTTGAGTTCTTTATAGATCCTGGAGATTAGTGCTCTATCTGAAGGATGAGTGGCAAAGATATTCTCCCACTCTGTAGGCTCTTTCTTCGCATTGCTGATAGTTTCCTTTGCTGAGAGAAAGCTTTTTAGTTTGAATCTATCCCAGTGGTTGATTCTAGCTTTTATTTCTTGTGCTATGGGAGTCCTGTTAAGGAAGTCTGGTCCTAGACCAACAAGGTGAAGATTTGGACCTACTTTTTCTTCTATAATCTGCAGGGTCTCTGGTCTGATTCCGAGGTCCTTAATCCATTTTGAGTTTAGTTTCGTGCATGGTGAGAGATATGGGTTTAGTTTCATTCTGTTGCATATGGATTTCCAATTCTCCCAGCACCATTTGTTGAAGAGGCTATCTTTTCTCCATTGCATATTTTTGGCCCCTTTGTCTAGTATGAGAAAATTGTATTTATTTGGGTTTGTGTCCGTGTCCTCTATTCTGTACCATTGATCTACCTTTCTATTTTGGTACCAATACCATGCCGTTTTTGTTACTATTGCTTTGTAGTAGAGTTGAAGATCTGGTATTGCAATACCCCCTGTTTCACTCTTCCTGCTAAGGATTGCTTTAGCTATTCTGGGTTTCTTATTCTTCCAGATGAATTTCATAATTGCCTGCTCTATTTCTGTAAGGTACGTCATTGGGATTTTAATTGGAATTGCATTGAATTTGTATAGCACTTTAGGTAGTATGGCCATTTTGACAATATTAATTCTTCCTATCCAAGAACATGGAAGATCTTTCCATCTTCTAAGGTGTTCTTTAATTTCTTTCTTTAGTGTTGTATAGTTCTCATTGTAGAGGTCTTTCACCTCTTTGTGAGATTGATTCCCAAGTATTTTATTTTTTTCGAGGCTATTGTGAATGGGGTAGTTTTCCTAATTTCTCTTTCTGAAGATTCATCACTTATGTATAAAAATGCGTTGGATTTATGGGCATTGATCTTGTAACCTGCTACTTTACTGAAATCACTTATGAGTTCTAAGAGTTTTCTGGTGGAATTTCCAGGTTCCTCTAAATATATAATCATGTCATCAGCGAACAGGGATAGTTTGAGTTCTTCTTTTCCAATTCGTATCCCTTTAATTTCTTTGGTTTGTCTAATTGCTCTGGCCAGAGTCTCAAGAACGATGTTGAATAGAAGTGGTGAAAGAGGGCATCCCTGCCTTGTTCCAGTTTTTAGGGGGAATGCTTTCAGTTTTTCACCATTTAGAATGATATTAGCCATGGGCTTAGCATAAATGGCCTTTACAATATTAAGGAATGTTCCCACTATCCCTATTTTTTCTAGTGTTTTGAGCATGAAGGGGTGCTGTATTTTATCAAATGCTTTTTCTGCATCTATTGAAATAATCATGTGATTCTTGACTTTAAGTCTATTAATATGGTGAATTACGTTTATTGATTTCCTGATGTTGAACCAACCTTGCATCCCTGGGATGAAACCCACTTGATCATGGTGCACTATCTTTTTAATATGTTTTTGTATGCGATTTGCTAAAATTTTGTTGAGAATTTTTGCGTCGATGTTCATTAAGGATATTGGTCTGAAATTTTCTTTCCTTGATGAGTCTCTGTCTGGTTTAGGTATCAGTGTGATATTGGCTTCATAGAATGAGTTTGGGAGGGTTCCCTCCTCTTCTATTTTATGGAATACTTTGAGAAGTATTGGAATGAGCTCTTCCTTAAAGGTTTTGTAGAACTCGGCTGAGAACCCATCTGGTCCCGGACTTTTCTTTGTTGGTAGGCTTTTGATGACTTCTTCTATTTCAGTACTTGAAATTGGTCTATTTAAATTGTGTATGTCCTCCTCGTTCAGTTTAGGCAATTCATATGTCTCTAGAAACCTGTTGATGTCTTCGAAATTTTCTATTTTGTTGGAGTATAGATTTTCAAAATAGCTTCTAATTATGTTTTGTATTTCAATCCTGTCTGTTGTGATATTTCCTTGTTCATTCCGAATTTTAGTGATTTGGGTTTTCTCTCGTCTTCTCTTTGTTAGTGTGGCTAAAGGTTTATCAATTTTGTTTATTTTTTTAAAAGTTCTGTCTCTTTCCCTCTTTTCCTCCCTCCCATTGATCTGCTTACTATTCTATTGATCTTCCTTCTATCATTTTTATCATTATTGTTGTTTTAATTAGTATGTTATAATTTTATCTATATATGTGCCACCTATTTACATTTCATTCATGTGTCTTTATATTTAAACTGGCTTTCTTATAGAGCTGTCTATTCTTGAGACTTGTTTCTTCTGCTCTGACAAGTCTGTCATTTAATTTGCATTTAATGTTGCATTTAGATAACTGATATTCAAAGTGATTACTGATGTAGGTGGATTCATATCTACTGTATTTATAACTCTCTTCTAGCTTTTCTGTTCATTCTGCAACAGTTTCTCAATCTTCACTTATTTTTTATGACATTTGCTCTTATGAAAACAGCTGGTCTATCATTTTGTAAGATATCCAACAATCAAGATGTGTCTGATGGCTTCTCATAAATTGACTAGGATTAGGTATTGATTTAGACCCTATACTTAGGGTCTAATTTTTGTAGATGAAGAAAAACTGCACAAAATATTATTTAGGAATACAAACTTGAGGGAAAACAATAACAAATAGAGTAGGGACAAACAACAGTAAAACAAGAATTCAAAACAACAGTAAAACTGGGCATGGTGGTACACACCTGTAATCCCAGTGTCTCAGGACACTGAGGCAGGAGGATCCCGAGTTCAAAGCCAGCCTCAGCACCTTAGCAAGTCCCTATGCAACTCGGCAAAATCCTATCTCTAAATAAAATCCAAAAAAGGGCTGGGAATGGGACTCAGTGGTTAAATGCCCCTGGGTTCAATCTCTGGTACCATTAAAAAACAAAAAACAAAAAAACAGTAAACTTCACCAGGTAAGGAGGAGAACAGAATTGGTGAGATGTAGTGAGGAGGCATCAACCAATTTCAAATGGGCTTTTTTCATACAATTATATTATTTTTGTCTGCATCCTTCCTTGGGATCCTCCCACATACTGAATTAGGTTTTTTTTTATTTTAACTGCAAACCGTTAGATTAACTCGTTTGTTGTAAAGTTTTGTAGGATTTGGAAAAATAGAATTAATGCATTATACATTATCACATGAGGATAATTTCACTGCCCAAAAGGGATTTGCTGTTTTCCCACCTATAAAATTACACTTTTGAGCTACTATAACTGCTCATCCTGTACTTTCTCTCTAGTTTTATCTTTTCCCTGGTATAATATAAGTGAAACTACTTAATATGTAGATTTTTCAAACTGGATTTATTCATTTATGAGTATGCCTTTAATATTTGTAAACTGTATGCTTTAATGGTTTAAATTTTTATTTTACTAAGGATTAAAGGTTTCAAACATTTTCATGGACTTAATGGACATTTTCATAGTTTTTTTTGGAGAAATGTCTAGTCAAACATTTTCCACTCACTTTCTATTAGTAGTGTTCCTGTTTATTTTAGGAATATAAGGAGATTTTCTATATGCTATATAATATACTTCTATCATATGTATGACTGCAAACATTTTCCCCATTCATTGGGTTGTCTTAATGTTGTCCTTTGAATCACAGAAGTTTTTAAATTTGATGAAGTTCATTTTTCTTCCCATTAACCCTTGTATCTTGATGTCATATGTTAGAATCCATTATTTTACCTGAAAACATATGATATTCTATGGAGTTTGTAGTTTTAGCCATTATATTCAAGTCTGACATTTTTTTAGTCAATTATATATGTATATAGTGTAAAGGAGTCCACCTCACATGTGAATATGGACTTTTCATTACAAATTTTGTTTAAAAATATTGAATTAATGTGGCTGCCCTATAAAATCAGTCAATCATAAGTGTAAGCATTAATTTTTGGATACTCAATTCCATTCCAATGTATTGTATGCTTATATCTAATTGATACCACTGTATCTTCATATCTTCATTACTATTGGTTAGTAGTAAGTTTTGAAATTAAGAACTATGAGTAGAGTGTTCCAACTTTGTTCTTTTTATACATCACTTTTTATAACACTTTTTTATAACCCTTTATACTGGATCCTTTTTCTGCAGAATTTTCATTTCTATATGAAATTTAGAATCATCTTGCCAATTACTGGAAAAAAGAACTTTAAAAGGAAGCCAGTATTTCCATCAGAGTTATATTGAATCTGAGATCCATTTGGAAAGAATTGGTATTCTAACAATATTAAGCCATCTCTCAATAGCAAAATGATATTTTTAATTTTTAGAACTTGATTTGTTTGAATAGATTTTGAAATTTTCTCTATGAACATATCAGATATATTCTTAATTTGTTCCTAAGTGTATTTCCTTTTTATTTTATAGTTTGTTTTTAATTGTTTTTATCAGAGTATTATAGTTGTAACTAATAATGAAGTTCATTTTGACCTAATCATGCATGCATATAATATCATTTGCTCCACTTCAGTCCCTGGTACTTCCTCTTTCTCTTCCCTCCTTCCCTCACATGTCACTTCCTCTATTATACTTGTCTTCTTTCTATTAATTTTTTTATTGTTGCTTTACAGATATACATAAAGAAGAATGAAATTGTGATATTTTCCAGTAAATGGAATCAACTTGAAGAACTGAAGAACATCATGCTAAATGGAACAAACCTGATTCAGAAAGTCAGGGGTGAATGTTTTCTCTCATATGCAGAAGCTAGACCAAAATAAGGGGGAGAAATGGGTAGGAGATCCCTGAAAATATAAGTGAAACCAATGGAGCAGAGAAAGGGAATTGAGATGGAAGGAGGGACCAGAAAAGGGAGGAAGTGGACTGAAATTGACCAAGTTATGCAATATATATGTATGAATATGCTACAGTGAATTTGTGCTACTTTGTTTATAAAGTATATTTCCTTTTCGATGCTATTGTTAATGTAAAAGTTTTTCTGAGTTTTAGTTTTTTTATTAATTGCTAGCGTATAGCAATGCAGTTGATTTTATTAACCCTTTATACTGGATCATTAGTGAACTCATTTTTATTCTAATCTCATTTAGTATCTTCCTTAGGAATTTTTTATATAAGAGCATGTCATTCACATCAAGATAGTTTGACATGTCCTTTCTAATCTGAAGGTCTTATATTTATTTTTCTAGCCTAATTGACTTATACAAACACTGTTGAGCCAGTAATCTGGACATCCATGTCATATTTCAAATCTTAGGGCAATTACTAATGTCAAGATACCATATATTGTTACATGAGCTTTTTGTGGATGCTCTTTATTTTAGATAATGTGTGTTCTCTCTGTGCCATATTTTTTCAGTGTTCTTACCATAATTGTGTTTCCAATTTATCAAATGCTTAATATCTGTCAATAGATGTGATCATGTGTTCTTTATCTTTATTCTTATTATGATTTAGATTTGAGGTGAGAAGGAACACCAAGCTTCAGTGGAGATTGCTGAGATTAAGAAATGCCAGTACCATGGGATGTATGCTGAGAAAAGCTGCAGGAATCAGGCAGAAACAAGCCAAAAGAGAGGTTAAAACCAGCAAGCCCATGGGCACAGAGCTACCCAGTCCCTTTGAAGTGAATGTCACAATGCCAGTTTCCTCAGATGCTGGATAGGGAGGTACAGGATTTGTTTACACAGCTAGATTTTGATCTTGCTTTGGTTGCATTCCTTCTTTTTATGATCCAGTTTCTCATTTTTGGAATGAAAATGTTTACACTGTGCCATTACATATTGAATATATGTTACTTGCTTTTGATTTTTACAAGACTCAGGCTGAGTCTGCCTTGAGTCTCAAGAAATATATATTTGAATTTTTGGGTAAGGCTGGAAGTGGTGTGATTATGGGAAATCTCAAAAATGAGCTAAATGTATTGCATTGAGATGGGCATGAGCTTTCAGGTACCAGGAACAGAATGTTAGGGTTTAAATATGAGGTGTCCCTCAACAGTTCATGTGTGAGGTATTGCGTAAGAATTTTCAGAGGTGGAAATATAACCTAATGAGTGGATTAATCAACTGATACAGATTAGTTAACTATGAGATAGGATGTTGCTGCAGAAAGTACATCACTGGGGCCATGACTGAGGATTATATTTTGTCCCTGATATCCAAGTGGTCTCTCTGCTTTTTTGTTGCAATGTTCTGGGCTGTCTTCCTCTGCTATCCCCTTATGCCATGATAGTGTGCTTCACCTTGGGCCCAGAGCTATGGAGTCAACTACTTATGGACTAAAATCTGAAACCATGAGCCAAAATAAACTTTTCCTTCTCTAAACTGTTCTTTTCAGATCTTTTGTTTAAATTAGATTAAAATATCCCTCCACAAACATTTAAAATTTATTTGTGGTGAAAATATTCAATATCATTCTTCTAGCTTTTTAAAGGGTGTAGTACATCTTGTTATCTATAGTCACTCCACTGTGCAACAGTTCTGACTGTAACATGAATTTCTGTTTCAACTTCTCTGAGGTTAATACTTAAAAATTCCACTGTGAGTACAACCATGTACTACTTGTCTTCCTGTGCCTTGCTTATTTCACTTAACATAATTGTTTCCACTCCTATCCACATTCTGGCAAATGGAAAGATTTTTATTCATTTATGTGGCTGTTTAGTGTTCCATTTATATATAAACCACATTTTCTCAATCCATTCACCCATTGGTAGACATTTTTTGTCCATTTGTGGCCATTGTGAATAGTGCTGCAATTAATATGGTAAAGCAAATGTCTCTTTTACATAATGATTCCATTCCCTTTTGATATGTTCCCAGTAGTGGAATTGCTCAATCATATGGCAGTTCAATTTTTAATTTTTTGAGCTATCTCCATATTCTTTTCCATATTGGCTGTATTAATTAACATTCCACCACCAGTGTACAAAGTTTCCCTTTTTTCCACATTCTTACCAACATTTGTTCAATTTTTTTAGATGTTAGCCATTCTCACTTGGGTGAAGTGATATCTAATTGTGATTTTGATTTGTATTTCTCTGATTGGTGATATTGACCATTTTTTAAAGTACCTATTAGTCATTTATATGTCTTATATTGAAAAATGTCCATTTGCAAGTCTATTTTACATTTTTAACTGAGTTGTTCCTTGCTATTGGATTTTTGGAGTTCTTTTATATTCAAGATATCAACCCCTTGTCATATGTATAATTTGCAAATATTTTACCCCATTCCTTGGGTTGTATCTTCACTTTGTTGGTTGTTTTCTTTGCTCTGCAGAGGCTTTTTAGTTTGGTGTAATTCCATTCATCTATCTTTGATTTTGCTTCCTGGGTTTTGGGGGTTTTATTAAAAAATCTTTGCTTGTTCCAATGTCCTCAAGTATTCCCCCTATTTTATTCTAGAAGTTTCATAGTTTCAGGTCCTAACTTAAGTCATTAATCTATTTTAAATTGTTTTTAAGGTTTGGGACCATTCAGAAGCGAAGTCATCTTGCCCTCATCAACAATTGACTCCTAACAGCAATCACATGAGCTTGGAAGGGGATCCTTCTCCAACTGAACTTCAGTAGAAACCTCAGTTTAACACATCATCTAGACCCAGAGAAACTGTGAGTAATCTGTATATATGTTTTTAAAATGGTAAACTATGTGGTAACATATTATATTATGTAATATATTTAACTCTAAATGTGATATGCTATCCAAGATTAACTTCTGGAAATGAAAAGTCATACTAATGGAAAACAGTATGAGGAACATCTGTGGTTCAATTAGTCATTTGGTAGAGGTGTCAATTTTTGAATTTCATAAAAATACTAAAATTAAGTTAGATGGTAACTATGCCCAAATATAAAGGGTATATAAAAACTGACAGGCTCTTAAAAACTTTATGTAATTCTAAAATTATTTCCAAATAAAATGTTCTTTAAAAAATATTGCTTTGGAATGGACATGGTGGCACATGCCTGTAATCCCAGCAGCTTGGGAGGCTGAGGCAGGAGAATAGAGAGTTCAAAGCCAGCCTCAGCAAAAGCGAGGCACTAAGCAACTCAATGAGACTCTGTCTTTAAATAAAATACAAAATAGGACTGGGGATGTGGCTCAGTGGTCAAGTACCACTGAGTTCAATCCCTAGTTACTCTCACCAAAAAAAAAAGTACTGCTTTGGTACAAAAAGTCCAGACAGTGCATTTTATAAAAACTGGATTTTATTTTTCATTTTCAGCAAATTTGAGACTTACCTGTAAGTTGCTAAGATGATATAGAGAATTTATATGTACCCAAAACACAATTTCTCTGATATTTCGCCTATTAACTTAATGATACATTTTTCATAATTAAGAAAATACTAGGTACTATTATCTATGAACACCTTTACTTTCTTCAGACTTCCTTGATTTTTATTTAAATCCATTTTCTCTTTCTATATTCCATCAAGAAAATTATCTCACATCTAGGTATTCTGTCTTCTTTGGCTCCTTTAGCTGAGACAGTTTCTCTTTCTTTTTATTTTATGTGACTGACATCCGTCACTTTTATGATTGACATTCCTCAATTGGGATTTCACTGATGCTTTTCTCATGTTATATAGCCTAGAGGACTGTGGGAAGGAAGCCCACAGATGTGAAATGAAATTGCATACAATCATTATGATTTATCACTGAGGATGATAATTAGGTCACCTGAATGAGATAGTTTTGTTAGACTTCTGTACAGTGAAACTATTTCCTTTTTCTGTTTCTTTGATTTACTTTTCGAAAATAAATCACTATGAATGGCACAGGCTTAAAAACTGGGAAGTCATATTCAACCTCTGATATATAGAAAATCAGTACATTTTCTTTTGTATAATTACTTTGAAAGCCTTCAGCATGGAGACTTTATTTTCCTCCATTTCTTGTATTTGTGCCTTTATTTTTTGTCAGTATGCACACAGTATTATTTATTTTACATTTGATATGATTTAGAAAATGAGGTGTCCACCAAAACATTCCTGTCAATGCAGGAATGTTCAGAGTTGAATTCTTAGATTATGAGAGCTATAATATAATCGGTCCATTCTAATTTGAAAGGATTATTGTCCTGATGGTAACTCTGGGCTGATGGGATGTGACTGTAAGAGGTGGGTCCCTGGTGGCAGCTCTCGATGGATGCATCTTCCCTGTAGCCCCTTCCCCATCTCTCTGTGCTTCCTGGCCACCATGAGTTGAGCAGCAATTCTGACCATGCTCTTCTGCGTTGATTGTTCTGCCTCAGAACAATCTACAGGGCCTAGAGAAATAGTTGGCTGACCATAGGCTGAACCTCTGAAACTGTGAGTCCCAGGTAAATTTTTCCCCTTCTGAGTTGTCAGGTATTTTGGTCACAGTGACACAAAATTGAGTAACACTGAAATTAGTTCTGAAGAGTGGAGCCATTGCTTCACTAAACTAAGCATGTGGTTCAGAAGCCTTTGGGACTGGTATGTAGAAGAAGTTTGTAAAAGTTCAGAGAGGCAAGCCAAATCAAAGTTTTATGGGTGATTCTCTAGGGAAATCAAAAGACCAGAATAGTGGTTGAAATGCACAGAGTAAAGACTATGTTCACGAGGTTTCAGAAGGGGAGAGGATGGATTTTTAAAACCTACAATTTGGCCAGGAAAGTACATGTAAAACTGGGACCAAGGAAGTTGTGTTTGTTGAAGACATTGCAGCACTAAAGGGAAGTACTTTACTCAGAGACAATAGGAAAGACAGACTGAGGGCATCTCAGGAATCAGCAAGGACAGACCCATTGCAGGCCCAGTGTAAAAGTGAAAACTCACTTAAGAGACTGTAGAGGCACCCTGCTGTGACAGGGGGACTAGAAAGATATTTCTGTTTCATTTCACTGCCCAGACCCTCAGAGGCTGCTGTAGCTGTGGTCCCCTGGATATTGTTCAAGCTGGCATCAGAACTGAGTGGTCATGGAAGCTTCTTCTGAGATTTCAAAGGAAGACCTGGGAGGTCAGGCAGTATGTGACAGGGTAGGAACCCTTGGGTGCAGCCCCTGAGAGGGCAATGCAGTAAGCTTTGAAGGTAAAACCAAAGCTGGAATGGAGACCTCAAGAATCTCCACTTATTCCCTAAGTAATACAAGTTGTCCTCTTTCCCCCCCATTTCCGTTAGTATAGTTATTTCATACTTTTGTGATATCATTATTTTTTTCTGTGTTCCTCTCTGGAATGTACCAATATACTAGATAATGTACTAATTCATACAAATTTATATTCCTTCTTTTGTAGTTGTGTAGGATTTATAAAATGTTATCATGTACCCACCAGTATATTTTTCTCTGACCTAAAGAGATCCCTGTACTTTACCTATTTCATCTTCTTGTCTTCCATGCCACTAGTACCACTAGTCTCTTTATCTCTGTATTTTTACTTTTTGGTGACTGTCTAATAAATTCAGATTCAGTGTTCTACCTTGTCCCACTTGATTTTTCATTTAGTAGAAATATATATCGTGGGGAATGTCATGGTTCTTTGAATTTTCCTAATGACAAATAGCATCGAGCATGTTTTCATACATTTCTTGGACATGATTTTTGCTTTCTTGGAGCAATATCATTTCAAAAAATTTCTCTGTGTTTTTATTAGGGATATTGGGTTTTCTTTATTTTTGAGATGTAAAAGTTTTTATACATTCAGGATACTAAAAACTTGGCAGTTATAAGATTTTCCAATATTTTTCTCCTATTCTTTGGGGTTGTTTGCTACTTTCATGGTTATACTTTGAATCACTAAAGATCCTGATTTTGGTGAAGTTTGATATATCTGTTTTTGTTCTGTCACTTGTGCTTTTTGCATCATATCATAGAACACATTGTTAACCTTAGATTGCAAGCATTTCTTGGGTTTGGCCTATTTAGCTCTTACATTTAGGTGTGTGATCCATTATGAGTCAGCTATGTGCATGGTTTGAGAAATGAGTCCAACTGGCATATGAATATCCAATTATTTCAGTAACATCTGTTGAAAATATTTTTCCACTTTGAGATGACTTGACAATCTTTAAAAATTAGTTCTTCATAGTGTAATGATTAATTCTTGAATACACAATTCTATTCATTGACCTCCATCCTTATGCTAGGATTGTTAAGTCTAAGGGTGCTGGGTTCATTGTCTCTGTTCAGCAAAGAATTGAAGAACATGACACAGAGATACCAACAAAGTAGCAGGTTTATTGCAAAAGCAACCTCTGTTGCTTCTCCAAAGAGAAAGGGCCTCAGAGCTGGGAATCTGGTAGGGGAGTTTTGGCCTGTTATTTTATGGTCTCTGGAATTTCCTCCTTTCCTTATCTCCTCCCCATCCATGCTCTACTCACTATTATTGATTGGTGTGCCTTAGTCCCCACATCTGTTTTAGTTTTTCTATTGGATCTTCTGCTTAGGAGCACAAGTATGGAAGTGTCTGTCTGGTTGGGTCCATGAGCACTTTCATCAAGGACACTGACCTCATCAGAAGACCCTCTCCATGCTCCTTTGTTCTGGACCTGCACCTGGCCTCCTCACTTGCCATACTGCCCTGGCTGCCTATGCCCTTCTACATCTCCCTCAGGATCACACATCTTGATAACTATCCCTTAACAGATACTGTTCAGTACACTTATCTGATATCTTGGTTTTCACAGAAGAATCAGTGAATTAGTTTGACATATATATGATCACTCAAATATGTTTGCTAGAGACATCTGATTAGTTTACAAAGTTAAAATGCTAATGGTTAATAAAACATCAAGTACTCCTAACTTCTTAAATTCCATGGGATGATATACTGATGTGGGTGTTTTCATAAATTGGTAAACAAACTGATGTAGTTCTTTGTAAGAAGGGTTTAAAATTTTCAACTGTGTTTCAATTAGAGTACTGTAAATAACAAACTATTTCATCCTATTAAAATGGAGTAATTTGTCTAAGTTCAGAAATTTCATAAGGGTTGTTTCAAAATGTGAACAAAAAATGAGGTTAACAGGAAAATGATGGAAGCTTCTACATACGAAAATATATTTAGTAGGAAAAAATATTTCTGGGCAAGAAAGTGTTTGCGTGATGAAATACATGAGGGTCTAAGTAAGTGCTAAAAAAGTCTGCATGTAAATACAGGGCAAATTTCAAGAAGTTTGTGTGTAACTAAGTGGGATATATATATATATATTTAGCTCTTACATTTATATATATATATATTTATATATATATATATTTAATATATATATATATATCTGACAATGAGTTAAGGCTATTTAAGGTTTTTCCCTAAGGTCAAATACTCATGTACTGATATAAAACAAAGGTTTACTCTATATGTTAAACTGACAAGGATTTCTTTGGAACACTGATTTGCTCTTAACATTGTATCTATTAAATTTTATTCTTTAGAGCAATTAGTCTTAAAGAAATTAGGGTTTATACAATATGGTTAAACAACTGTTAAAGTATTGTAGTATGTTACAGAGTCTAAATTTTTCTTTGAAAACTAAACTTGGTTAATGCAGTGGCTTCTTTGTATCTTCCAGGTACACAAGTCTTTAAACTTGGTTAATATGAAACATGAGTGTAATCGTAGTACTGTTACTCTTCTTTGTATACTAAATGTGTTCAGATTTTGCAGGTATACAAGTCTTTTAAGCAGAAAATTTAAAAGAATATTTTTATCAAGCTACTGTTCTCCAAACTAAACTTGTCTGTAATGGTAATTTTAAACTTATAAGAGTGATAGCGGAGGATGGGACAGCAGTGACTGAGATTGGGGGGTCTCTGATGACCTCATGGCTGTGGCATGCCCAGTGCTTGGGAGTGTTCCTGTGCAGGGGCACAAGATGCCTGGCTGTTTAATGGTGCCCTGCCTGGGGAGGCTCTGTGCAAGAGTTCTATCAGCTCTGACCTTGATCTCAAGCACACAGCTCCTGGGCAGGAAGGAATTCTTTTGCAAGACAACAACGTTTCACCAGCTCCCTTCTAGGTTCCTGCCTGCCTTATAGTAACTTTAAACAATGAACTTTCTTGAGAGCTACACAAAGCTCCTATCATTGTAGCTGTGAAAAAGTTACGTAGATGTCCTAGTTTCTGTAACTTTACTGAACACAAAGAATAATGCTTACATAGTCTTTAAACTGAAAATAAGACATATATAAATAAAAATTGCTGGCATAACTCTTTAGATCTGCATCTCTATCAGACAGCAAAGCTCTACCTGACCCAGCTTAATCTTCAAAATCTGTGTTTATAAATTTTTATTTTCTAATCTTCCTTTGTCCCTCATTGGACCTGAGAGTTTGGTCATGCTGGTCATGGCAAAAGAGACAAAAATCAGCTTCAGAACTAGAGCACTTTAGCTAGGATTTGTAAAGAGCTTCTCCTCACCTGAGGTAAGATTCTCCCTCCCACCTTACTACATGTCATAATGGCTCCCAAATAAGCCAGACTTCAACTTATTTAAAGTTATATTCAAAAGATTGGGGTTCTTTTTGTTGTTATAAATTACTATCATCTTAAACAGGGGATATAATGTAGAGCTCAGCCAAAATTCAAGATAGCTATTACACATACTAAATGTTTTTACTGTTGTTAATTCCATTTTGTATTTTCCTTGTAAACACTGTTGCCTGATTAATGTTTTGCAGAGGAACTACTTCAAAAACAACCTAAAGTAATTTGAGATAATAAAAGGACAGATAATATAAATCCCAATTAAATAAAAGGGGGTAAATGACTGTAAAGTCATAAACATTAAAGTTCAAGCTCTTACTTTATGACTGGTGAGACTGGCTTGCTGAATATTTAAGATCAAACTTAGAGACCAAGATTAAAATAAAGGGGCCAAGAAAACCATTATTTGACTCTTGACCTCAGAGTCAGCCTGAATCCAGGGAACAAGAGAACTTCTCTAAGAAGCTTTGCAACTCTGGGCCATATGACCTGATCAGGGAGATTGATGAGACCACTGAAGGATTAAAAGCCAATCAGTGCACCTGCTACAGAGGAGGGTCATTGAAAAAAAGGGAGACATCCCTGATGCTTCCCAAGGGAGCCACCTCATCAAGGAGACCTTACCGAGCAAATGGCAGGCACTAAAGGAGCTAAGAAACTGCTCTCAAGTTCCCATGAGTGACCCCTGTGGGAACTCAGCTGACTCTTTAACAGACCAGAACAGGTCAATTTGACCAGCTTGATCTTGAACACCTAGCAAAACAGTTAAAACCAAAACATAGCCATTCTTGGGCATTAAAAAAAAAAAAAGATACAATAGTTAAGTGTAACTTAAGATGCATACTTGTATTAACCCCCTAGAATAAGTAAAGACTGGAATCTACATAAGAGAGATTCTTAGGCAGAAGTGCCTGATAACTATCAAGAGAAACTGCCAGAGTCAGAAATTTTTAGTCAGTTTAAGGCCTACAGATCCTCCTAAGCTACTCAGGTAGGTTTAATCTATGTTTGATGGTATGATTGTTTAGCCCTAAGTCACAGAAATAGAGAGATCTCTACTAAACACATGTTATACCAATAAAAGGATATTTTACAGAACTCAGATGACATTAAGTAGCTTAAGTGTATTTTCTGGGGCCATCAATGACATTAAGAATTACATGTTGTATTTACATTTCTGATAACTCTGACAATGTTAAGGTTCCTAAATAAAGGCCTTGTCCTCTCCTTTTGTCCTCTTTGTTAGGCCTTGTTATGGGAACAACTTCTCAGTTCTTCCACCTCCTGGTGAGAGATTGACTTCTGTCATCTTCATAGTATTCATTGCCAAGTTCCAGATGCTGCCACATTTATTCTGTATCAATTTCATTTCAGTACTCATGTCTTTTTGTTTCTCTCTCATAGAAGCACCCACCACCAGATTACTTTACAATGGGCCATTTTCCTACCAGTTGTGGTCAGACTCTCCCTGGCCTCCTCACTCACTGCTTCTGGGTTGGGAGCATGGGGACTTGGTTATGTGGTCACCACCACCCAGAAACTAGAACAGCAACTCCAAGAAGCAGTAGAAGCATCTGCTGCCTCCCTGGCATCATTACAAAGACAAATAACTTCTGTTGCCCAAGTTTCCTTACAGAACCACTGAGCACTAGATCACCTGATGGCAGACAAAAGGGGGCACATGCCTCTTCCTAAGAGAAGAATGTTGTTACTATGCCAATGAAACTGACCTGGTGGAGAAAAATATTGAAACCCTCAGTTGGCTGAGTGAAAGACTTCAGCAGCAGCAATTGGATGGTCCTTGGCCGGCATGGCTAAACTCCACTCTTGCCACCTAGCTAGCCCCCATCCTTACTCCCATATTAGTGATCGGACTCCTATTAATGATCCCTCCATGTATCCTCAGGTTTGCCCGCAATGGAATCAGTGAAGTTGCCCAAGTCACTGTCAACTAAATGCTCCTGCACCCCTACAGCTGCCTCCCCACCAACCCTCCTTCTGAGGCCTCTCCCCACAATGCCCCCTAATTAGCAGGAAGTAGCCAGATGAATTCTGGCACCCCACATCATCAAAAAGGCCAGAATGTTAGGGCGGTCTGAGGTGGCTGGATGCGGGGAAGGCATCAGGCAGCCCACACACGCACCAAGGAACAACACAGCCCATGGATGTGCGGGGGGAACAACCAATCAGGTGCTAATAGATAAACCTGAATGGCATCTCACAACCACCTGTCAATCAGCAGAGTCCCCAGCCAATCCCAGAGGGACACAAGTCCCTGAAGGATCTCCAGCCAAGGCCAGGAGGACACTAAGCCCTCAAGCCTTCCCCCGCCTATCCTGGACTACAAAAACGCTGCTCCACCGGAGCCATGGTGCAACTTCCCTGGCCCTCCACCCCTGCCCTCACCCTGGAGGACTGGTGAACCTCACCTGAGAGCTGTCCCAATAAAATTATTTTAATTACATCTGGCCTACCTGTCCTTTAGTTACCTCCATCTGATCTTACAGGAAGTATGATTATAAAAAGGGGATTTATTAGATGGGCTTACATGACCAGAAGCTGGATAGTCCACAATGGCCATCTGCAGCCCAGAGAGTTGGAAGAAACAGCAGCTGCCAGAGTCCAAGACACAGAATCCCCAGAACAAGAAAGATCCACAGTGCTACCCTAGTCTGTGACAAAGACTTCTGGAAACTACACTGGCATAGTCCATTTCAGAAGAATGAAGAAACAAAAGTCTGATATCTTCTGATGATGGAAGCAGCAATCAAGAACCCATTCAAGAGCTGGGGATATAGCTCAGTTGGTAGAGTGCTTGCCTTGCAAGCACAAGGCCCTGGGTTCAGTCCCCAGCACTGCAAAAAAAAGAACCCATTCAAGAAGAGCCAAGCTTGCATCTGCATCTGCTTTCTTGGTCTTCCAACTTTTATTCCATCCTATTGGATGGTTCTCCCCATGCTTAGGGTGGGGCTCCACTTCAGTTCACTATCTCACATTCCAATCATTCCTAGACCTGCCTTCATTGATACATCCAGAAGCCTCTTAATCATCAGCATCTCTTAATACAATCAAGTTGACAATTCAAATTAACCATTACATCGACTGTTCATTTCAAGATTCTTTTGGATGCTCTTCCACTTCTTTAAGAATTTTAGAATAAGATTATCAATTAAGAAAAATTATATATCAGCTAAAATTTTGATAGAATTGCATTGAATGTATAAATTCACTTGGGAGTATATTGCTTCTTAATTTTATTAAACCTAGTTAATGAATGGATGTTTCCTATTTCTTTGTGATACTAATTTCATTTAGTATGTCATGTACTTTTTATTGCATATATCTTACATTTCTTTTGTTAAATTTATTCACAAGGCTTTTTTTCTTTTGATGCTATTTTGAGTTGAATTATTTTATGAATTTCATTTTTAGATTGTTATTTGCTTATTTATAAAAATAATAATGATTTTTGTTTATTGACCTTGTGTACTGCTACCTTGTGGAACTCATTGTTTTAATTTCTATTTATATTTTAGTAGAGTCCTTAGGTTTTCTGATACAAAAGATCAAGACATTTGAGAAGAGCAACCATCTGATTTCTTTTTTCCAATTTTTATGTCTTATGTTTCCATTGCTGATCTAATTGTCCTGACTGCAACCTCCAGTACAAAGTTGCATAGAAGAGACAGGGGAGGACATCCTTCTCTTCTGATCTTAAGAGAAAATACTGAGATTTTAGGGTATGTTATGAGATTATGAGTTTTTGTGGATGCTTAATTTAGGTGAAGATAGTTTCCTTTTTTGCTTTGCTCATTGAATGGTTCCATCAGGAATGGGTTTCTTCATTTGTTTGTTTGTTTAGGTTTTTGTTTTGATACCAGGGATTGAACCCAGGGGTCCTTAACCACTGAACCAAATCCATGGCCCTTTTTATTTATCTTATTTTGAGGCAGTGCTTTGCTAAGTTACTTAGGACCTTGCTAAGTAACTGAGGCTGGCTTTGAACCTGCATTCCTCCTGCCTTAACTTCCTGACCCCCTGAGATTAGAGGCATGTGCCACCATGCCCAGTAAGAAGGATTTTTTTGAACAGTCTAGTGCTTATTCTACATATTTTGAGATGACCATTTTTTATCTTTACATATGTTAACATACTGCATTACATTGTCTTATTACACTGAACCAAACTTGCATTCCTTTGATAATTACTGTTGGTCATTGTATTTCTTTTTATATGTTACTGATTTGTTTTGCAAGTACTTGCCTGAATACTTTTGTTTCTAGTCAGAGATGCACTGCTGTGTAATTTCCTGCTTCTATAATATCTTTACCTATTTGTGGTAACAAGGTAATCTGATCTCTGAAAATGCATTGAGAAACCCTGCCATCTCCATTTCTGTTGTTGTCTTTGTTTTGATGGATTGGTATTAATTTCTCAAAGTTTAGAAATAATTTACCTGTGAAATCATCTCAACCTGGGCAAAATGAATACATGAGCCTAAAAGGGGATCCTTCCCCAGCTGAGACTTCATTTGAGACTTCAGCCTCAGACATCATCTGCATCTGACCCAGGATTTGTGACCCAGGGAAACTGAGGAGAGTGTAGTTTTGAGTCATTAAGCTATGTGGCAATTTTTTATGACTCATAAAGAAATAATTTAAATGAGAGTAAATATAATGTGGTATCATGGATTAGGTCCCAGAACACAAAAATGACATTATTCAAAAATCTTTTAAAATATGAACTTACAGTAATCTGAAGGATACAGCTATTTACCATCTCTGAAACTTTCTGTAAATATACTTTTTCAATGAAAATTATTATTTTGGTACAAAAAATAAAACCAACTTGGGCTCAGGGTGATGCACATGTTGGAAAAGAATAGCAAAACAGCTGCTTATCTGTTCACCATCCCAAACACAGACATGGGAGCATATGCTTCAGGTAGACACCAAAAAGTTCAGGGACTCTTCTCTTAAATCTTTTCATCCATACTTTCCATTATCCAGAAGCCAATCAGAGTCCATATGCATTTCTCCAAACAGTTGCCTGAACCTCACATATCTCAGAAAGACTCATTTTCAGACATTGTCAACATATCCACAGGATCACAGAAAGGCTTTTAGAAGACAATAGTTCTAGACAGTAGAAACAAAGACAAGACATGGAAGTGACAGGGAATATATATTAAAATCCTGCTGAAAGAGGATTTTATGGAAAGAGAATTATATCTTCAAGCCATTGAGAAAAGCCTGTGATAAAGAAGATCTTTAATTGTCCATACTCCATCATGAATTCCTTGGGACCATGTACTTTATATTCATTCTCTCTCTCTCTCTCTCTCTCTCTCTCTCTCTCTCTCTCTCTCTCTCTCTCTCTCTCTCACACACACACACACACACCCACACACACACACACACACACATTATGGTATTACCAATTGCCAACCCACAAAGCAACAGATTAAACATTATTATGATCATCATGAGTGGGGTAGAAAAATGTTTATAAATTGAACCTATAGACAACAGGTATTCAAAAGTTGAAAGAAGGGAGTGATTATGTGTTGAGCACAGGTAAAGAAATTCTGGTAGAAAATAAAACAAAAGAACAAATGTATGCAAGGCATCCCAACCCTCCTTACAGTGATCAAAGAAATAGGCCCAGGCTGAATGAAGACTACATGGACTGGGTAAACGAAGAACCCCACCACAGGGAGGAATGTTCACCCACCCCACACAGCTCCCTGTCCACAGCCACAGCTTTCTTCTAGACAGCTCTGTCCAGGAACCATTCCTAAAAATCCTACAGACTGCTCACTACATGCCATTGACATTCAGAGGTATGGTAGACATTCTCTGCAGATCTGATAGCTTTCTGTTGAGACTCCATCTGGCCATGGGCTTTTCTTTGTTGGAATGCTTTTAATTGCTACTTCAGCCTCATTGGTTGATATTGGTGTGTTTAAATTTGCTATATCCTCATAGTTAAATTTGGATAGATCATATGTGTCTAGAAATTTGTCAATATCTTCTACATTTTCCAGTTTATTGGAGAATGCATTTTTTGAAATAGTTTCTACTGATCTTATGAATTTCAGAAGTGTTTGCCGTGATATCTCCTTTTTCATTTGTCATTTTGTTGATTATGGTCTTCTCGTCATTTTGGTTAGTTTGTCTAAGGGTTTATCCATCTTGTTTATCATTTCAAAGACCCAATTCTTTTTTGCATTGATCCTTTGTATTTTCTTAATTCCCAATTTCATTAATTTTGACTGATCTTAATTATGACCTGTCTACTTATTTTGGAATTAGTTTATTCTTCTTTTGTTAGTGTTAGAAGGTAAAACATTAGATTATTTATATGAATTCCTTCTCTATTTTTTAATGTAGGAACTCAGTGCTATAAACTTTTCTTGTAGAACTACCTTCATATTGTCCCTGAGATGTTGATATGTTGTATCTCTGTTCTCGTTTGTTTCAAAGAATTTTTATTTCTCCCATGATTTCTTCTGTGATCCATTCCTTATTCAAAAGTGTTTTATTTAGCCTGACTTTGGAAGCAGAGGCAAATTTATACGATTTGAAGAAAAACCACAGTATGGAAGCAGAGGCAAATTTGAGACCAGCCTCAGCAACTTAGCAAGACCCTGTCCTAAATTAAAAAATAAAAAGGATGGGGGAAATTATTCAGTGTTCAAGCACCCCTGGGTTCAATCCCTGGTATAAAAAAAAAGTGTATCATTTAGTCTCCAGATGTTCTGTTATATATATCTGGTTATCGATTTCCAATTTAATTCCATTATGATCAAATAAGATGCAAAGAATTATCTCTGTTTTTATCTCGTATTTGCTAAGACTTGTTTTATGTTTTAAAATATTATCTATTTTAGATAAGGTCCCATGTACATCTAAGAAGAAAGGAAAATCAGATGTTGATGGTTGAAATATTCTGTAGATATCTGTTAGGTCCATTTGATCAACAATATATTTTTTTTAATTCTGAAGAGACTTTACTTAGTTTATATATGGATGACCTATCTATCGGTGAGAGAGGTGTGCAGAAATCACCCAGTGTTATTTTGCTGGGGTCCATTTGATTCTTTATATTACATAAGTTTGTTTTATGTATGTAGATATACCAATGTTTAGGGCATATGTATTTACAATCATTATATGTTATATATTATATATATATAATATATATATTTGTGCGTGCATGTGTGTATGGGGGGGGGTACCAGGGATTGAACTCAGGGGCACTTATCCTAAGCCACGTCCCCAGCCCTTTTTTATATTTTATTTAAAGACAGAGTCTTGCTAAGTTGCTTAGAGCCTCACTAAGTTGCTGAGACTCTCTATGAACTCACAAACCTCCTACCTCAGCCTCCCGGCCACTTGGATGCACCAATACACCTGGCTCAATCACTACATCTCATTGTTGGATGATTCCCTTAACCAGTATGAAGTTACCTTCTTTGTCTCTTCTGATTAATTTTGGCTTGTCTACTTTGTCTGATATCAAAATAATTACTCCATGCTCGCTTCAGTTTCCATTTGCATGTTGGTTTTATCTTTTTCCATTCTTTCATCTTTAGTTTGTGGATGTTTTTGCCTGCAATGTGAGTCGCTTATAAACCACATATGGTTGGGCCGGTTTTATTTTTGTTTTTTGTTTTTTAACAGACTGCATTTTGATTTGCAAATTGGTGCAACCACCCTGGAAAGCAGTGTGGAGAATCCTCAGAAAACTTGGAATGGACCCACCATTTGACCCAGTTATCCCACTCCTCAGTTTATACCCAAAGGACTTAAAATTAGCATACTACACTAATGCAGCCACATCAATGTTTAGAGTGGCTATAAACACAATAGTTGGATTGTGGAACCAATGTAGATACCATTCAACATATGAATGGATAAATAAACTGTGGTATATATACCAATGGAATATTGTTCAGCTATAAAGAAGAATAATATGGCATTTGTAGATAATTGGATGGAATTGGAGAATATCAAGCAAAGTGAAATAAGCCAATCTCCAAAATCCAAAGGCCAAATGTTTTCCCTGATAAGTGAATGAAGAATGGGCCTGTTTTTTTTAATGCATTCTGCCTATCTTTGTCTTTTGATTGAAGAGTTTAGACCAGTTATATTCAGTGCTATTATAGAGATGGTTTTTATTTACTGCCATTTCAATTTATTTCTGTTTAGTTCAGACTTGATTTTACTTTAACTATTCTAGTAAGATTCATCCATATGCTGGCTCTGGTATTTAGTATTCATTTCTTCTGCATGAAATATTTCACTATTTTGTGTTGTTGACTTGGTCATTATGACTTCTTTTAGTTTCTGCTTATCATGAAAGGTTTTTATTTTATCTTCAATTCTGAAGGATAGTTTGGCAACATATAGCAATCTTTGTTGGCACTCATTGTCTTTCAGGACTTAGTATATGTTATTCCAAGTCCTCCTGGCTTTTAGGGTCTGGGCTGAGAAAGCAGTAAAAAGTCTAAGTGGTTTACCTCTAAAAGAGACTTGCCATTTTTCTATTGTGGCTTTTAAAATTCTATCTTTGTCCTGTATATTTGGGATTTCCATTTGTGTTGTATAGAAGTTCTTTTTATTAATTTTTAAAATTTGTTATTTTGATATATACATGATAGTAGAGTATATTTTGACATACATACATGCAGTATAACTTATTCTAATTAGGATCCCATTCCTGCTGTACATGATGTGGAGTTTCACTGTGGTATATTCATACATGAATACAGGAAAATTAAGTGGAATCAACCTAGGTGCCCTTCAACAGATAAATGGATAAAGACATTCATTTTTATCTATTTTGGGTTCTAAATGCTTCTTGTATTTGGATTTCTATCTCATTCCTAGTTTGGAAATCTTTCTGATATTTCATTGAAAAGGCTTTGCCGTCCTTTAGTTTGCATTTTGGCGATTTCTACATCCATGAGTCTTAGATTTGGTCTCAATGTTATCCAAGATTTCTTAAATATCGTGGTTATGGTCTCTCAATATCTTTATTTTTTATTGACTTTATTTACAAGATTACATAATTTGTCTTTGATGCTTGAGAATCTGTCTTCTATGTGGTCTAGTCTATTGGCAATGCTTTCCCAATTTTATTTTGATTTATTGAGTCTTTCACAAGATTTCTGTTTGGATCTTTTTCAGAATATCTCTATGGGGAAACTATCTTTCACTCCCTGAGAAATTATCTTTCACAACCCAAATTTTCTCTCTTCCTTTTTCCTTTCATCTTTTTTTTTTTTTTTAGTTCATTGAACATTTTAACTATGAACTTTCTAAATTTTTTATTCAAAATTTCCTCTACTGTGGTGTCAATGGGATCAGTTGTTGAAGTGTTATGAACTGTTTGGAATGGTTTGTTACCTTGCTTTTTCATATTGTATGTCAACCCATCTATTGTGGTTCTCAAAGTTATGTATGTATGATTATCTCTTTTACTTTTATGCAAAGGAGTATTTAGTATTTAATCAGATTCTATTAATTGCCCCAGTCTGGGCAAATATCCAGGTTTTAATATTCCCACTCAGCATATATCCTTTACTATTCCCAGTATCAGTATCAATTTCCAGAAAAGATACTAAACCTTCTTACTGCAATCACTTCAGATCAAAGCCATGTACCAATTAACCTTAGGGGAAAAATCTTATTGAAAATGTTTTCTAAATTGTAGGAATGTTCCTGAATAAGTTGAGATTTAGTTATTAATGATTGTAACACTACTATGATACAATATAAGGTTTGAAAAGGGTAGGAGAGAAAAAAGGGCAAACAAAAAAACTAGAAAGAGACAAGAAAAATATAAAAATAATACAGATGAGATTAAAAGAAAAGAAATGGGGGGTGGGTTGAGGGAGGAGCAGGTAATGTAAAAAAGAAAGAGAGACTAAGAAGACCAAGTGCAGACCTAAGCTAGGAAAGCAAAGATGGAAAACTTATTCCATTTAATGCTTGAAAACATTCAAACAAATACAATCAATTGGGTTGAGTGCTGTAATATCATATAACAAGGGAACATCTATTTATTCAATGTGAAAAGTAATATGTGTAAGATCAAAATCGCCACTACTGCTCTTTATGATATTCCACGCTGAGGTGAGATTTCTTTTTAATTCTTCCTGATTTAGATTTTATCAAAATATAGGACCTTTAGAAGATGCCCACCACTCTTTGGCTTTACTAAGTTTCCTTGGGTGTGGAGGTTGTGATAACACCAGCTCACCTCTGATACACAAGAGGCTATGAGACAGCCTCCATTCAGTCTTTGGTATGGCCAGTACCTACCATCTTTTTACTGGGTCAGAGGAGATGTACACAATGGCATTACATCCCATGAAGGGGCTAATTATGACTTAGCAGCTGTTTATACCCCATGAAGGTGTGTGATCTTGTGTGTCCCCCTGAAGTATAAGGCTCCATGTATGTGGCAGGGTCAAATCGGGTGTGGGCTCCCCGTGTATGTTTCAAGGTGTGCCCAGTATGGCCATCTACAAAAGAGATGTTCTTGTCTGTCTGAGGTGATGCTGAGTTGCCTATGTGGGGCTGTGGGGCTATTGCCTACTCTGGAACACATAGGCCACACAGGTCAGTGGGCTTGTACCTAGGCACATTGGGTGGTAGGTGGTATCTGTGGGATGCTTCTCTGTTAAACCCCTTTGTGGGGTGTACTGCCATTGTGTGTGTGCTGGTTTTATAGTGGATGCCTGGCATTATCCTCAGGAAGCGACTCCATTCATATGAATGAAAATTGAGTTAGCTCACAACTCTGGGACTTGCATTGTAGACCCTCCTAGAGGTGCCGAGGCACCAGAGCTACATCCCTAGTCCCTATGGATGTTTTATCTGCTGGAGTTTGTTAATCATCCCAGTTGCCCAAGTTTTCATGCTTGGAGGATGCTGTATCTGCCAGCTCTTTCTGTTGGTGCAAGGGAGTAGGGGACAGGGCTCAGAGCTGTCACTACTGTGGAAAACTGAATACTGACTCCACTGCACAGGGACTTCTGAATAGTGCCATAGAATTTGGTGTCTGTCTGCAAATGCGGGGCCTGTAAGCGCAGCCTGTCTATGAATGGTCTGTGGCACAAATTCCCATCCTGGCTGATGCAGATCCCCCATCAGCATCATAGGGGTAGGGTGTCAGACCAACTTCGCCTGAGCTCTTATGGATGATGTGTGGAGTACTAGGTCAGGGTTAGCAATTCCTGGGAGTGATTTGTTCTCAGGTCAGACCCAGCCCACTCCCTTTGTCCTCAGTGAGTGGGAGGGGGTTTTTGTGACCTTCAGCTAGCAATGATCCCACTGCAAGTTCCTTCTGCACAAATTACTAACCCATTTTAAAGGCATTCCTATGGTTTTATTTGTTACTATATGTAGGTGGAAAGAAGCTGTATATATTTAATTTCTTCCAGGGAGGTTGGCTATCTGTGGACTCCACGGACTGACTGCCCTGCCTAGAACAGCTTTCAGCCACAATTTTGACTGAAATGTGTGATCATCTTCACTGTTTGCTGCTCCTGTCCTATTTGGTTTTTTGTTTGTTTGTTTGTTTTTTTGTTTGTTTGGCAGTACTGGGGATTGAACCCAGGGCCTTAGTGCTCAAGCACTCTACTAACTGAGCTATATCCCCAGCCCAAATTCTTTTTTTTTTTTTTTTTTTTTTTTTTTTTTTTTTTGCAGTGCTGGGAATCAAACCCAAGGCCTTGTGCTTACATGGCAAGCACTCTACTGACTGAGCTATCTCCCCAGCCCCCTCGTGTCCTATTTGTAACTTGATCTGCTTTTCTTTTCATTTGTGTTAAGGCTGTAACCTTACAGGCTTTTATTCTCTGTCTTTCTCCATTTGTTACCTCCATCCTGGTCAGGGATCAGGGTCAAGGAATTCTATCCTTATTTTCTGCTCTGATAACCAAATTCCAAGTCCTTCAAAGTCTCAAGCTGCCCACTATTGAGTTTCAGAGTGTTCACTCTGTCACCCACCCCACTGGTCAGCTGTTCTTTAACTGCTTTGTTTCTTGATTGTGGAAGAATTGAGGGTTGCTTCCTAGACCCACTCCATCATCTTCTGAGCTTAATCGTCTTGAAATCCCTCTTTTTGGATATTATATACATTATCTATAAATATTACAAATTTAACAATAATTGTTATGATTGTTACAGTATATAATTTTATGATCTTTGAAGATGTTTTAGGAATTGTGATTCTCTGATGCATTATTTCACATCATATTCTCTTGCAATTATAAGCGCCTCCTCAGAATTGATTCTACTACATCCTGGCTTCTGGTATATCCAGCACCCTCCCTAGGGATTTTTCAGCACCTGCAGTTTACAAACAAAAAAGGCTGTGACAGAGCCCCCTGGGACTCCTGAGCAGAGAGGGAACACAGATAGGAATCTCAAGATGCTTTACTTTGTCATAACTAGCAACTTGGTAGGTTTTTTACACCAGCACACTGCAATGCACTGTGCAATGATGTTACAATGGTTAATGGCTAGGTGATAGGTGTTCTTTGGCTTCATTGTAATCTAACATCACCATATACATGTGATCCATAGTTAATGGAAACATCACATGTGTTGCATGTCACAGTATCTCAAGAGGCAGGCTGTTACCACTTCCAATGTTCAGTTTTGAATGTGACCTACAGCCCTTCAAGAAAAGGATAAAAGGATTTGAGCATGACCCAAATCTTTCTCCAGAAACTGTTCACATCAACTTTATTAGAATATCTTTTTTAATGATACATACTTTTTAGGTCTAATTTAAGAAATTGCATTCTATAACCTTGTCATAAAGATATTTTCCTAAATTGTGTTCGACATAATGCATTTTAAAAAAAAGTTATTTTTTTTTTTAATTTTTGTTTGGTCCTATAAACATAATGGACAACCAAATTTGTATTTTGCATTATATATTAAAGTCTTTAATTTCTATGTTCAAAATTGTAGTCATACTTGTCTACATACCATTGCATTTATATTAATTTTTAAAACACCACCCTTTCCTAAATTTAATGAGACTCACTTTTAGTAGATTTATTATATGTATACATTACTTCCTTTAATGTATTTCAGGAATTTTCTCTAAAATAACTCTAGTTGAAAGGAAAAGCATCAGCGAGATTTCTAGGATAAAGAGTAAGGTCAACAAAACATTCTTAACAAAGGGCTACACCATTATCTGTTGACACCATTTTGCACAAGTTGACACAGGTGAATCTTACCAGAAGGTGACCGCAGAAGATCCAAGGTAACAGAACAGTGATTATGACAAAATTTGAAGAAAGGAAAACAAGTTGGTCTTGGTGGGACACACCTACAATCCAAGGAGTTCGGGAGGCTGAGGTAGGAGGATCATGATTTCAAAACCAGCAACTTAGTGAGGCCCTTTTATAAAATAAAAAATAAACAAAAAGGGCTAAGGATGTGACTAAGTGGTTAAGCATACCAAATTTCACTCCCCAGTACTACCCCCAAAAAATTATAAAAAAAGAACACATAGTAAAATTAGTAAAAGTATAATGAAAAAGGATTTGGAAATATTTATCAAGGAAGTCATATCAATAGAGCTGAATCTTAGAGAATGAGATTCCCTAGGCCTAAGAGGACAAAACTGTCACAAAAAGAAAGAAGAGATGTAGACGAGGTGAAAAGCAGCATGGTCCATCAGAGGATCTTCTCAGTGGTTTGGGAATGGAGGCCAAGAAGAGGCTGAGGTGGAAGTCGGGGTTCATGTCCTGTCATGAGAACAGAGGAAGTAAAAGAAATCTTTCAGTTCAATTTCTCTTCAGATTGAAAGAGATTTGGCATTAATTGGCAAGCGGGTAAGGGTGTAGGTGAGGTGTTTGAAACATTAATTCAATTGTGAAATTCAATGTAAAAGAGAATCTTTTGTGCTGCTCTTTGTTTCTTACACGTTGGTCTCATGGGGGAACAGCATACGCTAACATTTCATATTCTCTGGTATTTCAGTCTGGTGGGCACTTGGAAAACTATAGGAAAGTAAACTACAAGAGGAAGTTCCAAGCCACATTTGGAACTCAGAGGACAGCAGCCATCCTGGAATGCAATGGACAAGAAAGGCCTCTTGAAGGAGGAACACTGGAGAATGTTCTGAAGAGTAGAGAGCAGGGAGTCAAGAAAACAGGGGAGGAAAAGTAAAGAGGAAATATGTTTCAATGGCACAGGCCAGCACATGAGAAGAGGCCAGAGGATTTGAAGCATAACTAGGAGCAGTGATATGTGAGGATGGCAGGGGCAGGAGGGACGTAGGATGGGGGGTTGGGCAGGAGAGAGAGGGCAGATCAGAGGCAGCTCAGATAAGAATGCATTCTGTGCTGAGGAGTTTTGAATGTCTGTGTTTGTTCCAGACCATGAGGTCTACCTGTCAGGAAGATATTCACAAGCAGTAAGGATGGTCACTGTCCATTGGGGAAGTCCCTGAGCATTACCAGCAGAGGTTGAGTCTGGAGAGGAGCAAGCCTGGAGAAGGGCAGGCTCAAATATCTTTGATGTTCCTATTTACTTCCCTTTTTTTCAATCAATTGGATTCAAATATCCCTGGCACAAGACTCTCTTCTCTCACAGTTATGCTTATACGTAAGCAAATTGATTATAACAATACAAATCATGGGAGTAGGAATAGAGACAGTTTTCTTATTATGAGATACTCATATTACCAGTGACTGAATAGTGTTATGTGAAAAGGGTTTGGCTTTGTTGCAAATGCAAATGACAAACTGTAGGGTAAGCTAGGACCAAGACCCCCAGTTCCCTGTGGCTCCATAAGATGCTCCATTCAATTCCATATCCTGAGCTGCTTTCTTGTACTACAGTTGTCCACTGTGATGCTCTGCCTCACCTAAAGTTCTACCTCACAGTTTTGTCTTCTTCCTGTGTCTGTGGACTAGAAATAAGACTTGCTTTGAAAGAATACTGTAATGGTGATAGGAAGTCACTTGGTGATTAGAAGACATACAACTGAGATTCTGTCTTGCTAGCAGAATTTCTCCCAAGGTGGCTTTGATGAAACTAGATACCATATGAAGAAAACCCACATGAGAAGGAACTGAATGGAGCAGCTATTCCCAATCTTACTGGAAGATGAATCAATTGTATAATTCATTTGACTCTAGTAGATATCATTAAAGGTGTGATTAGAGATTGATTGTGAGGTGCTATATCTATATTTGGGGATAGATATACTAGTGTACATGTCCCCATCCAGTTGACTGATAGACACAAGAATTTGTTTGACACAGGAAGAAAATTTGTGGTGTCTCCATACAGAACCTAAATTTGATATAAGATGTGAGTTATTTTATTATTTTCAGAATCCCATGTAGATAGGGTTCCAGTCAGTATGGACCCCATTAGAGGTTGGAAGGGGCCGTGGGGTTGGTCTGGGAATACACCCAAGGAATTCTTTTCCCTATGCAAGACTTCCTTTTTATTTCAATGAGAATCCATCTATAACCTATTTTGAAAATATCCTGGATTTTTACTTAATTAAGTGTCCTTCTTCAAAAATGGTTTCCATGAGAACCATACTGATTTTCTAAAGGGGGAAAATTGGATCACTATGGAATTAAAGAGATCATTCTGTGGGGTAACTTTTAAGGTATCCTTACAAAGATGGTTTTTTAATGTTCCCAAGTTACACCAAGGATCCTATTCCCTCTGGAGGGAGCCTGGTATGGGCTATAATGGGTCCCCATATTGGCAGAGGAGATGAAGTTTTAGGAAAATTATTTTGATAGGACTGGAGGAGTTGAACTGCCCTTTCAGTCTTTGTGTTTTCGTTCATCTCTCTAATTTGGAAGTTGTATAAATTATCTAATGTCATAAGCTGGAATGAATGACCACCTTCATATTTAGGATGGAGAGTCATTTTGCCCATAGCTCATAGCCAAGCATGAACAGGGATGGCAGTGCTTTCTACAGAGGTTGGGAATAGGCATAGCCAACAGTCCTTAGCCAATCCAGGATTTGATTGATTGAAGAGATGGTTAGTAAGGTTTTAAGTTTTAAGCAGATCATTGGAACCAAGAGTCCTCCCAGGTGCTGACTTGATCCAATTCCTGGCTATAGGGTGACAGTTAGTCCCAGGATCAGGGTGAGAAGTGGGAAAAAGCAGAATGAGGCTTTCAATATGATAGCAGTCCTCTGGAAAAGTAACCCCATGTTAAAGAGACATAAAGGGGTTTACACTTGAGAATACAGACTTAGGAATAACAGAATCTCAAACAATAAACCCACAGAGAAAGATAACTCCCAAAATTGGAACCTACATCAGATGAGGTAGAGGATCAGGAGATGTTCACTTATCTTTTGGTGGTTGCTCCTTGAAAAGGAACTTGAGGTCTTCAACTGACTCCCTGGTCCAAGTCTTCTCCAATGGGGTGTGATGGCTGGCAGTACTCACTTTACCCTTGACAGATGAATCCACCTGTTGATCTCTACTATTTTTACAGCTGTGAGGATAACTGGAATTACCTGATAAGAACCTTTCCATTTTGGCCTCAACTGATCCTCTGGTGATCATTCCAGGTTCCTATTAACCCCTGTACTCTAGATTTTATTGAAGGGACCCTCCTTCAGGATTGGAAGAACTTGATTTTTGATAGTTTGAATTAGCCAATTGTAATATGCCCAAATCAGTTAGATATTTAATGAAATTTAGCAATTTCTGGATTTGCTACACATTCTTTTGGTGACAGAAAGGGTCATCTATATAGCATTTCATAAGGGCTGATATTTAACTGGGTCCTAGGTGCATTTCAAATTCTCATGAGAGTAATGCGTAGTAAATTCATCTATGTTTCAGAAGTTTCTGACAGAGTTTAGCTAGGGCCCATTTTAGGGTCTGGTTAGTTCTTTTTACATTTAGAGATGACTGGGGTCTCCAAGCTGAATGTAAGTGGTATTTAATTCCCAGGACTTTGGCAACCCCTGTGTGAGCTGTGACATGAAAGAAGGTCCATTGTCACTCTGAAAGCTTTAGGGAAGCGCACATCTAGGAATTATTTATTTTAGTAGTACTTTTGCCACTTCTGTGGCCTTTTCTGTCCTTGTACAGCAGGCTTCAACCCACCCAGGAAAAGTGTACACTAGGACAAGTAGATATTTAAATCCCCTGCAAGCAGGCATTTGCATAAAGTCCATCGGCCATTCTTCTCCTGGTTATGTTACCTTGTGTTGTACAGATTCAACCAGTGGGAGAAGTCTGGGCCCAGGGTCATTGTAAGAGCACAGAGAGCAAGCCCTGCAGACATCTCTCCCTGTTTGTTTTAGACTATCACCAGGAAAGTGTTGGGTAACCATTCCAAGAGTGGCCACTCACCCTATGTGGAAAGAATCATGAAAGGTTTTAATGGTCTTCCATCAAATCAACATGGGCAGATAAACTGTCCACCCTTTCCAACCGTTTTCCTTCTTTAGTAGTTCCTGCCCTGGAATATAAATTGGGTATAATTTGTCTTCCTGGAAGGAGAACAAAGCCATAACCAGGGTTGGACTGACTCTCATGAATGCCTCCTTGGCAATTTGATTAGCTTTTTTGTTGCTTTGGGATACTTTTGACATGTCCTTTTGATATTCCCAGCAATGTATAACAGTCACCATTTTGGGGAGAGTCACAGCTTCCAACAGCTACAAGTTTTGTCCCTTATGCTTACTGGGGGACTGTCAACTTATCAAGAGGCCTTTTTCTTTACAAACGTCTGATGAGTGCCTAATACCAAAAAGTGCATCTTTGGAGTCTGTATGTATATTGAGCACTTTATCTCATCCTTTCATTAAGACTCTAATTAGGGCAATTAGCTCAACTTTCTGAGCTGAGGTCCCTGGGCCTCTATTGTTTTTTTGTAGGCTAACTACTACGTACCCAGTCTTCTGACCATTGCATACAAAAATACTACCACCTGTGAACTACTCCTCTGGGTTAGGCAAGTGTTGGTCAGATTTGTCTGGGTGACTGGCATGGGTCTGGAGGAGTACTCCCTAAATGAAGTTTCACCTGGGAGGTCAGTGGGCATTAGAGAAGCTAGATTAAGAGTATTACATGTCCTGATACTGACTTCAGGATTATCTAAGAGAACTGCCTGATATTTTGTGAGTCTGTCTCTTGTCATCTACAAATGCCCTTTTATTTCCAAGCTGGCTTTAATTTGGTGTGGAGTGATGACATCAAAAAATTGTACTAAAGTAGTCTTAGTGATCTCTGTTATCAGAAGGGCTATCGCCACCACCACTCTCAAACATCCTGGTCACCCTATGGTTACCCCATCAAGTTTCTTGGAAACATAAGCCATTGGCTTGGTTTGCCACCCCCCCCCCCCCCAGTTCTTGGGTTAGGACCCCAGTGGCTACTTCCTTTGTTTCTGCCACTAAAGGGTGAATGGTTTAGTTAGGTTAGGTATTCCTGGGACTGGAGTCTGGTTAAGGGCATGCTCTGATGCTTCACTCCATTGTAGAGACTCTGAGAATGTCCCTTTTATGTTTTCATAGAGGGGTTTTGTGATAACCCAAAGTTTGATATCCAGATTTCTACAGAAGCCTGCCATTCCCCAAAAAGCGTAGAGTCATTGTTTATTAACTGGTGGACTCAACTAAAAATGACCCTTGTTCTATCGGGGGAGATTTATCTGATTCCTGGAGTTAGTATATATCTCAAATATTACACCCTCTGTTGGGAGATGGACCTTCTTTTTAAATAGTGTGTATCTTGTTCTGCAAAGAAACAGAGTGTCTCTATGGTGTTATGTTTGGAGACCTCCTTAATTGGACTACATATTAGCAAGTCATCTACATGTTGAAGTGTCCCTGCCTGGTCTTGATGTTGAGATCCCTCAAGTCCCTTGCCAAGGTCGAGGCAGATAAATGAGGTGTATCCCTAAACCCCTGAGGGAGAACTGTCTGTGTATATTTTTGTCTTTCCTTATTAAAAAATTTCCCATTAGAAAGCAAAGAGATGTTGGGATGATGAAGCAGTGGGATTGAAAGCATGTATCATTGATATCCAGCACCATAAAGCAAGTGCTGTCTCCTGGTGTTTGGAAAGGAAGCTAAAAGGGTCAGCATCTAAGAGGGTATAGAGGGACTATAGCTTCATTAACAAGTCTCAGGACTTATACTACCTGGTATTCCCTGCCAGGTTTTAGGATAGGCAATATTGTGATGTTACAGGGGGATTGTCAAGATTTAAGAAGTCCACATTGAACTATCTCATCTATAATAGGTTGTGATCTATTTTTGCCTCTTCTTTAAAAGGCTATTGTTTTTTATTTAGGTAATGGCCAGGGTCCTTTAGGGTTATATGTAGTGGGTGGGCAAAAATAGCTTTTCCTGGCCTTCCTGCATACCAAACCAAAAGATTTACTTGAGAATTAATCTCCTTAGCTGCAGAGGCATAAATGGCCACAAGACATGGTTGGAGTTTGTAAGTCTAGTAGAGGAATTCCCCTAGTTTTGTCATTATGTCTTGTCCTGTCCTAGTGGTGGAAGAGGCAAGCTGGGGATTATTAGAAATTCATGAGTGAAAAACAGACTATCAAACTGGGTATGGGAGGAGTAAAGTATCTTTTTCTTGTTTGTTTCTTCCTTTAAGGCCTACCATAAAAGTGGACCTAGAAGAAGACTTTCCCCTATAAGTGGTCCCAGCATAGCAAGTAATCCCTGTACATCAAGGAATTGGATTTGCTTGCCCATGATGTCCAAGGTTACCCAAAGTTCCTTAAGAAAGATGGTGATGTCACATGGAAGCTTCAGTGGTCACCTCAGGCACCCTCAGTAAGGATTTTATCCATCTAGGAGGTCCTGTACCATAGAGTCTTGATTAACTTAGTCCCTCTTTCAGAATGGGGGCAGTCAGCTCTTCACTGCCAGGGGTTTTCCAAAGTGTTTTTACACCATTCGCAGGGACCTGGTGGTTCCCTTTGGAATCTCTTGCCCAAGCCTTATGCTTTTGCACTTAAAAGCAGGAAATCTTTTCCTGAGGTCCTTTTACATTTCCTCTGGATGATTTATGAGTCTTGAGGGCATTGACAATTCTGACCACCATAAGTTTGGCTTGCTATCTGGTTTTACTCAGTTTTCTTGCCAAATTGCAATTTTTTGTGTCTGTTGCTTTACTTTCTGCTCTGCTTTCTGCTCCTGATTAACACAATAAACTTTACCAAAAGCTGTCAGCAGTATTTCTGGACGCAATGCTGCCTGGAAATTTCTTTCACCAGATTGAGAAGTCCATCACTTTTAAACTGCCTTATAAAAAGTCTTAGGACATGGACAAAATGCAGAAAACTTCTTAGCCAGAATATAACATTAGTGATGTGAAGGAGGTAACAGACCTGATTATATAATGAAATTATAGGAACATTATAATGAAAAACCTATGCCTTGGGAAAGGGTTAATTTCCCTATACTTTCTAACTTTCCGAACTCTGTAGGAATGTAGCTATATCACATAATTGCTAGTATAAATTGTAGTTTACTATGCCAATTAACTAATTAACTTCTGTCTAAACCATACCCTGTTGGCTAAGTCCTTAGAAACACTGAAGTCATCCTGAGTTACTGCTACCTCTGGTAAAGGCCACTTTGCAATAACACTTGCAAGCGTTTTACTGTCTTTGTACTACACCTGTGAACTACTTATCATCAATTCCCTATGCATCGTCTTTGGTTATGTAGGCCAAGAACTCAAATCCATCAATGTTGTAATAGTTCAGAAATGATGTCAAATTTCCCTCAAAATCCCCATCTAACCTCAGCTCAGGGCCCAAAACTTCAGAGCACCATCTCATCTTGGTCCACTTACATAAATAAACCTGAGTTCTCCAACCCTCCAAATGATGACTGGTCTCTTGCTGATCATGATTTCCCTAACAGTGACCTCTAGTCCAACTTCCAGTTGAATCCTTCTCCATTGAAACCTGGTTCTCCACCAGAAGGTCAGCATTCTGATCTTCTGAGCTCCCATCGTAATTGTCCATTAAACACTGTCCATTAAGCAATCTAAAACTTTCCATCTTGCATTTCTAAATTCTCCAAACTTCCTCCCACAAATTCTAAAACACTCCTAAAGTTTCTGTACCACATGGTCAGGTTAGCCACAGTAATGATCCCACTTCTTGGTACCACTTTCTATTTTAGTCAGTTACTTTGCTCCTGCAACCAAAAGCCCTGACAAGAACAATTTTAGAGGAGGAACTGTCTATTTGGTTGCTCACAGTTTCAGATGTCTCAGTCCATAAACAGCTGGCTTCATTTCTCAGGGCTCAAGATGAGGCAGAACATCATGGCAGACAAGTGTGCTGAAAGAAAGCAGCTCAGGGCATGGAACCAGGAAGAGGGGAGAGAGAGAGACAGGCATGGAGGGAGGGAGAGGGGAGGGAGGGAGAGGGGATAGAGGAATGAAGGGAGAATGAATCGGGTATATGATGGATTTAACTCAAGTGTGTATATGGTGTGAAGGAAGACACCAATTTGCATGATAACCACTTATCCCAGCAATATTCATTGAAAGCATCACTTTTCCATGTTTTGTTTTGTTTTTTTTTATGTATAGTAGATTTGCACTGTAATTCCAGCTCAAGACACAGAAGCAGAAGAATCTCAACTTCAAGGTCAACCTGAGCAACTGAATAAGACCCTATCTCAAATGAAAAATTAAAAGGTCTGTGGTATGGCCCAGAGGTAGAGTGCTTGCCTAGCATGCCCAGTGCCCTGGGTTCAACACCCAGTGTGGCAATGAAAAAAAGATGAAAAAAGAAGAAAAGAATAATGGCTTAGTTGTGGTACATTCAGACATGCATATAACATACTTTGATCATATCCACCTCATGTTTCACTTTCAACTCCCACACACACATCCCTTCCTCTTCTAAAATAGTCTCTGCTACTTTCAGGTCATTATTTCCCCCCTCTATTCTACATATAAGGAAAATCAAGTAATACTTGTTGTCGCCACCCGCGGCAACGATTGCACGGGAATTTATCAGAGGTGGACTGGGAATAAACTATTTTTCCTATATTTACTAATTTATAGAGGAAAAGAGACTTTGAGAAGAAGAGATGCTTTGCTTAGAGGTTAGAGGAAGAGAAACTTTGCTTATCAGGAAGAGAGACTTTGCTTAGAGGAAGAGAAACTTTGAGAGAAAGATAGGCTTTGCTTATAGAAAGAGAGACTTTGCTTATCAGGAAGTTTTTAGAGAAAGAGAGGCTTCTATGCTTGTCAGAGATCTATTTCTTCTTATAGTTCTGTTGTCTCCACTTAGAAGTGCGTCCCGCATCCTGTGAACTAGGTGCTATCTATCTGAGGTCTACGACCTAGAGGTATGTTCTCCATTCTCTGCTCTACAATCTGCCTTGTGCCGCTGCCTGCTTCTCTCTGCTAGCTGCTTCTCCTAGCTGCTTCTTTTATCTGCTTCTTCTTACTGCTAGCTGCTGCTGCTTACTACTGCTGCTTACTGCTGCTGCTTACTGCTGCTAATTGCCTTCCACCTACTGCCTGCTTATATTCCCTCCAGGAGAGGGAGGGCAGGGGCCACGCCAGTTGAGTTCAGGCGAGGAGCCAGCTGCCCTATCACAGCAAGGTTAAAATGAGCAGGACGGAGCAGGAGCACTCGGGAACACCTGTGCACGCGTTGTGTGCATGGACTTAATTGAATATGGCCAATGATAAATCACCTGAGTGTGCTTATGTTAATCAACCTCCTCACTGCTGATGTGATCAAAACAACCTCCAGCTGGCTGCCAGGTGCCATCCTGGCGCAGCCCACATGGCACAGCCCCCAACAACTTGTCTTTCTTAGTCTTATTTCACTTAATATTATGATATCTAGTTCCTCCCTTATTCTTGCAAATGGCACAATTTCATTCTTCCTTATGGCTGAGTAATACACTGTTGTGCATATATACCATAATTTCCTTTTTTTTTTCAGTATAGGGATTGAACCCAGAAGCAGTCAACCACTGAACTACATCCACAGCCCTTTTTATTTTTATTTTTATTTTTTTTAATTTTGAGATAGGGTCTTGCTAAATTGCCCAAGCTGATCTCAAACCTTGTGATCCTCCTGCCTTAACTTCCAGAGTAGCTGCAATTACCTGGGTACACCACTGTGCTCAGCCATGTTTTCTTTATCCTGTTGACAGGCACCAAAACTAATTCCATAACTTGGATCTTATGAATTGTGTTGTAATAAACATGGGTATGCAGATATCTCTTTGACATACCGACTTTAATTCCTTCTGTATACGTGCAGAAGTGGCATAGTTGGATTTTATGGTAGTTCAATTTTAGATTTTTTTAAGGACCTCCAGCCTGATTTCCACAGTGAATATAGTAATTTACATTTCCGCTAACAGTGTGTAAGTTTAAATTTTTTCCAACGTTCTCACTAGCATTTATTGACTATTGTATTCTTGATGATAGCCATTCTTACTATTGTGAGATGGAATTTAAATTTGATTTGCATTTCCAATGAATTTTTTCATTAAATTATTGACCATTTATGCTTCTTCTCTTGAAGAATATGTGTTCAGTTTATTTGCACATTTATTGGTTGGATATTTGGTGCTTTTTGAGTTCTTTCTATCTTCTGGATATTAATCCTCTGTGAGAAGTCTAGCTGGCAAAGATTTTTCCCATTCTGTAGGATGCCTCTTCAGTGTGTTAATGGTTTCTTCTACTATGCAGAAAGTTTTTAATTGGATGCAGTCCCACGTTTCCATATTTGATCATCTTGCAGAGCTTATCGATTTAGTTCACAGGGATTTAATAAAGTCAAGGATTGATTCTGTACACTCAATTCTGTTCCATTGATCTAGAGGGCAAACCTTACACCAGTACCACTATGTCTTGAAAATTATTTATAGTAAATTTTGAAAACAGGAAGAACGAGTCTACAAATTGCACTCCGTTCTTTTATAAGATTGTTTTCAATGTTTGGAATAGCTTGACTTTCCATATGAACTTTAGAATTAGCTTGCTGATTACTGCAAAAAAAGAAAATATAACTGGGTTTTTGGTAGAGATTATGTTAAAATTTTAAAACACATGAAATTTATCACCATGTAAGCAATATTAAGCATTCTAATCATGAACATGGGCATTTCATTCTATCTACTTAGGATTTCATATATTTTCAGGGTTTTTTTTAAATTTATGTATTATAACTAAACATAATAGTGGTATTCATTTATGTAGTATTTGTATATGCACGTAATTTGATAAACCTCATTCCCTACTACCTACCCTTGTTTCTTCCCTCCATCCCCTCATGTAGTTTTTACACCCTGCTGATTTCCCTCACATCATCATTATCATCTCTATTAATTAGAGCATTATAATTATATATGAAAGCAGAATTCATTATGGTAGAATCATACATGGCCATAGCATAATTTTGCAGATTTCATTTCCCAGTACTTCCCAGTGACCCCATCCTCTTTCCCTCTCAATCCCCTTCCTCTGCTATTTTGGTCTCCCTTCTACTTTGATGAGATCCATCTGTTTTACTCCTTTTGTTTTCCTCTCTCTACACATTGAGAGAAAACATTCCACCCTTTACTTTCTGAATCTGGTTTATTTTATTTACCACAACATTTTCCAGTTTCATCCATTTACCAACAGGTGGCATAATTTGATTCTACTTTATGGTGAGTAAAATTCCATTGTGTGGAATATTACTCAGCCATAAAGAATGCAATTTTGGCATTTGCTGATAAATGGATGGAACTGGAGACTATCATGCTAAGTGAAATAAGTCAACCCCACAATACCAAAGTCCAAATGTTCTCTCTGATATGTGGATGCTGACACACAGTAAGATGGGAGAGAGAAGAATAGAAGTTAATTGGATTATGCAAAAGGGAATTAAGGGAAGGAGGGGAGATGGGAATATGAAAGACAGTAGAATGAATTGTATATAATGTTCCTGTGTTCATATATGAATACACAACCAGTATAACTCCACATCATGTACAACCAAAAGGATGGGAAGTTATACTCCACATATGTATCATAGTCAAAATACACTCTACTGTCATATATATCCAAAAAGAACAAAGAACAAATTGGGAAAAAACTCCATTGTGTGTGTGTGTGTAATATCTTCCTCTCCTTTTAAACTAAACATGAAACAATATGTAAATATTGAAAGAAATATGTAAACATATTTTTAAGTTTCCCAAATAACATGAAACTCAGAAAGCATAAATGTAAATTTGACTTTCTAAGAGTTAACAATCTCTCTGTGAAACAACAGTAGAAACTATGTTAGAATACATGAAAAGAGACGTATGACTTTTAACTGAAAGAATATTAATTTCCATAACATAAAATGTACCACAGAAAATTAATAACAATAGGCAAACAACCATATAAAACTGAAAAGGATATCACAAGTGATTTACAAAAGAAATGCAAAGGATTAGTAAACATTTTGGAAAGATGTTTGTCTTAGTTAACTTGGACTATTATAACAAAATACCATATAATGGGTAGCTTAAACAACATAAATGTTTTTATAATTGTTCTAGAGGCTGGAAGTCTGAGATCAGGGTGCCAGCATGGTAAAGTCCTGGATGAATTCTCTCTTCCTTTCTTGCAAATGGCTGCCTTCTCACTGTGTCCTAACATAGTACAGAGTATGATATCTCTCCTTTGTCTCTCTCTCTCTCTCTCTCTCTCTCTCTCTCTCTCTCTCTCTCTCCATGTTTTTATTCATACATTATAGTTCTTCATAGAAATATATATAAAGGTGAAATTCACTGTGCTACATTCATATATGTACATAGTATAACTTGGTCAGTTTCATTCTACCCTTCCTCTCCTACCATCCCTCCCTCCCCCCCCCCATGAATTCACTTCCTCCACTTTTCAGATACCCTTCTGTTTTCATGGAATCTTTTACACACACACACACACACACACACACACTTACTTTTTTTTTTTCTTTGGTGGTGCTGGGGATTGAACCCAGGGCCTTGTGCTTACGAGGCAAGCACTCTACCAACTAAGCTATATCCCCAGCCCACACACATACTTTTTTCTGTGTTTTACTCTAGCTTCTCCATCTTAAAGATAACATTCAACCCTTGACTTTCTTAATCTGATTTATTTCATTAAGCATGATGTTCTCCAGATTCATCCATTTACAAGCAAATGTAATAATCTCATTCTTGTTTATTGCTGAGTAAAACTCCATTCTGTATATAATGTTATACCACATTTTCTTTATCCATTCATCTGTTGACAGGCATCTGGGCTGCTTTCATATGCTGGCTATTGTGAGCTGCGTTGCTACAAACATCAATGTGCCTATATCTCTATAGTATGCTGATTTTAGTTCTTTTAGATAAATACAGTCATACAGTGGTTCCATTCTTAATTGTTTGAGGAATCTCCATACTGATTTCCAAATTTGTACTAATTTTCAGTCCTATCAACAATATTAGTGTACCTTTGCTCTATATCCTCAACAGCATTTATTATTATTTATATTTTGGTGATTGCCATTCTAGTGGAAGTGATATAAAATCACAATATAGTTTTGCTTTTCATTTCTCCTGAATACTAAGTTGAATTCTTTTTAATCCATTTGTATTACATGTTTTAAAAAGGGTCTGTTTAACTCATTTGTCCATTAATTGATTGGGTTATTTGTGGGTGTTGGTTTTTGTTTGTGTTTTCTGTGGGAGGGTTTTTTTGGTGTACACACGCACACACATACACACACACACACCCTGAATATTTAGCCCCTTTTGGAGGAGGAGCTGCCAAAGATCTTCCATTCTGCAGGCTCTCTTTTCATGCTCTTAATTGTTTAACTTATTGTACAGAACCTGTTTAATTTCATGCCATCCCATCATCGATTCTTGGTTTTATTTCTTGAGTGTCAGGTGTCTTGTTAAGGAAGTCAGTGACTGAGCCAAGAATTGGAATGTAGACCCCCCCGTTTTCTTCTAGCAGTTGCAATGTTTCTGGTCTAATTCCTAGGTCATCCACTTTGAGTTGATTTTTTTTTCAGGGTGAAAGAGAGAGATCTAGTTTCATTATTTTACATATAGATATCCAGTTTTCCCAACACCACTTGTTTAAAAGGCTATCTTTTCTCTAACTGTGTTTTTGGCATCTTTTTCAAGTATGAGATAACTCTTATTTTGCTTCACCTCTGTGTCTTCAATTCTATTCCACTAGTTTTCATGTCTATTTTGATGCCAATACCTGTGCTATTTTGTTATTATGGCTTTATAGTATAATTTGAGATCAGGTATTCTGATGCTTCCAGCTTTCCCCTTCTTGCTCAGGCTTTGGCTATTCTGGCCCTCTTATTCTTCCAAATTAATTTTAGGAATTATTTTTGGTTCTGTAAAGAACATCACTGGTGTTTTGGTGGTAATCGCAATGAATTTGTATAACACTTTCAGCAGTATTCATTTTGACAATGTTAATTCTGCACATGGGAGGTCTTTCCATCTTCTAAGGTCTTCTTCAGGTTATTCCTTCAGTGTTCTGTTGTTTTCATTGTAAAGGTCTTTCACCTCCTTGGTTAGATTTATTCCCAAGTATTTTTTTGAGGTATGATGAAAGAGAGTTTTCCTATTTTCTTTCTCAGCAGAATTACTGTTAGTATATAGGAAACCAATCAATTTATGTATGATGATACTGTATCCTGCTACTTTCTGAATTCATTTATCAGCTCTAGAAGTCTTCTGGTGGAGTTTTTTTAATCTTCTAGATATAGAATCATGTCATCAGCCTACAGAGATAATTCAACTTCTTTTCCTGTTGTATCCATTTAATTTCCTTTTGTTGCCTCATTGCTCTGTCTAGAATTTCAAGAACTATGTTAAATAGGAATGGTAAGAGTGGATATCATTGTCTTATTCTTGATTTTGGGGGAAAAAATACAATTTTCCTCCATTCAGTATGATGTTGACTTTGGGTTTTTTGTATAAAAAGCTTACTGTATTTTTCCTTTACTTTCATTGTGAAATGGGGGCTGGATTTTGTCAAATGCTTTTTCTGTATCTATTGAGATGATCATGTGATTATTGTCCTTAATTCTATTTAAGAGATGGATTGCATTTATTGATTTGTTTATGTTGAACCAAACATGCATCCGCACAAACCCACTTGTTTATGATTTTGTTGTGTATAGAAAACATGTTTGGCATCTATTATCTTTCAGGACTTAGTATATATTACTCAAAGCTCTCCTGGCTTCTAGAATCTTGGCTTTGAAATCTTTGAAATTCTAAACGGCAATGACATTCCACTTTTTTCTTTGGGTCTTTAAAATTCTATGCTTGTTCTGCGTATTTGGTATTTTAATAGCAATGTGTTTTGGAGAATATTTGTTTTATCTTGCCTATTTGGGGTTCTAAATGCCTCGTGTTTGGATTTGCTTCTCATTCCTTTAGTTTTTATTTTAGCACCTTTGTCTCTGCCAATGATTCTTAGATTTTGATCTCTTAATGTTATCACAGATTTCTTTAATATCATGGTCATGGTCTGTTCTTGTCAACTTTATTTTCAAGATTATATATTTTGTGTTTGAGGCATGAGAATCTCTGTTCCAAGTGGTCTAATCTATTGATGATGCTTTTACCAAATTCTTAAAAATTTGATTTTTTTTGAGTCTTTCATTTCCAGGATTTCAGATGAGTTCTTTTTTAGAATCTGTGTCTTTATACAAATGAGCTCTCACTCCTCTATTTTGTGTCTCAGTTCATTCCTTACATCTTCTTTTATATCACTGAATATTTTAAATATGGACTTTCTAAATTCTTTCTCTGACATTTCCTCCACTATGGCGTTGGTAGAATCAGGTTTTCTAGTGTTATGGGCTGTTTGGAATGGCTTGTTCCTCAATTTTTTTTTTTTTCTAATATGGTCTTTTTAAATTTTTTTAAATTTACTTTTTTAGTTGTTGATAGACCTTTATTTAATTTATTTACTTATATGTGGTGCTGAGAATCAAAGTCAGTGCTTCTACCACTAAGCCATGACCCAGCTCAGTTTTTCATTTCTTTTCTTTCCTTCTTTCTTTCTTTTTTTTTTTTTTTTTTTTTTTTTTTTGTCTACCCATCAGCTATGATGATTATCTCATCTACTTTTTTGCAAGGGACTATTGAGTGAGTTTCTTTCTCCTTAGTGTCCCAGATGGGGCAAATATCCACCTATTGATACTTCCACTCAAATTGTGGTCTCTGATGTTGCCAGTATCAGCACCACTTTGAAAGTAGACACTTAACCTATTAACTCTAATCACTTAAGAGCAAAATCACATTCTACTGAGTGTTGGGGTTGTTGAAAATTTTTCAAGGTATAAAATCATTGTAATGATCTTGAATAGGTTGCAAAATTAGTTGTTAAAGATTATAAAAATTACTGTTACACTGTGTAGGGCTGAAAAAGGAAAGAGAAAACAGGGGCAAAAGGGAAAAGGACTAAAAAAAGATAGAAAAGAATAATGTAAACCAAGATGAAAAGATAGACAATGGGTAGGGGGTATTTGAGATAGGAGCAGTTAGTGCAATATGAAAAAGAAGGACTAAGAAGCTAGGGAAATAGAGAGAATGATTTCATTAATGCTTAAAATATTAGAAGAAAGACAATTGATTTGGTTGAGGGCACAATATTGAATAACAGGGAAATATCCATTGATTCAATCTGAAAAGTAATACATGTAAGATCAAATTTGACATTAGATCTATTTGTGATAGTTTATGCCAAGTGTATAATGCCAAGTGTCTTCCTGATTTGGATTTCTTTAAGACTGGGATATTTAGAAGCTGCCCACCACTCTTTATCTTTTCTGTTTTGCTGGGTTTGGAGGTAGTGATCACACCAGCTCACCTCTGATTGTAGGAGATGCCCCTCTGGTTGTTGGTGAGTCCAGGTACTGCTAGCTTTCTGTTGGGTCAAAAGAGTCAGTCTGCTGGTCTGTGACTTAGCAGTCCAGTTTATTCCCTTAGGAGCTGTCATCACATGTGCCCTCTTGAAGAAAAGCTCCTACTGTTATCAAATCCAGTGTAGGCTCCCCCCACATAGAGTGTGCAGGATGTGGTGGTCTGAGGTAGAGATTTATAGTCCGATGTTGTACTAGGTGGCCTGTGGTGGGGAGGGGTCTGCTGTCCTCCCTGGAGTACACAGTTCACCGGTCTGTGGGCTTGGATCCAGGCATACTGAGTGGTGACTGGTGTGTGTGGAATGCTTCTTCTTTTGTGAGGTTTACTGCCTTGTGTGTATGCACAAAGCTTGGGGTTATCTTCAGGCATTGCCATCTCTGGATCCATGTGCCTGAATGAGAATTGAGTTAACTTGCAACTCTAGAACTCATAGTTGTGGATCTCCTCTAGGTGCTGGATCACGGGAGCCACTTCCTTGGTTGCAATTCTTTTCTCATCACCTGGTTCTTGTTCATTAGCCCAGAAGGCCAAGCCTGCACACTTGGAGGCATTGTGCTATAGCTGCTGGCTCCTTCTGTTAGGAGAGAGGACACAGGATGCAGGGCTTAGGGCTATCACTGACGAGGGTTGTGGGATGCTATGGGCTATCACTGACGAGGGTTGTGGGATGCTATTGCCTGCTCCCCTCCACAGGACCTTATTTAAAGTGGGATAGAGCTTGGCAACTGTCAGAAAGTATGGTACCTGTAATTCCGGGCTCTCTGTGGCTGATCTGTGGCATGGAAATCTTCATCCTGAGTGACGTAAATCACCAGGGTACCATTCCTTTGACTGGGGTATACTGTCACTTGGTCCATCATGTCCGAGTTCCTGTTGCTAATAGTTGTTAATCATTGGGTGCCTGTTCCCTTTCACTGGGAATTCTGTGGAGGGGGGCTATCTAAGTACTTGTTGGCTGTCTGCAACTGTTGGGGTCTCTTATTGCAGGTTCTCCATGGGCAGTCTGACCAAGAAGTCTCTACTCTGGCAGCAGCAGATCACCAGTGTTTTGTCCATCTCTATAATGGAAATAGGGTATCCACTGGCTCACCTGCCTCTGAGCTTCTGCTGTCCACAGCCTGAATCTCAGGCACCTGCTCCCTTCTGTTGAGACTTCTATGGAATGGCACTATTTAATCACTTCGTCTGTAACTGTGGCGTCTAAAGGTATGGACTCTGTGGGTTACTGTGGCACAGAAACATTCACCCTGACTAGTGCAGTTCACCATGGTTTTACCAGTCACCATAATTGGATGGAATATCAGCTGGATCTTTGCCTGAGCTCCTATGTAGGTTATGGGGGCCTCAGGTTAGGGCTTCACTCCCTGGTAGTAATTTGCTCTCAGGACAGCTCCATGCCTCTTGTCTTTAGTGATGGGAAGGGGATTTCAGTAATTTTCAGCTGGTGGCTATCCCTCTACAAGTTCCTTCTAGATGGATTACTGAGACTACCCAATTCAGAGGTATTCGCTCAGGTTTTATGCGTTACTAACTGAAGGTAGGGAGAAACTGTGTTGATTTAATTTCTTCTAGAGAAGCTGGCTAGCTGTGGACTCTACAGAATGACTATCCTGCCCCTCATGGCTGTTAACCTACAATTTGGGGTAAAATGTGTGATCACCATCACTATCTCTGCTGCTCCTGTCCTACTTTAACTTGGTCCGCTTTTATTTCCAGCATTTGTTAAGGAAGTAAAATTATGGGCTTTTCCTCTCCTTTCTCTCCTTGTTGCCCTTACCCCTATCTGCACCATGGTCAGGGCTCAGGGTCAAGAAATTCTGTCCTTATTTTCTGCTCCAGTAAGCAGATTCCAAGTCTCTCCAAGTCTCAAGCTGTTCAACATTGAGTCTTAGAGTATCTGCTCTACCACCTACTTCTCTGGTCAACTGCTCTTTCACTACTCCCTTTCTAGGCTGTGGAGGGATCAAGGATGGCAGCCTAGATCTGCTCCACCATCTTCCATGCATGTCTAACCACATTTTCTTTATCCATTCATCTGTTGATGGACACCTAGGCTGGTTCCAGGACTTGATGATGGTGAATTGTGCTGCTTTACACATTGGTATACATGTATTACTATTGTTTTCTGATTTTAATTATTTTGGATAAACATCAAGGATTAGATCACGAGATCATATAACAAATATCAAAGTGGATGAAAGACTGAGAATTCAATCAAGAATGCTGCAAGTGCTAGAAGAAAACAGGATCATCATTCCAAAATATTGGCAAAGGCCCCAAGTTACTTCATAAGACTCCTACAGATCAAGAAATAAACCAAAAATCAATAAGTGGGAGGATATCAAATTAAAAAAAAATTGTGAAGAGAGAGCCTAAAGAATGGGAGAAAATCTTTGCCAGTAACCCTTCCAACAGGGTTAATATTTGAATATGTAACAACTCAAAACACTTAATACCAAAAATCAAATAACTTCAATGAATAAGTGATCTAAGCAGATTTTTTTCAAGAGAAGAAATACAAATGACCAACAAATACATAAAAATGTGTTCAACATCTTTAGTGGTCAGGAACATACAAATCAAAACTATACTGTGATTTTAGTTTACTCCAGTCAGAATGACAATAATCAAGAATAAAAATTAAAATAATTGTTGAGGATATTGGGATAAATCACACTTACACATTGTTGGTGGGACAGCAAACTAATACAACCACTTTGGAAAGCCTTAGGGATTCCTCAAAAATAAGGAATGTATTTCCTAAAGTTTTTTTGTTTTTTGTTTTTGTTTTTGTTTTGTTGTTGTTGCACCAGGGATTGAACCTGGGGTCACATACCCCTGATTCATACCCTCACCCCTTTTTATATTTTATTTTGAAACAGAGTCTCACTGATTTGCTTAGGGCCCCACTAAATTGCTGAGGCTGGCTTTGAACATGTGATCCTCCTGCCTCAGTCTCCTAAGCTGCTGGAATTACAGGTATGTGCCACCACACCCAGCTATTCCTTAAAGTTTTTCAATGCGTTTTGTGGTTTTGAGTCTACATATCATAAACTTATGTTTATTCGTAAGTATATTGATAAATATATTGCTTATTCATAAGTATATGTTATGTTTATTCATAAGTATATCATAATTTTCAGGCTATTCAAAAGATTTTGTTTTCTTAGTTTCATTTTTAGGTGGTTAATTCATAGTATGTGGAAATGCAATTAATGTTTACATGTTGATCTGTGTACTGTAAACTTGTTGACCTTTTTTATTATTTTTTATTTTGAATGGCTTTGAGACTTGAAAAATGACTATTCTGCATAATTTGAGATGATTGCTCTTTATCTTTTACTCCATTAATGCTTTGTACTATACTAATTGTTTTTACATATTGAACAAAGTTTCCATTCCTGGATAAAATATCCTTGGTCATAATGAATAATCAATTTTATATATTGTTGGATTTGTTTTACTGGTATAATACCAGGTATTGGAATGTCATTTCTTGTAATGTATTATCTAGTGTACCATCAGGGTATACTGGCCCCACAGAGAGGTTGGTGTTAAAATTTGAATGTTGGTGTTTTACTAAAATTCATGTTGAAATTTAGTCTCCATTCCGGTGGTAGTCAGAGATGGAACCTGTTTTAGTTAGCTTTTTTACCTCTGTTATCAAAAGTTCTGATGAGAAAAATATAGAGGAAGATGAGTTAATTTGGTACTCACTTTCAGAGATCTCACTCCACAGAAGTCCAACTCCATTACTCTGCAACTAAAGTAGAGCAGAATCATGCTGGAAAAATGTGGAGGAGGAAAGCAGCTTAAGACATGGCCCCAGGAAGCAGAAAGAGACCTCTTGCTCACCAGGGACAAAATAAGAACCGCAAAGCCATGCCCCTAGTTACCTACCTCCTCCAACCACATCTACCTGCCTAGAGTGGCAAATCAATTAATCCATCCAGGTGAATCATGTATTGATTAATTTAAGGCTCTCATAACATAGTCATTTCACCTCTAAAGTCTCTTGCATTGCCTCACACATGAGCTTTTGGAAGACATCATATCTGAACCATAACAGAGCCTTTAGCAGGTGTTGAGGTGCCCTCATAAAAGTGTTTAGTACATTTATAAAAGAAATTTAAGAGAATCACTTGTTTTTCTATCTTTTCATCTGGGATTTCAACTTTCATCCTATTGAGATGTTAGGATGCTTCAAGAAGACTCTATTTTGTCCATTATTCAACTGAAGGGCATCTAGGTTGGTTCCACAATCTGGCTATGGTGAATTGAGCAGCTATGAACATTGATGTGGCTGTATCTTTGTAGTATGCTGATTTTAAGTCCTTTGGTTATAGGCCAAAGAGTGGGATAGCTGGGTCAAATGGTGGTTCCATTCCAAGCTTTCTGTGGAATCTCCATACTGCTTTCCAGAGTGGCTGCACTAATTTGCAGCTGCACCAGCAATGTATGAGTGTACCTTTTTCCCCACATCCTCGCCAACAACTATTGTTGCTTGTGTTCTTGATAATCGCCATTCTAATTGGGGTGAGATGGAATCTTAGGGTAGTTTTGATTTGCATTTCTCTTATTACTAGAGATGTTGAACATTTTTTCATATATCTGTTGATTGCTTGTACATCTTCTTCTGTGAAGTGTCTGTTCATTTCCTTAGCCCATTTGTTGATTGGATTATTTGTATTCTTGGTGTGGAGTTTTTTGAGATGCCCTTCAGTTGATGAATGGATAAAGAAACTGTGGCATATATATACAATGGAATATTACTCTGCCGTGAAGAATGATAAAAATTATGGCATTTGCAGGCAAATGGATGAAATTGGAGAATATCATGCTAAGTGAGACTAAAAAACTAAAAAAACTAAAGGACGAATGATCTCGCTGATAAGTGGATGAGGACATATAATGGGGGGTAGGAGGGGTTAGCGTTAGGGTTAGGGTTAAGGTTAGGTTTAGGGTTAGGGATAAGGAGGGTGGTAAGAATGGAGGAAGGAAGGACTGTATAGAGGGAAAAGAGGGGTGGGAGGGGTTGGGGGGGAGGGAAAGAAAATAACAGAATGAATCAAACAACATTGCCCTATGTAAATATATGATTTTTAATTAAAAATTTTTAAAAAGATATTTGCAATGCTCTAAAATCATTCCTATCCTCTTGAAACCTTAGAAACAATACTAGAAGATTCAGATTTCTTAGAAATGTTTGTGTACATTCTCTTCCCAATGTAATAAGCTGATATGTTTTTCATGTTTCAAATAGAAAGAATAATGCATATAACATTAAATGATTGGCACACTCATTTTAAAATTTAATAAAATGATCATATTTTGCTGTTAAAAAAAAAAAGGCACCCCAAACTATAAATGGGTCAGTGCAGGAAACTGTGGAGTGAGCAGGGGAATACTCAAATATTCCTATAGAAACTCAAGGACCATTATTTCTTACTCTTGGTCATAAATGGTTATAATAAAATAAGCATGTGTTTGACTTTGATAATAAAAAAAAAGAAGAAGACTCTATTTTGGAAGCAGAGCCTAAACTCAGACACTGAATCTGCTGCCATCTTGATTCTTGATGTGTCAACCTCCAGAACTGTGAGAAATAATTTTATAACATTTATAAATAATCCATTCCTTGGTATTTTGTTACAGTAGCATGAATGGATAAGATAGCTACAAAGTGTTTTCTGTGTTTTTGCTTTAGTGTTCTTAAGTTTGTGAGTTATTGGTATGAAATTTTTTTAATGATGGGAATAATTTACCAATAAAGTCATCTTGACCTTGATAGAGAACTGAATCCTAACAATAAGCCCGTGAGCTTGGAAGAGAATCCTGCAGAGCCTTCATCTTTGGCCACCATCTATTTCTGGATCCTCAATTCAGACAAACTCTGAACTAATTTATGTGCATTGTTTTAATGTGGTTTAATGTGGTAAGTCATGTGGTAATTTCTTATTGAGCAATAAATAAATAATATATTTGACAACTAAAGTTATATCTTAGAAGGGAAAAATGACATTGATAAATAAATTGGAAAAATAGAAATATAAAGTCTGTAGTTCCATTAATAGTTTTGTAGCAATGTCATTTTTTCTTTTCATAAATATTCTACAGTTACATAAAACAGTAGTATAATAGGATAAAATGTGTAGGAAACACTCACTATCATCCAAATTTTTATAAATTTAAAATTATTTCAAATTTGTTTTTTAATAAGTATTACTTTGATTTAAACAAAATCTTAATTACATTAAAACACCTTAAGCCTCAGGAGATGAATGGACATGTAGAAGGAGAACAGCACAGCATACTCTTATCCACCATTCCAAACCTAGATGTACCTGTGTCAGGAGGGCACCATCGAGCCGTAAGGACTCTCCACCCCTTCCTTTTTCTCCATCATTCTCCCGTTACCCAGTCATCAGTTTGAGTGCCAGTAACCACCTCTTCTATTCCTGGGCCTCACTTATCTCAGAAAGCCCCATTTTTAGACATAATCAGGCAGTACATCTCAAGGTCCTCATTGAACCATTTTTGGAAGACAAGACTTCCAGGCATTAGAGGCAAGGATTGAGAAACATCAGAGATATGGGACATAAAACACATTTCTGAATTTGGAGGACTTCTTTCTTTTTTAATTTTTTTATTTGTTCTAATTAGTTAGACATGACAGTAGAATGCATTTATGCATTTTGATAAATCACACATAAATGGAGTATAATTTCTCATTTTTCTGATTGTACATATTGTAGGATTATGCAGTGTTGGCGACTGTGTCTGCAACTGCAGCAGCACTGATGGACTTCTTTCTTAGTATAAAAGTTCATTTTTCAAGTTTTAAGAAGACAACTGTACTGTCAAGTCATTGGGGAAATCTCTATGATAATTCAGACTTTTGTCATTCCAGCAGTTCATCGTAAGTTCTTTAGATCCATGTATTCTTCTGTTCACACTTTGCAGAATTGTTGTACCCACCTGCAAGACCAAAATCCACAAGATAGATCCTGTTACAGTAACAGATTAATTAGATAAAACAGTTTTTAAAATAAAAATGGTAAGTCATGCCAATTCCTATTTGCAGACCTGGAAGCAAACCCTAAGCCACCAGAATTTTACTGGTGAAGACAAGTTGAGGATTCAGATCTGTTGTGCACAGATAGAGAAACCATGGTACAGAACATGCACACACACACACACACACACACACACACACACACACCATGCATGGTACTATGGTACTACACATCCCCAACCCTCTAGTAGTGATCTGGAGATGGACACAGGACACAGGTTGAATGAAAACTCTGCACATGGACTGACTAAACAAAGACTCCCAAAGCAGAGAGAACTGCCCAGTCACCACACACAGCTCCCTGTGCACAGTGAGAGCTCTCTGCTGGGCAGCACCAGGGTTGTGTCCAGGAATCATGTCTACCAAACCTACAGAGTCATGTGACTGACACTGCACTGCATAGAAAGCCAGAGTCAGTGTCCTACCTGTATGGTCCATAATCATGGCACCTACTCTATACACACATTCATGACTTCAGGAAGAATGACTAGCTCATGTGATCTGGAGACATACAATGGGAGATTCACTGATACATTTCTCTCTTCTGAGCTCATGAAGACACATTTTATTTAATTTTTTATTTTGAATTTTTTATTAGTGTATTAGTTATCCATAATAATTGGGTTCATTTTGATAAAATCATGCATGCATGAAATTTAATTTACTCCATTTTAATCCCTGGTGTCCCCACTTTCTCTTCTCCCCTTCCTTCCCCTATTCTCCTTCCTCTGCTCTACTTGTATTTTTTTCCATTCATTTACTTATTTAATTTGATTGGTGATTTATAGGTACACATAAATGTGACATTCACTGTGGTATTTTTATACATGCAAATAGTGTAATTTTTTCACATCCATTCTGTTTCTTCCCCTTTATTGTCCCCCATCCCTCTCATGATCTCCTTCTACTCCACTGATCTTCAGTCATTTTTCCCTTATTTTTTTCTTCTAGCATCTGCATCTAAGAGAAGTATTCGGTGCTCAATTTTTCTGAGTCTAGTTTATTTCACTTCGCATGCTATTTTACAGTTCCATCCATTTATAAGCAAATGTATAATTTCATTCTTTTTTATGACTGAGTAAAACTCCATTTTGTACATACACCACATTTTTGGTCTGTTCATCTGTTGACAGGCATCTGAACTGGTCCATAACTTGCCTATTGTGAATTATGATGCACTGGGTTCAATTCCTAGCAACACATAAAAATAAACAAATGAAATAAAGGCTTGCTGTCCATCTACAACTACAAAAAGTATGGCTGTATTGCTATGGTATGCTGATATTAGAGGTTTTTTTTTTTTTTGGATAAATATCAAGGAGTGGGAAAACTGGGTCATATAGTAGTTCTATTTCTAGTTTTTGAGGAATATCCATATTCTCTTCCAGAGTAGTTATATTAATCTGCAATCCTATCAACAATGTATGAATGTACATTTTTCCCACACCCTCACAAGCATTTAATATTATTATTTGTGTTATTGATTATTGACATTCTTACTGGAATGAGATGAAATCTTAGTGTAGTTTTAATTTGCATTTCTCTGATTACTAGAGGTTTTGAACAGTTTTTCATATATCTTTTGGCCATTTGTGTTTCTTCTTTTGAGAAATGTCTGTTTAGTTCTTTTGCCCACTTATTCATTGGGTTATTTGAGGAAAACACATATTTAGATACTTTATTTTGGGTATTTACAATTCATTTATAATTCAAGGAATCTTATCTCCCAAGTTCAGGTTCAGACTCAATTCTCAAGACAGAATAGACACATCTAAATACCTCATCTTAAACCACAGAAGATCATTCTGTTCATTTAATTTTAAATGGATATTTTACAGTAGTCTAGTGATTTATCTAATCCTCATTTTTCCTCTGCATTCCAATGCATACATTGTAATCTACCATGAATTTTTCTGTATCATCCTTCAGCATACACTTTCCCAACAATAAATAAAGGGTAGGTGGCAGAATGTAACACAAGTCACTAGTAGATGTGAAAGAGTAACCCACCTTAAAGTGGAAACAAGAGTCAATGGGCTCTGAGTGTGCTGGATTAGTAGGAAGACAGATTATAGGCACAAAACTACTAATGTGATGTCACAAAGAGGACACAGCGTAGAGTGCTGAATATCCACAAATGACTCTCTAATAGTACATAACATGTGATTTCCAACAAGTTACTAAACCATTAGATTTCACAGAGATTGTCCTGCCCTGTAGAATTCCAAGAAAGATGATATTGCAGTAATCCCTAAGGAAGATCACTTCATGTGGCCCAGCCCACCTTCCTGTATCTACACCAGTCTGAACAGAAGAGTCTAATATAGACTTGGCTCCTATGTGTGAGATCAGGACTCACTATTAACAATATTGAGCCCTTCTGCAGTCTGACATGCTAAATTCTATTTCATTCAATATCCTAAATATGGACTGAATTATTTTCTTCTTCATGTAGTATATTCATCAGTAACTATCAAACCCCAATCCTTTTTCCAAGTACCAAAAAGTAGAATTGGTCAGGGGTACAGGGAAAAGATTTAGATCCATCAGTCTGCAGATCCATAGAGTCACATTGTGGCAGAGCAGTGCAGTTCACACAGGGTGGAAGAGTCATTGGGACAATTCAAGTGTGATATCTAGCTATCCACATGGAGGCAATCACCAGGAGTCAGATAAATTAGACAGATATCTAGACAGACCATATGGAGGAACTGGAGAAAAGGAGAGAACTAAAAACTGTGTCAACAATCACTGAGTCCTCCACCCAGTAGGAAGAAATTAAAACCCAATTCAAAATAGATATGAAGTCAACACAAAATTAAAAGAATGAGTAACATATAAAATAGGAAGTCTTTATAGTCTACTAATATCTCCAGTATATCTAATAATTATGTAGAAGGTAAGTAGGATGGGTTAATTTGTACAGGAAAGGAACTGATAAATATATAATTGTTGGGATTACAGTATCAGATTTGGAGTATAGATGGGGGGTTGTTCATATTTCTGATATTATGGAAAAAATTCTGAAGATACAACTTTTTCTTTATGTTGAGAAAGCTACTACTCTAATGCACACTTCTAGCAAACATTATACCATTTCTTCCTTGTTTCTCAATAGATTATTAGAAACATATTTTATAAAATTACCTACTTATATATAAGACAAAAATGTTTGCAGTCTACAAGTAACTCTAATATTTCTGATAGCTAGTTAGAACATTACATCATGATACAAAGCCACCATTCTTTCACACTGAGAAATGGGGAATCATAGAGAAAAATAATTTATTCCACTATGCTAGGGTACACATTTTCACATTTTTCAACTAAAATTGCAACTTTCAAGTAGAATTGCAAAACTGATATTGCAAAAGTGAAATTACCAGAAAGCAATCATAATGTCATCAACCTGGTGTATATCCTGCATGTCTCCTACATAAGTGTATGATGCTCCAGTGGACATGGTTCCCATCCTCTGACCAGGACTGCCAAAAGCAGGACTGCAGCAAGTACAGCTGATCTCAGAGCCTGTAAGTGAGGTCAGAAATTCAGTACTCTTTTTGTCAAGATCAGGTTTGTCCAGTAATCATTTTTCTTCTTTGGGATGCAGTACTACTTCAAGCCTTGCCTTGTGATGTTTGATTCTAATTTTTTGCATGAAGATATCTTAAACATTTATGTATGAATGTATTTTACATCAATGCCTTTCACTTGTATATTTTAAAAATATATTCATAATTATTTTACCAAAATATTTTTAATTATTTTGGTATTTTTAAATATCCTTTCCAAATTCAATATGAATAATACTTATTAGGAAAGACAAATATTATACATTCTCTGTTTTTGTGTTTTCCAGAAATTTCCTCTGTAGTTCCCTGGTGGGAAAAGAGAATGCCAGGGAATTTCTGGAATTCATAAGAAAGAACTATTCAGTGTCTCATGCTTTACAAACTAGATGTTTCCTTTATTCAGGGTTAAAACAAAAAATTTCAACACATGTAGTTTTTAAATCTAAGGGTGCTTTATTCACAATTCATAAATTCAGTAGCTTCTGTTTTTCAAAAAAGAATGAATGTATTACTGGGTATTATAGAATAGTTTTTGGAAGGTGGGAACAAGGAAAAAGGTGGGAAAAGGATGATGATGATGATGATGATGATGATGATGGTGATGATGATAAGGCTAATTTCTCAACATCAGGCTACTTCCTGTTATTTCATTGTAAGTTTTTTTTTTTTTCTTATCATACTGGTTCAAGTTGAGTGGGTCCTTTCTTACAAATTGCTTTTCACAGCACACATGTAAGGATGGGGAATCAGGTGCCATCTCCTTATGGGAAGATGTTATAGTTTGGATATGAGATGTTCCCCCAAAGCTCTTGTGTTAATGAAGGAGGTGAAAGGATTAGAGTATGAGATCTGTATTCTAATCAGTGGATTAAGCCATTTGGTATAATAATAGTTTGAATAGATTACTAAATGGTAACTGGAAGCAGGTTAGGCATGGCTAGAGGAGGTGAGTCACTGGAGATGTGCCTTAGGGATTATATATTTTGTCCCTGGCTTCTCTCCATTTCTCTCTCCCTGTCCCACTTCCTGGTTGTCATGAGCTGAGCAGTTTTTCTATATATTGCCTTCCACCATGATGTTTCACCTCACCTTGAGATCAGAGCAGTAGAGTTGGCCAACCATGGACTAATACCTCTGAAACCATGAACCAAAATAAACATTTCCCCCTCTTAGTTGTTCTGGTCAGGTGTTTTAATCAGCTTTTTCACTGTTGTGACCAAAAGACCTGACAAGAACAATTAGAGGAGGAACGGATTATTTGAGAGTTCATGGTTTCAGGGATCTTAGTCCATAGATGTTCAACTCCACTCTTTGGGGCCCAAGGTGAGGAAGAATATTATGATGGAATTCGGTGACAGAGGAAAGCACCTCAGGACATCACACCAGGAAGCAGAGAGAGAAAGGTTTCTGGTCAACAAGGACAAAAAACCATGCCCCCATGGACCCGCCTTCTCCTGCCACACCCTGCCGGCCTATAATTACCACCCAGTTAATCCTTATCAGGATTAATGCACTGATTATGTTAAGACTCTCATAACCCAATAATTTCACCTCTTAACTTTCTTGCATTGTTTCATACATGAGCTTTTGGGGGACACCTAATATCTAAGCCAGAACATTGGATATTTTGCTCACAGTGGTAAAAACCTGACTAACAAAGAATATAACAACATATGTTAAAAATTCTTCAGTGTGTGCAGTTTTTCTGTTCTCCTCTTTTATGTATTCATTCAATCATTTATTATATTATATGGGATATTATATGAAACTGGATATTTTCTACTTTATTTATACTAGATAGTTCTTTCATTGCCCAAATTGTCCCATTTAGGTCTTGGGAATTCTTTCACTTGGATCCGGTACCATTTTCAAATGCCTACATCATTTTAGCTTAATTTTGTTTTCTGGTTGGTGAGTTGTTGCTTTTGTTGCTTAGCATTTTCACTTTTTACGACACTACAAGGTGCTTCAGTATAATCATATTGACTCCCTGACCAACACTATTATTTCTCATTTCTTCAAGTAATCCTACTTCCTTATATTGGTGAATGAATTTAAAAACAAAGATGTGAGCATCAGTGTACTTTTCTGCTAGAGAAGTAGAAGTCTGTTGATTCTAGGCTTTTGAAAGATGACAGAGTGCAGGAATGTACATGTGTTTTAACTGTATGGGTAAAACTGTTTCTTCTGTTCTCATACCAAACAATCAACACAGAAGACTTCTGTGACCTTATAAGATGGAGGAATTTCTCCATACCAGTAAATAAGCAATCAGTTTTGCAGGGAACATCAGCTTGGCAACAATTCAATTTAATTTAATTTGGATACCACCTAGAAGTAGCACCTGCTCCCACAAGTTGAGGGCTCAGTCTGATCCTCATTTTGTCTACCAATCAGAAGACCAAGAATATTTTACCAATACTCTGACAGACCTGGTATAAACTATGGTCCTTACAATCCCCTCCCCTAAATTCTATTAATTCAATAGAGCACATATGAAAGAAAATTTGTGTTATTTGTCTTTCTGTGTTTTATTAGGATATTCCCCATTTTGATTTTGAGTGATAAGAATGCTTTCTGCATTCTAGACAATATATTCCTATTAACTACATAATTTGCAAGCACAGTTCCCATTTTGAAGGGTTGTCCTGATAACACACTGTGAATCACAAAAGTTTTTAACTCTAGTAACAATTTTTATATCTTTCATCTGACATTAATAATTTTTTATCCTCTTTTTGAAACTATTGTTTCACCTAAGGTCACAAAGACATGTTTCTATGTTCCCTTCTATGAGATTTAGTTATAGCTATTACACAGAGGTTTATGATCTACTTTGAGTCAATTATGTAATATGAATTGAGGGAGGCCAGCTTACATGTGGCTATTTAATTGTACCAGAAACATTGATTTAAACAATAACTTTTCTATATTGATTATGTTTGCAAACTTGTAAAATCAGTTGGACATAAGTATAAGGGTTACTTTTTACACTTATTTGCACTGCTATATGAACTATGTATATGTCTATCCTTTCACCACTATCACAATGCCTTAATTAGTATAGGTTTATACTAAGTTTTGAAATCAGTAATTGTGAGTTGAGTAGTTCAACGTTATTTTTACTTTTCAAGATTGTTTTGGCTGAGAGTAACACTTGTATTTCCATATGAATTTTATAAACATCTTACCAGTTAATATTTTCAAGTGAATCTAGGTTTTACACAGGAATTGTACTGAACCTATGTATCCATTTTTTAAAAATTTCCATCCTAACTATAGTAAGTATTCTGATCTGTGATTATGGGATACTTCTTTTTTTTTAATTATTTTTATTGTAAACAAATGGGATACATGTTGTTTCTGTTTGTACATGGGGATACTTCTTACAAGTATTTTGGATTTCTCTAATTGCTTGTAATAAATTTTGCAGTGTTTATTATACCCATGTTACATTTATTTTGTTAAGTTTATCCATAAGTGCATTTCCTTTTTGCTGCTATTTTACATTGAAGTGCCTTCTGAGTTTCATATTTCTATCAATTGCAAGTACATAGAAGTACAATTGATTTTTTTATTCAACTTGTATTTGGCAACTTTACTGAATTCATTTTGTGTTCCACTATTTTTAGTGAGATTTCTTAATAGTTTTATACACAATGTTTAGCTTTTTTGTGAGACAATACAAGAACATTCATAGGCAAAATGATTGGGTTTATGAGAGCCTTAACCAAATCAGTGCAGTCATTCACCAATAGGGATTAACTAGGCGTTAATGGGAGGTAGAGTGTGCCTAGAAGAGGTGAATCATGGGATATGACTTTGGAGTTTATATTTTGTCCCCAGTGAGTGGAGCACTCTCTGCTTCATTGCTGCCACATCCTCAGCTGCTTTTCTCCACCACACTCTTTTACCATGATGTTCTGTGCCTCTTCTAAGGCACAGAGCAATGGAGTTGGCTATCTATGGTGTGAGACCTCTAGAAACATTAGCCCCAGATAAACTTTCCCTTCTCTATCTTGTACATGTCAGGGTTTTTTTGGTCACAGTGATGAAAAGCTGAATAAAACAGAAATCCTTGTGGAATGGGAATGCCTACTCTGTTCCATTATAGGTTGGATACATAATACTTGCTTTGGTTTTTTACAGTGTCTCATTCTGAATATTTCCCTTGAGGCTCAGACAAGATTTTGGACAACTTAAATTTTTGGTAATGCTGGAACATTTAAGACCATGGGGACTCCTGAAAATGAACTAATTACATCTTGCACTGTGAGATGGACATGCACTTTTGGGGACCAGGGGCAGTATGCTATGGTTTAGTTATGGGGTATCCCCAAAAGCTGATGTATGAGACAATAAAGAATGTTCAGAGGTGAAATGATTGGGAAATGATTGGTGAAATAATGAGACCTTAACCTAACTAGTCCATTAATCTACTTGAATGGATTAACCGTAGGTAGGTGGGGTGTGACTGAAGGAGGTGCATCCATGGGGACATGCCTTTGGAATTTATTTTTAGTCCTTGGCCAGTGGAGTTCTCTCTGCTTCCTGGTGCCATGTCCTAAGCTGCTTTCCTTCACCACACCCTTCTGCCATGATGTTCAGCCTCACCCTGGGGCACAGAGCAATGGAATTAGTCATTTAGGGACTAAGACCTCTGAAACTGTGAGCCAAAATAAACTTTTCTCCTTCTAAAATTGTTCTTGTCAGATCTTTTGGTCACAGCAATGAAAAAAACTGACTAAAACACACATTATGTCACTTTTGAATAGAGAGTTTTCAATCTTTCTTTTGAATCTGTTTATTTTTCTAACCTAATTGCCCTGGCTGTAAACTTTATTGCCATGCAATGTGGCATACAAGTGGGAAGTGTGGATATCCTCTCTTTTTACTACTCTTGGCAAAAATACTGAGCCTATCTTGATAACATGTTGTGACTTTTTTTTTCATGGATGTCCTTTTTTTCATGAAGAAATTACTTTTTTCATGTTTAATATATTGCATTTTATATCATGAATGTTTTGTGTTTGTTTTTCAAGTAGTGATCCTGAATCTTTTGAGATGATCATATGAGTTTTGCCCATCATTCTATTAAGTAGTACCTTTTACTATGATTATTTTAATATGATGAATAAAACTTGCATTCTTCCAATAAATACATTTGATCATAGTATATGATCATTTTTATATGTTGCTGATTTTGTCTTAATAGTATTTCTTTGAGGACCAATTACTTTGGTTATTAAAACAACAACAAAACAAACAAACCAACCTTGGGTTAGTTGATAAATGGACATAAATGAGGAAAATGCCAGAGTACCTTCCCTTGACCATCTAACGTTCCAAACAGGTCACCTGCTCCAAGAAGACCCCCTTCGTCCCTAAAGAGTCTCTCCCTTTCATGAATTCTTTACCACAGTCTCCACTGCCCAGTCACCAGTTTAAGTATTAGTGACCACTTTTTCAAAGTAGGTGCCTGAGCTTAATAGATGCCATAAAGCCCCATTTCTGACAGTTTCAGGGAGTGTATCTGCAAGATACCACTAAAGACTTTTTGGAAGATCTGATTTTTTTGGACATTACATTACAGGATGCTTCTTTGCAGATATACGTATTTCTGCTTGACCTTTTACTTGTTCATTGAAATTCTCACACTAACTTCATGTGGGGTTCTGTTTGTTTTTTGTTAGTAGCTAGGGATTGAACCCAAGGCCCAAGATATGCTATGTAAGCAACTCCCCCCACCCACCATATGAATTATTTGAGTGTCTTAGAGAAAAAAAAATGTATATTAACCTCATCATTTTTGTTACTGATTTTTATTTGTGCATATTAATTACACAGAATGTAATTTGACCAGTTTCACTCCCTGATATCTTCTTCCTTCCTCTTTCCTCCTTCCTCTACCCTAAGAGTTTCCAATATACTTTCATGACATCTCTGTTTTCCTTTTTCTTCCCCTCTAGATTCCACTTATAAGAGAAAATACATGGTATTTGTCTGTGTCTGACTTATTTCCATCCATTTTCCTGCAAATGACATAATTTTGTTTTTTTGAAAACTACATTGAAGTTCCATTTGTGTATATATATATATATATATATATATATATATACCACATTTTCTTTATCCATTCACCTGCTGTTGGACACCCAGACTGATTCCACATCTTGGCTATTGTGAATTGTGCTGCAATAAACCTGGGTATGTGTGTATTTCTAAAGTATGCTGACTTTATTTCTTTTGTGCAAAAAGCAAGGAGTGGTATAACTGGATTATATGGTAGTTTTATTTTAGCTTTTTGAGGAACCTCCATATTGATTCCTATAGTGGCTACACTAATTTACATTTCCAGCAGTGTATAAGTGTTCCTTTCCCTCTGCATCTTCACCAGCATTTATTGTTATTTGCATTTTTTTGATTATTACAATTCTTACTAAACTGAAATGGAATCTCTGTTCCGTCCAGCAGAACCGGTGCAGAGAAAGGAGACACCACTAATCTTTAGTTTGATGAGATTTATTGCATCCTCCCTGTTTTTCTGTCTCCTTTGTTCTCCCTCTGTCTTCCTTCTTCTTCTCTCTCCCTCTCTCCTCCCCCAGGCTCCTAGCTTATCAGCCAATTATAGCAAAGCTTTCTCTCACACAGGAGAGCATGCAGAGGAATGCCAGCATAACACTATATAAATCACAAGCTGTCCATGCGCTGCATTTAGATAGCCAATCCTTGAGCCTGGCGTGAACACGTCGTAAGTCTCCAAGGAACTAGTAACAGCAAGCAGCCTTTTTGGGTACTTCCTCATTTTGGTAGCCAGTGCCCTTTGGCTCACTGCCAGGTGCCATCTTGTCCAAGACGGCCCTCAACAAATCTCAGTATAGATTTTATTTGCATTTACCTGATGACTAGAAATATTCAATTTTTTTTTACATAAATTTTGGCCACATGTACTTCTTTGTTGGGACTAATGACATGTTAACTAACTCAGGCAAACTCCTTACCTCCTGGCAGGTGAGCAAGATCAAGGCCTCAAAGGCGGTTTCAAAAGTTAATGACAATAAATAGGACCACTATCAGGGATTGGTTAACAACAGTTCCGTGAACATGATCAGCTCGTGCTTTCCATATAGTCCTATGGGACTCTCTCCTGCATGAGCCCCCCCTACCTTGCTGAACTTTAAGCTGATTGGTTCCCACCTAGCCTTCACCCTACATAAAAACTGTGTGACTTCCTCAACAAACGAGTTCCTGCTGTGACTGGTCTCCCTGATGCGTCTCATTGTCCTCTGCCTGGAAGGCTGGATGCAGGCGGTCAGTGGGCCCTTCCTTTCCCGGTCTGGCCTTGTTGGAGAGTGCTCCCTTCCCTTGTTGCTGGTTGAGAAGATCAAGGGGGCTAAAGACCCCAACACTTCTTTATTTGAGAAGTGTCTTGTGTAGTTCATTTGCTCTTTAATGATTGATGTGTGTATCTGTGTGTGTGTGTGTGTGTTTGTGTGATTGGCATACAGATTATGGAATTATTTATATATTCCAGATAGTAATCTTCTGTCAGAAGAGTAGCTGTATGTGGGTTGCCTCTTCACTTTATTGTTTCATTTGTTATGTAGAAGCTTTTTAATTTGATTCTATCCCATTAATTGCTTTGCTCTTATTTCATGAGCTATAGGTGTCATTGCCAGTGCAGTGGTGTGTTGAAGGGCTTTCCCTATTTGTTTTTTTTTTTCTTTTTTTTTTTTTTTTTAATTGTAAACAAATGGGACACATGTTGTTTCTCTGTTTGTACATGGCGTAAAGGCATACCATTTGTGTAATCATAAATTTACATAGAGCAATGTTGTTTGATTCATTCTGTTATTTTTTCCCTTCCCCCCACCCCTCCCACCCCTCTTTACCCTCTATACAGTAGTTCCTTCCTCCATACTTGCCCCCCTCCCTAACCCTAACTCTAACCCTTCCCTCCCCCCCATTATGTGTCATCCTCCACTTAGCGATATCATTCGTCCTTTGGCTTTTTGAGATCGGCCTATCTCACTTAGCATGATATTCTCCAATTTCATCCATTTGCCTGCAAATGTCATAATTTTATCATTCTTTATGGCTGAGTAATATTCCATTGTATATATATACCACAGTTTCTTTATCCACTCATCAATTGAAGGGCATCTAGGTTGGTTCCACAGTCTGGCTATTGTGAATTGAGCCGCTATGAACATTGATGTGGCTGTATCTCTGTAGTATGCAGATTTTAAGTCCTTTGGGTATAGGCCAAGGAGTGGGATAGCTGGGTCAAATGGTGGTTCCATTCCAAGTTTTCTAAGGAATCTCCACACTGCTTTCCAGAGTGGCTGCACTAATTTGCAGCCCCACCAGCAGTGTATGAGTGTACCTTTCTCCCCACATCCTCGCCAACACCTGTTGTTGCTCGTATTCTTGATAATCGCCATTCTAATTGGGGTGAGATGGAATCTTAGGGTGGTTTTGATTTGCATTTCTCTTATTACTAGAGATGTTGAACATTTTTCCATATGTTTGTTGATTGCTTGTAGATCTTCTTCTGTGAAGTGTCTATTCATTTCCTTAGCCCATTTGTTGACTGGATTATTTGAATTCTTGGAGTAGAGTTTTTTGAGTTCTTTATAGATTCTGGAGATTAGTGCTCTATCTGAAGTATGATTGGCAAAGATATTCTCCCACTCTGTAGGCTCTTTCTTCGCATTGCTGATAGTTTCCTTTGCTGAGAGAAAGCTTTTTAGTTTGAATCTATCCCAGTGGTTGATTCTAGCTTTTATTTCTTGTGCTATGGGAGTCCTGTTAAGGAAGTCTGGTCCTAGACCAACAAGGTGAAGATTTGGACCTACTTTTTCTTCTATAATCTGCAGGGTCTCTGGTCTGATTCCGAGGTCCTTAATCCATTTTGAGTTTAGTTTCGTGCATGGTGAGAGATATGGGTTTAGTTTCATTCTGTTGCATATGGATTTCCAATTCTCCCAGCACCATTTGTTGAAGAGGCTATCTTTTCTCCATTGCATATTTTTGGCCCCTTTGTCTAGTATGAGAAAATTGTATTTATTTGGGTTTGTGTCCGTGTCCTCTATTCTGTACCATTGATCTACCTTTCTATTTTGGTACCAATACCATGCCGTTTTTGTTACTATTGCTTTGTAGTAGAGTTGAAGATCTGGTATTGCAATACCCCCTGTTTCACTCTTCCTGCTAAGGATTGCTTTAGCTATTCTGGGTTTCTTATTCTTCCAGATGAATTTCATAATTGCTTGCTCTATTTCTGTAAGGTACACAATTGGGATTTTAATTGGAATTGCATTGAATTTGTATAGCACTTTAGGTAGTATGGCCATTTTGACAATATTAATTCTTCCTATCCAAGAACATGGAAGATCTTTCCATCTTCTAAGGTGTTCTTTAATTTCTTTCTTTAGTGTTGTATAGTTCTCATTGTAGAGGTCTTTCACCTCTTTTGTGAGATTGATTCCCAAGTATTTTATTTTTTTCGAGGCTATTGTGAATGGGGTAGTTTTCCTAATTTCTCTTTCTGAAGATTCATCACTTATGTATAAAAATGCGTTGGATTTATGGGCATTGATCTTGTAACCTGCTACTTTACTGAAATCACTTATGAGTTCTAAGAGTTTTCTGGTGGAATTTCCAGGTTCCTCTAAATATATAATCATGTCATCAGCGAACAGGGATAGTTTGAGTTCTTCTTTCCCAATTCGTATCCCTTTAATTTCTTTGGTTTGTCTAATTGCTCTGGCCAGAGTCTCAAGAACGATGTTGAATAGAAGTGGTGAAAGAGGGCATCCCTGCCTTGTTCCAGTTTTTAGGGGGAATGCTTTCAGTTTTTCACCATTTAGAATGATATTAGCCATGGGCTTAGCATAAATGGCCTTTACAATGTTAAGGAATGTTCCCACTATCCCTATTTTTTCTAGTGTTTTGAGCATGAAGGGGTGCTGTATTTTATCAAATGCTTTTTCTGCATCTATTGAAATAATCATGTGATTCTTGACTTTAAGTCTATTAATATGGTGAATTACGTTTATTGATTTCCTGATGTTGAACCAACCTTGCATCCCTGGGATGAAACCCACTTGATCATGGTGCACTATCTTTTTAATATGTTTTTGTATGCGATTTGCTAAAATTTTGTTGAGAATTTTTGCGTCGATGTTCATTAAGGATATTGGTCTGAAATTTTCTTTCCTTGATGAGTCTCTGTCTGGTTTAGGTATCAGTGTGATATTGGCTTCATAGAATGAGTTTGGGAGGGTTCCCTCCTCTTCTATTTTATGGAATACTTTGAGAAGTATTGGAATGAGCTCTTCCTTAAAGGTTTTGTAGAACTCAGCTGAGAACCCATCTGGTCCCGGACTTTTCTTTGTTGGTAGGCTTTTGATGACTTCTTCTATTTCAGTACTTGAAATTGGTCTATTTAAATTGTTTATGTCCTCCTCATTCAGTTTAGGCAATTCATATGTCTCTAGAAACCTGTTGATGTCTTCGAAATTTTCTATTTTGTTGGAGTATAGATTTTGAAAATAGCTTCTAATTATGTTTTGTATTTCCATCCTGTCTGTTGTGATATTTCCTTGTTCATTCCGAATTTTAGTGATTTGGGTTTTCTCTCGTCTTCTCTTCGTTAGTGTGGCTAAAGGTTTATCAATTTTGTTTATTTTTTCGAAGAACCAACTATTTATTTTGTCAATTTTTTGTATTGTTTCTTTTGTTTCAATTTCATTGATTTCAGCTCTGAGTTTAACTATTTCCTGTCTTCTACTACTTTTGGTGCTGGTCTGTTCTTCTTTTTCTAGGGCTTTGAGCTGTAGTGTTAGGTTGTTTATTTGTTGAGTTTTACTTCTTTTATTAAATGAGCTCCATGAAATAAATTTCCCTCTAAGTACTGCTTTCATAGTGTCCCAGAGATTTTGATATGATGTTTCTTTGTTCTCATTTACCTCTAAGAATTTTTTAATTTCCTTCCTAATATCTTCTGTTATCCATTCATCATATAATAGCATATTGTTTAATCTCCAGATGTTGGAATAGTTTCTGTGTTTTACTCTTTCATTTATTTCTAACTTCAATCCATTATGATCTGATAGAATACATGCTAGTGTCTCTATCTTCTTGTATTTGCTAACATTAGCTTTGTGGCATAATATATGGTCTATTTTAGAGAACGATCCATGTGCTGCTGAGAAGACAGTGTATTCACTCTTGGTTGGATGGTATATTCTATAAATGTCCGTTAAGTCTAAATTATTGATTGTGTTATTGAGATCTATGGTTTCTTTGTTCAATTTTTGTCTGGAAGATCTGTCCAGTGGTGAGAGCGGCGTGTTAAAATCACCTAGTATTATTGTGTTGTGGTCTATTTGGTTTCTGAAATTGAGAAGGATTTGTTTGACATACATAGATGAGCCACTGTTTGGGGCATAGATGTTTATGATTGTTATATCTTGCTGATTTATGCTTCCCTTAAGCAGTATGAAATGACCTTCTTTATCCCTTCTGACTAACTTTGGCTTGAAGTCCACATTATCTGAAATGAGGATGGATACTCCAGCTTTTTTGCTGAGTCCATGTGCATGGTATGTTTTTCCCCATCCTTTCACCTTTAATCTATGGGTATCTTTTTCTATGAGGTGAGTCTCTTGCAGGCAACATATTGTTGGATCTTTCTTTTTAATCCAGTCTGCCAGTCTATGTCTTTTGATTGATGAATTCAGGCCATTAACATTCAGGGTTATTATAGAGAAATGATTTGGTTTCCCGGTCATTTGGTTCATTTTTAAAATTTTGTTTATTTATTTGTTTGACACAATTTGTTTCCTCCTTTATTTGACAATTCCTTTAGGATAATTCCTCCCTTTGCTGATTTGCTTCTTTGTTTATCATCTCTTCCTCATGGAATATTTTGTTGAGAATGTTCTGTAATGCTGGCTTTCTTTTTGTAAATTCTTTTAGCTTTTGTTTATCATGGAAGGATTTTATTTCATCGTCAAATTTGAAGGTAAGTTTTGCTGGGTATAAGATTCTTGGTTGGCATCCAGTTTCTTTCAGGGCTTGAAAAATGTTGTTCCAGGACCTTCTAGCTTTTAGGGTCTGGATTGAAAAATCTGCTGATATGCGTATTGGTTTCCCCCTGAATGTAATTTGGTTCTTTTCTCTCACAGCCTTTAAAATTCTGTCTTTATTTTGTATGTTAGGTATTTTCATTATAATGTGCCTTGGTGTGGGTCTGTTGTAATTTTGTGTATTTGGAGTCCTATAAGCCTCTTGAACTTGATTTTCCATTTCATTCTTCAGATTTGGGAAATTTTCTGATATTATTTCATTGAATAGGTTGTTCATTCCTTTGGCTTGTTTCTCTAGACCTTCCTCAATCCCAATAATTCTTAAATTTGGCCTTTTCATGATATCCCATAGTTCTTGTAGATTCTGTTCATGATTTCTTACCATCTTCTCTGTTTGTTCAACTTTGTTTTCAAGGTTAAATATTTTTTCTTCAATGTCTGAGGTTCTGTCTTCCAGGTGTTCTATCCTATTGGATATGCTTTCTATGGAGTTCTTAATTTGGTTTATTGTTTCCTTCATGTCAAGGATTTCTGTTTGGTTTTTTTTCACTATCTCTAACTCTTTATTGAAATGATCTTTTGCTTCCTGTATTTGCTCTTTTAACTGTCGATTGGTGCGATCATTCAATGCTTGCATTTGCTCTTTCATCTCATCATTCAGTGCATGCATTTGCTCTTTCATCTCATCGTTTGCTTCTCTGATCGTTTTAATTATGTACATTCTGAACTCCTTTTCTGTCATTTCTTCTGCCATGCTGTCATTGGGTTTTATTGATGTAACATCTAGATTTGTTTGCATCATTTTCTTTCCTTGTTTTCTCATATTGTTCAGGTATCAGTGGACCGCTGAGATATTGCAGATTTCCTCTGTTGATTTACAATGTCCCTGAAGATTTCTATATATATCCCCTCTTAGCCTTCAGTAGGCTGAAGTCTTGGAGGAAGTTGATAATGCGGTGCTCCACAAGGAAGCTGCCTCTCTAGGAGTGGTGGCCTTCAGGTGGGATATATTCCCTGCTAGTGGGCAGAGGTGCCTCCACTTGTTGACCAATGGTCATCCAAAGGGGACCTAGGCTGTGGGCTGAGGCAAGGCCTGTTTGGGCCTGTGTCTCTGGTTTTACCGTCCTTGTGAGGAAACCTCACCAGGCAGGGAAGACTCACCCAGTGGGGAGGTCTCGCTGGTCAGTTTCCTCCTAGAGGTTCCCCTCAATTTACAGCTACTGCCTGGGCTGGGCTGCCTTCCTCTGCAAAGTTTCCAGGGGCCCGGCCCTACCTCCTGGGCCTGGGAGCCTCGACCTTCGCAGATGAATCTCCTTAGGCTGCCCCTCCTCAGAGAATTTGCCCACAGGCCTGGAACCTTCGCTCTGCCCTAAGCCTGTCTCTGTGCGGCTGTTCCACCCAGAAGCCTCCTAGATCCTGGGACCCTGCTCTGCACCTAATCGCCTGGCTGCGTGGCCCCTCCTCTGAGCAGCCACCTGTGGCCCCGAACAATCGCTCTGAGTCCCAGAGACCTGCCACAGGCCTCTTCCTCCAGACAGCCACCCAGTATGCCGGTGCGGTCACTAGGAGTCCAAGAAACTCACTTCGTGCCTCCTCCTCCCACCAACCACCCGTAGCCCGGGGCAATCAATCACTCCGAGTCGAAGTGACCCTCCCCGTTCCTCCTCCTTCTCCAGATAACCCCCCGGGTGTTCAGGAGCAGTCCCTCTGAGTGGCTCTGAATCCACGTGACCCGCTGCACGGGTCCTCTGGGCACCGCCCGGAGCTCAGGTGCGGCCACTCAAGACCAAGCGTCCCACCACGCTTCTCCTCCAGGCAGCCCCCCTGTGTTCAGGAGCTGTCACTTTAAGACCAAACAACTCACCACTCGCCTTCTCCTCTGAGCAGCCGCCTGGAGCGCTAATGCAGTCACTGCGAGTCCAAAGGACCCGCCGCGCTCCTTCTCCTCCTTCTCCTACTCCTCCGGGCAGGCCCCGGGGTTCAGAAGTGGTCAGAGTCCAAACAGCTCGCCACGCAGCCCCTGCTCTGGCAACCGCCTGTAGCTCTGGTGTAGTCACCCGAATCCAAGCGGCTGCGATCCTCTTCCTCCTCCTAGTCCTCAGGGCAGGCCCCGGGGTTCAGAAGCGTCGTTCTGAGTCCAAACAGCTCGCCGCGCAGCTTCTCCTCTGGCAACCGCCTGTAGCTCTGGTGCAGTCTCTCCGAATCCAAGCGGCCACGCTCCTCCTCCTCCTCAGGGCAGGCCCCGGTGTCCTGAGTCCACACAGCTCTCCTCGCCACTCTTCCCCTAGGCAGCCGCCGGAGCCCCAGTGGCTGCTCCGAGTCCCAGCGCTGTGCCGAGCGGCCTCCTTTAAGGCGCTCCCAGCTGTCCGAGTTCACTGCTCCAGCGGGGGGAGGGGCGTCTCGCCGGCAGTTCTACTTCACAAAGTTTCCTGCATTCCGGGACCCCCCGTCCCATCCGGGATGCCCCCCCAGGGGGTGAGAGTCACCCGGCTGCTTTGAGTTGATCTCAAACGTCTCAATATCTCCTCTTTTGAATCCTGAGTCCTGGAGCAACATGAAATGCAGCCACCCTCTAGGCCGCCATCTTGAAAACCCTCCCTATTTGTTTTTAATTCTAACATTGTCAAAGTTCTAGTCTTGTCATTACTTCTGTGATTCATTTTGGGTTTACACAAGGTGAGAGATAGGGATCTAGCTTTATTTTCCATGTGTGTATATCCAGTTTTCCCAGAACAACTTGTTGAAGAATATGTCTTCTCTGTCAAGAATCAGAGGACTGTAGCTGTGTGGATTTGACTCTGTGTGTCTTCTATCCTGTTCCATTAGTTTCTGTGTCTGTTTAAATGCCAGTACCATCCTGGTTTTGTTACTATAACCTGTAGTGTAATTTGAAATCAGGTATTGTGATGTCTCTAGCATTGCTCTTTTTGTTCAGGATGCCTTTGGCTATAATTCTGCATCTTTTCTTCTTCCCTTTGAATGTTAGGATTGTTTATTTGTTTTCTCAGTTCTGGAACAATATCATTGGTATCATATGACTGATTGTCTCAATAGATGCAGAAGAAGCCTTCAACAAAATTCAATACCCTTACATAATAAAAAATTCTGAAGACATTATGGATAGAAGGAACTTACCACAACATAGTAGAGTTTATCTGTGGCAGGCCTAATATCCACATCATAATGTTATGGGGCACAACTTAAGAATAGACTGATCACCACTGAGAAGTCCAAATTTGAGAGTCTTTATTAAGCCAGCCAACTGACTGTCTCACACAATGCCCAAGAAATGGCATTGGGAGAACAGCCCCGACCACAGGGTTGTAGGGGTTCTTATATCAAAAATTACATTAATCATAAGTGTCTGTTGCTATGATTCAAAATTACACATTAACGTCATGAGATCTTCAACAGAGGAGGAAGTGGGTCACCTAGATACAAACTAAAAAATGATTACTAATAACCACACAATTACGTTTACATGGTATGTTGGTTAGAGGCAATAGAAGTCAAAGGAGAGCAATATTTCATTACACAGGAATTGTCATTTTATATTGTTAAACATGTCACACCAAGTAACTGATGATGGGGACAGAGGTGGGGTGTTCCCATGGGAGAAGCTAAGCAATTGTTGATGGGTACAGAGGTGGGGTGTTCCCATGGGAGAAGCTTATTTCCTACATAACATGGAGTCTGAGAGCAAAATGGAGTCTGTCTGGCCCATAACATTCTCATGGAGCCAGATCTGTCGGCCCATCACAATAATGAATGGGGAAAACTGAAAATACTTTCTCTAAAATCTAAAACAAAGCAAAGGACGTCAACTCTCATCATTCCTACTCAATACATTACTTGAGGTTTGGCCAGAGCAATGAGGCAACATAAAGAAATAAAATACAAATATGAAATAAAGAAGTAAAATTATCCCTATTTGCAGATGATACGATCCTATACTTAGAGGATCCTAAAGTTTTTGCCAGAAGACTTCTACAGCTGATAAATTTAGCAAAGTAGATACATAATCAACACAGAAAAATAATAGTTTTTCTGTACACCAAGGATGAACGCACTGAGAAAAAAAAAAATCAGGAAAACAATTCCATTCATAATAGCTTCAATAATACCTAGGAGTGAAAGATCTCTAAAGTGAAATTTTTAGAATAGTGAAGAAAGAAATTGAAGAAGACTCTAGAAGATGGAAAGATCCCCCATATTCATGGATAAGTAGTATTAATAGCATTAAAATGGCAATATTACCACAAGTGATCTATAGATTAACTTCTTTATTTTAATCACATGCACTCTTTACATTATGCATGTAGCAATATTTATCTAAATTTCTTTTTGGGATCTGAGTGCAGTGGCACATGCTTGCCATCCTAGAAACTTGTGAGGCTGAGACAGAAAAATGGCAATTGTGTTGCCAGTTTGGGCAACTTAGTGAGAATCTATCTCAAATTAAGAAGGACTGGGTATTTAGCTTGGTAGTAGAGCACACCTAAAGTCAGTTCCTGGTATCACCAAAAGTAAAATGAAATAAAAATATATTTCTTAAAGGGATATTTTTTCAAAGGATTTGCTATACTATAAACAAATGAAATTGCCTCATCCAGCATGCCTGTGTTGTTCCATTTTTGGTTATTAGTCTGTCCTCATTTCAGATGGTAATCACCTCTGTATATTCATACAACAGGGTATTCCTTCAGGTGTTCTGTTTTTCCTGATAATTTTTCAAACATCTATGTCCTGGGAACTATGAAGCTATCTATATTTGTTGATAAATCTAATTTCTTTAACTTTCATTTTACTTTTTTTTTTAAATATCATTACAATCTTATGTATCTTCTTCTGGTTAGTATGGATTCAATATGTTTTTTGTTTCTTTTGGTTTTATAAGGTTGAAAACTAGATTATTGACTTCAGATTCTTTTACTTTTCTAAGATACATATTCAGTACGTTTCCTTCGAAGCTCTGTTTTCCTAGCATCTCACAAATTTTGATAAATTGTGTTTTAATTTTCATCAGTTCAAAATGTGCTCTTTAATTCATATTTGGTGAAATCTTTGACCTGCATTTTTTGGAAGTGTGTTGTTTAATCCCCATGCACTTATGGATTTTTCCAGTTACCCTTTGACTTCAAGCATCAAAGGCATCCATCATTTTTTTCAACTCAGCTACTGAACAATAGCTCCAAATATACTGAACATTATTTTCTGCCTCTCTGATTCATCTGTTTAAGAGGAAAATGACCACTGAACATAGATGCCAGCATAGAGTCCTTAAAAAGGCACAAAGATTCACACTGGGATGTGTCAATACAGTCACCCACATTCAGTTAAAGCATATCAAGAACCACTTCTTCTGTCTTGTGGCTTGCCATTGCTCCCTTGAACACCTAAAGTTCTGCCTCAGGCTTTCAAATTTCAAAATAATAGCAGTCCAGGACCTCCTCTGCCAACGGGCCCCACACAGACATGAGTGCCTCCTCTACTGCTGGGCAACTTGTGGAATCAAAGCGATGGACTTCTTAATCTGGCGGAGGCAATTTCCAGGCAGCATAGCATTCAGGTGGTGCCATGGCTATTGCTGGCCACTTTTAGCCAAGTTTATTGTGATAATCAGGAGCAGAAAGATTTGAAAAACTTGAACTTAAAACAAAAGGTGGGAGTAAAATAGGGACTAAGGAAGTTGAAGTTGTTAAAGATTTTACCAGCACCAAAGAAACACTAAAGACTGCCCGGAGACAGTAGGAAAGAGGGCTTGAGGGCATCCCAGGAATTGGCAATCTCAGACTCAAGGAAGTAAAAGTAAAAATTCTTTTGAGAGTAGACCAGTGAGGCACCCTTCTTGTACAACGGGGCTTAGAAAGTTTTTACAACATGCTCAGTCATCCAGGCACTCAGAGACTGCTGTAGCAAGGATCCCTGGAGGCGTGGATACTGCTGGAGATGGAGGCAGACCTTGGCATCAACCACGTGGTACTGGTTCTGCAGGAGGGCAGGTTGCTGGATTTAGGGGATCATGGAGGCTTCTGCCAAGATTTCAAAGGAACATCTGGGAGACCAGGCAAAATTCAGCAGGGTCAGAGTCCCTGTGGGCACCACCTGAGAAGTCAAAGTGTGGAGATGTAAGGAGGAAGCCAAAGCTGCAGATTAAGAAATGCCAGTAATGTGGGCCATCCTAGGAAAGCTGCAGGAATCAAGCAGAGATAAGCCAACAGAAAGGCCACCTGGGCTACAACCAACAAGGCCACAGGGGCAGAGCTACACAAGTCCTTTGGAGAGGACATCATGCCATGAACTCCAAATGCCAGAAACAGAACTACAGGATCTGTTTGCACAACTGGATTTCAATCTTGCTTTGGTGCCATCCCTTCTTTCTATACCCCTACTTTTGTGAATGGAAATGTTTACTCTGTACCATTATATATTGAACACTTGTAAATTGCTTTTAATTTTACATGAACTCACAAAGTGAGATTGCCTTGAGCCTCGGATAAGACCTTGAACTTGAACTTTGAGCAATCTAGAAACTGTTGAGACTGTGGGGACTCTTCAGAATGGACAAAATGTATTTTGCATTGTCAGATGAGTGTGAACTTTTGGGGGCCTGGGCAGAATGTTAGTTTTGGATATGAGGTGTTCCCCAAAATCTCACATGTGAGACACTGCAAGAAGGTTCAGAGATGATATGATTGGGTTATGACAATAATCTTAATCCAATCAGTGAATTGATCACCTCATGGGATTTATTGAGGAGTAACTGAAGGTAGGTGGGGTGTGGCTGGAAGAGGTGTGACTTTGGAGTGTAGCTTTGGGGTATATATTTGTATCTGGCAAGTGGAGTCTCCCTCTGCTTTCTGATCATGATATGAGCTGCTTCCCTCTGCCACACTCTTGCTTCATGATGTTCAGCCTCACCTTGAGCCCCAAGTAATAGAATCTGATGGGTATGATGGATTGAGACCTCTGAAACCATGAACCCCTAAATAAACTTTTCCTCCTGAAAATTGTTCTTTAGTCACAGCAGCAAAAAAGCTGACTAAGACAAGTGATATCATAGGGTTAAGGTTGTGGCTCAGTGGTAGAGCACTTGCCTCCCATGTGTGATGTACTGGGTTCAATTCTAAGCACTGCATATAAATAAATTAATAAAATCAAGTTCATCAACAATGACAAATATTTTTTAAAAAGTGATATCATAAAGTACTTGATGTGTACAACCATAGAAACAAAATGATATACCCCATTTGTGTACAATGAATCAAAATGCAGTCTGTAAAAAGTTAAAGGCTAAATAAAAAATAATAATAATAAATAAGTACTTGACCCTCTGGACCTGCCTTATTGCACTTAAGATAATTTTTTCCAGTTTTATCCGTGCTGTTGCAAATGAAAGGGTTTCATTCTTTTATGGCTTAATAGTATATATACTTGATAGACACTTAAAGTTTTTCCATTTCTTGGCTATTGTGAATACAGCTATAGTGAACATGGGAATGGAGACCTCTCTTCAACATACTGATTTACTTTTTATATCTGTCTAGTAGCAGGATTGCTGGATTGTTTTAAAATTTTTGGTGAACCTTTGTACTGTATTTTAATTTATATTCCATCTAATGGTATGTAGTTCTCCTTTCTACACATCCTCACCAGCATTTTTTATACACTTGTTGGCCACTTGTATGTCTTTCTTGAGAAATATCTTTTTAGATCTATTGTCTATGTTTTAGTTGGATTATTTTTGTTGTAATTGCAATTCTTAGTAAATTCTGGTTATTAACCTCCTGTCAGGTCTATAGTGTACAAATGTTTTTCCTCACTCCATGCATTCTCTTCTTACTCTTGGTTGTTTCATTTACTGTGCAGATATTTAGTTTGATGTAATCCCAACTCGCCTATTTTTGCTTTTGGACTCTTGTGTAAAAAAACCCTTGCTCATTCCAATGTCCTCAAGCATTTTCTCTTTTCTTCTAGTAATTGCATAGTTTCAGCTCTTAAATGTAAGTCTTTATTGCATTCTGAGTCAATTTTCATACCTGGTTGAAAATCAGGATCTAGTTTCATTTTTCTGCAGTGGATAGCTAATATCCCAGCACCATTTATTGAAAAGACTCTTTTTTCAATGTATGTTCTTAGTGTCTTTGATGAAAATAAGTTAGCTTGATGTTGGGCTTCCTTCTAGGTTATCTTCTGTTCCATTAGTCTATGTCTGAATATATGCAAGTATAGTGCTCTTTTCTATTTTGTATAGCCTTGTAGTTTTGTTTTTGTTTGTGTGCTTTGTGTTTTGAAGTCAGATAGTATAATGCCACCTGCTTTGTTCTTTTTGTTCAAGATGACTTTGAATATTCCAGGTGGGTGGGTGTGTGATTCCACATAAACCTTAGGATATTTTTTTTCCTAGTTCTTTGAGGAATGTCACTAGCATGCCTAATTTTTTTTTTTTTTTTTTTTTTTTTTTTTTGCAGTGCTGGGGATTGAACTCAGGGTCTTGTGCATGTGAGGCAAACACTCTACCAACTGAGTTCTATCCAGCCCTGCCTATTTTTAATTAACCTATTTGCCTTTTTATTTTTGAGTAGATAGATAGATAGATAGATAGATAGATAGATAGATAGATAGATAGAGATAGAGATATAGATATGGAGAGACAGAGACAAAGATTCTGAATAGTAGATCTTTATCAGATATATGCCTTACAAAGTTTTTCTCTTATTCTTCAGAGTCTTTTTACATTCAATACTGTACTTTGATTTACTAAATTCTGTGCTTCTGATATTTCAATGTACTAGCCTATTTTTCTGTAGCTATAGCAAAATAGCTAAGGCTGAATGCTTATAAATAACATAGTTATTTATCTCACAGTTCAGGAGGCTGAAGAGCAACATGGTGCCAACTCTCACAAGGGCCCCCTTGGCTGCACCACATTATGGTCAATGGCCTCACCATGGCAGGAGCACTTGCATGAGAGAGAGAACACATGATGAGACTGGAAGCCAGAGAGTAAGGCCAAAAACTTAACTTGAGTCCCAGAAGAACTCTGTCAATCTTTCCAGAAGGTAGCACCCCTTCTGACCTACAGAGCTCCCAATAACCCCAGCACTTACAGGTGCCACCACCTCATAACATTGCCACCCTTGGCATCAAACTTCCCACAGATAGGCCTTTGGGAGACAAACCACATTCAAACAATAGCATTTCGGATACTTACTCCTTTTCTTCTATCACTTATGCTTTCAGTGTCATATATGAATTTTTCATTGATACTATTTTTAGGGTAAGCCCCCCTTTTATGCCTAATATTGAATATTTTTATTTATAATGAGGTTTGGATTTTTCAAATACATTAATTGTATCTTTTGAGATATCCATGTCTCTTTCATACTTTATATTATTAATATTGTGCAATACACAAATTACTTTTGCAAGTTGAACCACACTTTTATTCTTGGAATAAATATCCTTGGTCATAGAGTACCATCCTTTTTATATGCTTGTTATGATTTGGATTTGAAATGTGCCTCAAAGGCCCATATGCTACAGACTGGTCACCAGCCTCTGATGCTGTAGGGAGAGGGCAGATCCTTTAGGAGTTGCAACCTAGTGGAAGGAAGTTAGGTCGTTAGAGGGTGTGCATTTAGAGGGAATATTAGAACTCCAGCTTCTTCATCTTTCTCTCTCTTTTACTCCCCAGTTGCCATTAGGTGAGGAATTTCCTCTGACATGCACTTTTCTAATGATGCACTGCCTCAACAAAGGCCTAAAGGCAATAGGACCATGTGACTGTGGGCTGAAACCTCTGAAACTGTGAGTCAAATAAACCTTTCCTTGTTGTAAGTTGATTTTCTCAGGCATTTTTGTCACAGCAGTGAAAAGCTGATTAACACAATGTTGCTGAATTTTTTGGTTCACATCTCATTAAGGATCATTGTCTCTATTTTCATAAGCATTTATTTCACAATTTCCTTGTCTGATAACATAATGTCTTTATATAGTTTCAATCAGGATAAATTCTCCTCATAGAATGTGTTGGAGGATGCTAGCTATCCACTGTTGCTTTTGTTACTTTTGTTGTCATTTTCAAACAGTTTTTATTGGATTGATATTAATTCTTTAGAGATTTGTAATATTCACCAGTGAAGACATTTCAACATAGATTGGAACTGGCTCCTAACAACAATCACATGAACTTCAAACGAGATCCTTCCCAGCTGAGCCTGCAGTTGAGTCTTCATCCATGGATGTTATCTACATCTTGTTCCTGAACCCCAGACAGTCTGAGTAATGTGTTGTGGTCTTTAGCTACTAAGCTAAGTGGTAACTTGATATGCACCTGAAAATAAATAGTATACCTGAGAGTAAGGATAATGTAGCATCCTGACTTGGATCCTGAAAAAGAAAATTGATATTATTGGACAAACTTGAAAAAATATGAAGGAAGTTATATTTGAGTCAGTAGTTTAATATCACTGCCAGTTTCTCAGTTTTTATAAATCTACTATAGTTATGTAAAATGATAATAATAAAAGTGATGCAACTTTCTATAAAACTAAATTTATTGAACGTACATTTTGCTTTTAAAATGTATTAATTTGTTAGAAAAACAAAGAAAAGAATAAACAAGAACTCTCAAACTCAGGGAACAAATGCTCATGTATGAGGTAACAGCAAAGCAGCTTCCCCTCTCTTTCAATCATTACAAACACAGGTTCATCTGCTTCAAGTAGACACCATCAAATATATAAAAGGCATAATGGTGAGGCATGAAAGATACACAAATAGATATGGACAAGGAGGGACACATCTCAAAAATGACAAGAGCATCTATAAGATCTAAGAGGTAGGGGCTCCTGTAGATATATACTTATAAGTGATATTGCTGGATCATATGGTAGAAATGGAAATTTCTACAAATAGAACTTTTTAGTGTTTTGATGGATCCCTGTATTGTTTTTAATAATAGTTGTACTAATTTTCATTCCCACCAACAATGTTCAGAGGTTCTTTTATCCAAATTTATGTGCATTGATGGAAATATTCTCAATACTAACAATTCTAAATGATAAATGTTCCTATCATAGTTTGTCCTAGGTCCTATATCTGACACATTTTATAATTGATACAGATGATATATCTTGGAATAATTGAGGAAAAAAACTGTCAGTAATAGCAAATACTGACTATGAATTAGTATAAGCCCACCATTAGTCCACATGCTCTTTGTACTGTTAGTTCATTCCATCCATCCTCACAGTATATCCAGAGATAGACATTATTTCCAATTCTGAACTTTAGCTAAGGCCCTACTCCTTCCCGCTGCCCCGCCAAAAACAAGAATATGGAAACTGAAAGTTCGATTCAGTTTGTCTCCAGAATTTTTTTTCACATCAACATCATTAGCATATCTTTCTCATATGGGTAAATATTTTCTAGGTCCAGTTTAAGAAATCACACACTGTCTTATGATCGTGAACTTAATTTCATAAGTTAGGAGCTAAACATTACATTACATTTTTATATTTAGGCCTATGGACTATGTGGAATTTCTTTCATAATGTTAAGTCAAAGGTCAAATTTTATTTCCTTCCATGGATATTAACTCTCCCAAAATAGTTATTGACAAATCCATTTTCCCCATTGATATTTCTTATGTGTTATTTGCTTATATATGAATGTGTCTCTTTTAGCTCTTTTCCCCATTGGTTTATTTCTCCATCTGTTTGCTAAGATCACACTTTGTCAGTAAAATAATTCACTTAACATGGAATATCCATACTATACACAGAGTATATTTATCCATAATATATACAGAGCATTTCAGATCTGGGAGTGAAAAAGGATCTTCCATCTCTACTCTGTTACTGCTTTAGGTCCTGACAGCATTAACTATAATTTAACTGAATATAAATAACAACCCTCTACCCTTTGAAAATTAAGTAGGCTGCAGATCTTTTGTAGTGAAGCACAAAGGTAAGAATGTTTCCCAAATTTGAATCAAGCTGGAAGTTTTCTGGTAAATAGTTTCTCCTTTTTCTGATGTTAATTGTGTTCTGATGTTATAAATAGAAATATATTTAATTATTTCTTAATGTAGGAAGTTCCTCAGCCATATGTAATGAAAAATAATACCAAATACAGATTTGGATCCACGTAGATTGTTCAGCATACTTACATGTATCATTCCCTACATTTCCTTGAGTTGAAAGATGACTGTATCATGCCTCTGTTCTTTTATAGTCAGAAGTAAGATTGAAAGTTGAAGGCGAAGTTTATTCAAATGACTTTTCCTTAGTCCCTCCCATTTTGGTTCTGGACCCTTCATAATTCTGTAGCTCAGTACAAGAATGATAGCCCATAGTAACATATAGTATGTATGGTAGCTTGCATGGTTACTCTCTCCCATTTTTACCACCGCTCTGTAGAGAATGTCTTGGTGAAATTGGGCAACTTGATCCCCAGACTCTTAGTTCCATCTCTACACCTCAAAGTGTCTTCCAAAATCCATGACAACCATAATCCAGAAAATCTCTGGAAGCACTAACCTGGAGCATTAGGAGGGAAAATCATCATCTTCCATCTCTCAGGTCTCACTGTTCTTTGTTCCTTGCATAGTGTCTTATACACCATAGATTTAAATATTTTCCAGTGTTTGTTTTTCATGTGGTGAAGTAAATCCAATCTGTTTCTCCACCACATTTTGTTTCATTCCTCCTGCAATTACTGTACCCCTCATTTTATGATTCTAGTACACAATACTAAGGTAAATAAGGAACAGCAGGTGTCAGTCACAGAGCAAGAGAGACAAGTGAACAGGCATTTGTAACACTAGAAAGAAAATTAGAATAGATCTATACACAGTGTCTGTAGGAGTCTTAATGTGGGTCATCCACTGTATATTAATGAATTAAAATTTAGATGGACCTAAAGAAAACGCCTTCTAGAATAATAAAGGCAAAAAATAATATATATAAAAATAAAATAGCACTGAAGCTTCTTAAAAAATTAATGCACAAATACCTTAAGTTTCTGAATCAGATTTTTATCCAGATTCATATCTACAGTTCACATCACCTTCTGTGGCAGGAAGACTGATAACAATGAAACATTCTTAATAGAACAAACAGCACCATTGGCTGTCATTTCCACCTTTCCTTTTGACACCTGTTCAGCATGTGTTGAGCAGGTAGATCCCACCAGAAGGTGAAAGCAAAAGGTTTCAGGCCTGTTTTTCCTGGTGCAGACAATAAAAACCATGTCATGGCCTTTTTGCTATTGTTGTTGTTTACAGTACTGGGATTGAACTCAGGGGAACTGTACCACTGAGTTAGATCTCCAGTAACTTTACTTTTATTCTGAGACAGTGTCTCACTAAGTTGCAGAAGCTGGAATTTGCAATCCTTCTGCCTCAGCCTCTCTACTAGCTGAGATTACTGGTGTGTGCCACTACATCCTGTTTCAGCTGTGATAAAAGTTGGACACACATACACCTACGTAGTAAAAGTAGTGAAATAGAATACTAAGAATTTAAAAATATTTAGATGAAGGGAGCTAAATTAACATCTAAATCTTGGAGAATAACAGCTAAAACTTTGTCTAAGAAAGGAATTGTCCCCCTGGAAATAAGGAATACAGATGAGGAATCTATTGATTCAAAGTCATGTCAGCTGATGGAACAAATAAATATGTCTGTATATACTTACACATACACACATATCTATAAATATTTTATCTATGTCCATGTGTATTTATATTAAATTAAACATTAATTCCTACTAACACCAGCACCACATGACCTCATTGAATACCACATGAAAATCTACCTATTCCCAGTTATTTACATAACCTACATCCTAACAGTAAGAAAGTTGGCTTCATTTATTTAGTCATTCCATTCTAAAATACAGGGTTGGTAATATATACACCCATGGGAAACAACTTTACCAACTGAAGTGCAATGCCTCTATATAGATCCTGTTATCTTTAGACTTAGACTATCCACTAGTTTTATAAATTATATACATCATGGCCCCATTTCTTCCACTCCCTTCAATAAGCTTATCATATACATCTATTACACTTGCTTTGCATTCCTCCTTAGGAACTTCCATATATACATATACATATATGTATATATGTATATATACATGTACATACAGACACATACACATATATTTGCATATATATAAATGTATTTCATATATATACATATATACATACTAGTAAAGATGACTTAACTAGTGAGTCACTAAAAATGTGAACATAAGTACATAGAAATATAAATGTATATGTACATTTATGTATTTGTGTATATACATACACATACACACACACATAGGTAAATACAAGAGGTTTGAATCTTACATTGATGACTATGATGCATTTTAAGTTAACTTTGTTTATGATATGAGAGGAGTCCAATTTGCATGTATATATCCATTCGTACCAGAAACATTTGTTGAAAAAAATATTTTTCCATATTGATTTGTCTTGGCAACCTTGTAACATCAGTTAAAAATGGGTAACTAAATGTAAGGATTAATTTTGGACATTGAACTATATTCCACTGATACAAGTATTACCTTATACCAGTACTATGATGTCTTATATACTATTGCTTTTAGTAAGTTTTAAAATCAGGAATATTATTCCAGTAATTTTCAACTTTTTTTATTTTTAAGGTGATTTTGGCTATGAAGGGTCTTATACTTTTCCATATTAATTTTAGAATCAGCTTGTGGATTATTTTGGAAAAAAGGAAGGTAAAATTTTCAAAGGTATTATGTTTAATCTATAGTTCCATCTGTAACATTGCCATCTTAACAATATTAAGCATCTGATCAGTGAACACAGGATTTCTTTTCCATATATTTAGAATTTCTTAAATTTCTTTCAATATGTTTTATAAATTTTAGTTTTCATATATTTTTTTAAAAATTTATTTTATTTATTCCTATTAGTTGTACATGACAGTAAAATGCATTTATACATCTTGATAGATCATACATGAATAGAACGTAATATCCCATTTTTCTGATTATACATATTACAGGATCACATCAGTTATGCAGTCATACATATACATGAGGTAATAATGTGTTTCACTCTATTATCATTCCTTCCCCCATACCCTTTCCCCTCCCTTCTCTTGCCTCTACCTAATATAAAGTGACTCTATTCTTCCCTATCCCCACCTTATTGTGAATTAGCTTCTGCATACCCAAAGGATTTAAAATCAACAAACTACAGTGACACAGCCACATCAATGTTTACAACAGCTCAATTTACAATAGTTTCCATATCTTAAACCTCTTGTTATATTTAATCCCAAATATATTCTTTTTTTATGTTATTAAGATGGATTTATTTTCTTAGTTTCATTGTTAGATTGTTAATTGATAATATATTGACATTGTGTACTAAAAGTTTACTGAACATGTTTTCACTTCTAATCTTGTTTTAGCAGAATATTTATTGTTTTATATAGGCAAGACCTTGTCATTTGCAAACAGAGCTTGACTTCCTTTTTGATTTGTGTATGTTTTCTTTATTCTTCTAACCCAGTTACCCTCACTGAAACTTCCAGGATGATGGTAAGTGGAAATTTAAAAGAGGGTATTCTTTTTTTCTAATCTGGGGTAATTACTGAGCCTTTCAGTATAATTTTTTATGTCAGCTGAGTTTTCACCAATGCCCGTATTAGGTGAAAAAAATTCCTTCTATGCCAAATTTGTTTCATGCTTCTATCATGAAAAGGTTTTGGATGGCCAAGTGCTTATTCTGTATCTTTTAAGATTATTATATGATTTGTATCCTTCATTCAATAAAATATTCAATAAAATATTTTTTCTCATTCATGGAATTAAATTATTCCTGGGATAACTACCCTTATTCATAGTATGCAAATATTTTCACATTGCTAATTTTTTTCTAGTATTTCCTTGAGGATTTTAAACTTTTAAAAATTTTAAGCAATTTACAGAAACTTAAGTACTATATATTAATGGATTACACTGAAAATTCTAATACATGTATATATTGTGTTTTAAATTGGATTGCACAAATTTGTCTCCTCTTTGAGGATGTTTGTCTTTCTTTTCCCAAGGCATACAGATCTGTAATTTTTCTTTCTTTTAATGTTTTGTCTAGATTATAAATCTAAATCATAGAATGCATTAAGAACTGCTCTTTTTTCTTCATAGAAGAAATGTTATTTAATGGTTATTATTAATTCTTCAAAGATTTGGGGTGACTTACTAGTAAAGTCATTTCAACCTGTTTGTGAAATGAATTCCTAACAACTGTCTTGTGAGCATGAAAGGGAACCTCTTACCTGGTCAATGTTCAGTGGAGTCCTCCATGGCCCCTGACATCCACATCTGGTTCATGTCCCAAAGAAACTGTGAGTTATGAGCCACTAAGCTATGTGATAATAATATATCTAACCACAAAAATATAGTTTGGCATACTGAATTAGATCCCTTGAACATAAAAATACTACATTAGTGAAAACTCTGGTAAATATAAAGAAAGTCAGTTCCTCAGCTAATAGTTTTGTACCACCGTCAATTTGTTTTCTGAAATATACTACAATTAGGTAAAATTTACCATTACAGGACATTAAGCCTTATAAAACTCTTTCCATTGTCTTGCAAATTTTTGTTAATCTAAAATTATTCCAAAATAAAAATAAAATTTTAATTTTTGGTATTAAAAAAACATAGAAACATGAACAACAAATCTTGAGTTCATGGATAAATGGATGTGTGGAGAGAAGATAGCAAAGCAGTTTCTTATCGTTCCACCATTCCAAAGGTTAACCTTCTTCAGCTCCTAGGACTTTCTTTCTTTTTATTGGTTATTTTCAGTTATATATGACAATAGAATTCATTTTGGCATAATCACAAAAGCATGGAATATAATTCAGTCCCCAGCACTTCCCCTTTCCCTTTTCCCTTCCCTCCTTCCTCCCCTGTTCCCTTACCTTGTCTCTGCTGATCTTTTTGGTATTTACTTGTAGTTGTCATTTTTTTTTAATTTATGGCCTTGTGGGTGTACATGATGGTGAGATCCACTGTGGTATATTCTTTTATGTCCATCTTTCCTCCTTTTTCTTCCTCACCATCAGATTCCCCATTACCCATCATCAGTTTGCATGTCAGTAACTACTTCTTCAAAGATAGGTGCCTGAGCCTTGCATACCTCAAATGGCTCCATTTCTAGACAATGTCTGGCAAGGTATCTGCAGGATCTCACTAAAACCATTTTAGAAAATGTAAGTTCTGGACTCCCAGATCAAGATTATAAAATATCTGACAGGGAAAATATAATCACATTGCTGCATTCAGCAGTGGATTTTTCTTGTACAGGGTTTTCTTCTTCAAGTTTTTAAAAGACAAATGTACCTTCAAGACTTTGAGAGAAACTTGTGGTGACTGAGTTCTTTTCTTTCTAGAGACTTCATTGAGAATTCTTTGGGACCATGTATTTTGTTGACACCCACATCCTGTAACTCTGTTATCCATGTCCAAGAACAAAAGTTACTGAATGATTAAAGACTTGGTAGCATGTGAGCTGGATACAAAAATGTTATAAACATGGGAATGTAGGATAATCCATCTCACACAGACCTGGAAGTGAACCTTTAAACAACAGGTATTTACAAGATGATACACATATATTGTTCAGGGATACACAAACTGATTAAAAGAACATAAAAGAAGTATAAGGTTACAATACATTCTCAATTCTCCACACAGTGATCTAAGACATGCTCAAAATCCCCAACCATAAGTTATATGATTTTCTTCTTCATTGCATATGTTCATTGGAAAACAACAAAACACATTCCTATTTACAAATACCCAAAAAGTGAGCAGGGGAACAGAGCAAAACATTTTATGAAAACCCTGATTCCTCTACTTCTGCAGTAACAGATTATAAAGTGATTATATGATCCTTATCCCCATGATTAGAAAGATGAATGGGGAAGAAGGAAAGAGAAATATACAAATGCTATGGATTGAAGAATTTAATGTGGAATGCAGATTACAGGGAATGTTGTTCATCTTTCTGAGATCTGGAAAGAAGTTCTCATGGTAGATTTTATCTGTCTTTAGAAAGTTTTCAATCCAGTACAAACTTTCAAGTACCTCTTTGCCATTTCTATTTTGTTTCTCAATGAATTTCTTGAAACACAGCTTATAAAATGACCTCTACACAAAGTTTGTATGTCTTATATTTTTAGTGTGCTCTTAAAGTAACTTTTTGGATAGTGGCTATAAATTTCAGCCCTGCCTAGCCAGGATTATCAGGGATTTGTTTCCAGATGTTTACAATGCTCCTTTCACAGGGTACTTCTTTCTTCTAGTTGACAACTGAATACTTAAGTGTCTAGTCCCTGATCATGTATCCCTATCATACAAAACTTGTTTTCATTCACAGATGTCCTGTGGCTTTTGTTTGTTCTGTGCCCTGCTTATTCCTAAAAATACTCTCTGATGTATCCCTATATAGGAAAGAAATTAGGTTCAAGTGAGACACTTAAAGACAAAAGTTATATTTCCATTAATAATGAGCTAAAAAGTGATAAGACAGAAGAGGAAACTCAACAAAACATAAATTAATGGAAGTATTGTGTTACTTACAAATCCTAGAGAGTAGGTGGAGAGTAGGAAGAGGAGGACCCTCCTAGACACAGACCCACAACCAGCAGATGGAGAGCAGAAACATAGAGACAGAACATGAGTGACCATTGGGATAAAGGCTTTACTGGGCTCCAGAGTATTACCTAAACTGGTCACTAAAGGGAAGTTCTAATGAAAGGGTTTAGAGCAAACAATCAGGAGTTCTATGGAGTCAACCTATGACCAAGAAGATGTCACATATCTAAAAAGTTGAAGGCAAAGCAGGAATCACTGGACAAGTACAGTATCTAGCTATCTCATAGTGAGTGGTCTCCAGGAGACAATTGTATAAGGTGAATACCAGATCTTCCCCACTGAGTAGATGGGAAGAGGTAGAGAAAGTGTGTCCTGGATGGCTAAACCAAGTTTCTGCTTTGAGCAAGTTGAACCTATGTTCAAAAGGATGCTGAGGTAACATGATATGAAAATTCACTATAATTTTTAAAATAGGAATTTGAGTAGTCCTGTAATAATTGTAACATGTACTATCTGGCTAGAAAGTATATAGATTTGGTCAACGTATATAAAATTATATTTATCCATGTCCCCTCAATAGTAGACCAGAAGACAGATGAGACTGCATGATTTCTTGGTGAGGAATAGACTGTGATAGAGAAAAATGGTGTATTCCACTTTTGCTGTAATTCACATTTCTACATCTTTAAAGTAAATGTACATATCAAAATTAATCATACCAAAACACTATTGGTCAGAGGAAAGTCATGTTGTTGTCTCCCTCTACACCCACATGAACTTTATCTGAAAACCTCCCATTGTTTCTTTCTAGTGATATCATCAACATCAAAACCTACAGAAGAGAGATCAATAAGACTGTAAAGCTTTTCTCACAGAGTAGCTTAGGACTCTCAAAAAAGGTGGCATTATGAAAGCTTCTGATTAGTAAAGATCACAAACAAGATGGGTAGAAAAGTGATTCAGAAAAATCTTATCTGAAGGAGAGAAATTTTAAAACATCTGTTTGAATTTGTTTTGCTTTTATTTTCTACCTCAATCACAGGAATGATGTAAGACAAATACCCACATTTGCTCAAAAGTTCAAAAGAGTTATTTTTATAATGATGAGGTGAAATTTTTTAAGAAGTAATTGTGTCATAGTTGATCAATTACTTTATTCTTTCATTGAGACAGTGTACTTGTGAATTTTACAATTAATTCATATGGTATATTTTGCGATTACTAAAAAAGTACTGTATTAGCAAATAAAGACTGTGGTTAATATAGACCTTCTCTTAGACTACACGCTTTATGCATTATTAGTTAGTTGTCTGTTTCTGAAGAGGCAGGCACTATTACCATTATCATTATCTAGTTCCAAATCTGAGCAAAAGCCCTACGAGAAAGGAAGAGAACTTGAGCTCCACTCAGTTTGTCTCCAATGTCTTTGCTTTTATCAACTGCTGTTCTTTCCAGCCATGGTAGCATTCGGCTACAATGCCAGTGACTCAGGAGGCCAAGGCAGGAAGATCACAAGTTTAAGGACAGCCACAGTAACTTCAAGAGACACTATCTTAAAATAAATAGGGAAGGGGTTATCTGACTGGTAGAGCACCCCTGGGTTCAGTTCTGAAAGAAAAAATGGCTTTACTCTTACATAGTAAGTACTTTATACATCTAACAATAAGTCATAAATCTTACCCTACCTCATGACCCTGAGGTTATTGTCAGAAATTAAATTTACTGTGATCTATTAAATTTTTCAGGTCTGTGATCCACCTGAAATTGTTTATGTGTATAATGTGAGTTTAAAGATAGATGCTATTGCCTTGGTGAATATTCGATATGCTGGAACATTTTGTTTTAATTCATGATTTCTCTATTAATATTTCTTATGAAAAATTTGCTTATATATCTGGATCTGTTTTTGAACTCTCTTCTCTTTTCCCCTCATTGCTTCATTTTTCTGTATTTGTGTAAATACCACACTTAGTAAGAAAAAAATAAATTACCACAGAATTTCCCCCAAAGAATCCTTTCTCCTCACCCTGACCACATGTGTAATATAAAAGGAGAGGGAAAACCTACATTCTTTGCACCTATGCCAATATTCCTAGCTGTACATTCTATAAAGAGAAAGGGTATAGAGTTTTAGAACATTGATATTGATGCTTATATGTATAACATCCTTGTGAACCTTAGGCAGTTCCCACACTGCACCCCACTTTATTTTCAACACACATTCAGTGAATTTCATCTAGTCTCACCCTTCCTGATTTTATTATCTGGTTTCTCAAGTCTTAAGAACTTTCTAAACCATCAAAAACAACAAACAGGGAAAGATCATGTTACAAAGCCCTGGTTGCTTCCGGGCACTTGATTACCCAGTGCCTGTGGTTTTACTGAGACCATGCTCTCCAAGTTTGGGGCAACAACTGAACGTGGAGTCTCTCTATGAGGTCTGTGTAGGTAATGACAGCTATTCCAATCCTCTCCAGGAGCGGGTTGTGGAATTCCATTACTTTGTATAAATAAGAGTTTATTCTAATCATTCTGTTTGTTGATAATAGTCAGCAATAGTTAACTACACCAGTAATAGTTTCTGCACTAGAATATTTGTTCTTTATTATTCATGTGAACATACATATTAATGGGATTCCCTCATGATATTTGAATCTCACTTTTTTGTTTTATTGTCCACATCTTTCACACTTTTGCATATAGTTTTGGGGGTGAACATAACATCATTCACAGCCAAATTCATGTTTTGTTTTGCATACTAATGCCTGTCATTACTGTATTTAAATATACTTAATCAGTTTTCAAAAAAATCTTCCCAATTAGTTTAATCTTTTCTAAAATAATTCTTCCTAAATCAAATGACAGTACCATTTGTATTAAGATAACTGTTAAACATTCTTTGTTTCAGTGTTTTCCAGAATTTCCTCTGAAATATCCCTGATTGAAAAGGAGAATGACAGACTTTTCTGGGAATCAAAACACCAAATTTGATCGGAAACTCATGCTTAAAAAGAGCTGCAGAATGAATGATCTCGCTGATAGGCAGATGATGACACATAATGGGGGGTGGAAGGGGTTAGTGTTAGGGTTAGGGTTAGGTTTAGGGTTAGGGTTAGGGAAGGTGGTAAGAATGGAGGAAGGAAGGACTGTATAGAGGGAAAAGAGGGGTGGGAGGGGTGGGGGAAGGGGAAAAAAGGTTCAGAGATGGGACTTCAAGCAATGATGAAAGCTGTAATCTCATCAATGGATTAATAATTTGAAACATAGTCCTCTGAAACAGTCACTCCAAAATAAACCCTTCCTACCAAGTATTTTAAACATAGTAACAAAGAACAGACTAACACAGTGTATTTATTCCATCCATTTGATTCTAATTTGTATGTGTTACAATTTTCCGTTTCTCTTGTTTTTCTTCCTATGTTCTATGTTGTTATCCATTTTCTACCTCTAATGGTTTTAATTGGGCCTTTTATATAATTTTCTCTCCTCTTTTAGCATATCTGTTGTACTTCTTTTTTACTGTTTTAGTGATTACCCCTTGGAATAAAAACTTTTATTATTCATGTTCTTAATTGAGCTAATATAACAGAAGTTACAAATAGTAGCAATACTGATTATGTATGCTTAAGTATATGTCATGCATATATATACATGCATATATGTGCAAGAATTATTATATATAAGTGAAATGTATTACAGCAGTGAAACTAGAAATTTGAGGTAAGAATTATGATTATTTCATTATTATAAGATATATACACTGCCTCTGGGTAGCAAGGAATTAGAACTGTTTATTGTTGTAAAGTACATCACACTACCTGTTATTTAAAAGGCAGTCTAGAGAAAAACAAATTAAAGCTACCCTGAGATTCCCTCTCATTCCAGTCAGAACGGCAATTATCAAGAATACAAGTAACAATAAATGTTGGTGAGGATGTGGGGGAAAGGTACACTCATATATTACTGGTGGGACTGCAAATTGGTGCAACTACTCTGGAAAACAGTATGGAGACTCCTTAGAAAACCTGGAATGGAACCATCATTTGATCCAGTTATCCCACTCCTTGGCTTATACCCAGAGGAGGTAAAATCAGCATACTACAGTGATGCAACTACATCAATATTTATAGCAAATAGCAAATAACACAATAGCAAAGCTATGAAACCAACCTAGATTAATTCAACAACAGACGAATGGATAAAGAAAACTGGTATATATACACAATGGAATATTACTCAGCCATAATGAAGAACAAAATTATGGCATTTGCTGGTGAATGGATGGAACTGAAGACTGCCATGCTAAGTGAAATAAGCCAGTCCCTCAAAACCAAACGCTGAATATTCTCTCTGATATGAGGATGCTAACCCATAACAAGGGAGGATAGGGAGAGGAAGTATAAAAGTTCATTGGATTAGACAAAGGGGAATGAAGGGAAGGGAGGGGAATGAGAATAGGAAAGACAGTAGAATGAATTGGACATAACTTTCCTATGCAAATATATGAATACACAACCAGTGTAACTCCACATCATGTTCAACCACAAGAACGGGATCAAAATTGTAATGGGTTGCACTCTATGTACGTAAAGGTCAAAATATACTCTACTGTCAAATACTTCTAAAAACAACAAATATTTAAAAATAAAATAAAAGGCAACTTAGATTACTTGTAAACTTATGTTGCATATTCTATAACAGACTAGTTGACCAAGGGCCTCAGTTTATTGCTGGCTGTTGACCAGAGGCTGCATTTAGTTTCTTGCCCTGTGTGCTTCTCCCACATGGCAGAATGCTTCATGAAAACCATCAAAGCAGAGTTTGCCGGCAAGACAGAAATCATGATTTTATGTAACATAATCACTCAAGTTGCATCCCAATATCTTTGCAATATTCTTTTGTTTATAAGCAAGTCATAGCTCCTGTCAATATCCACAAGGACAGAATTAGTAAAGAAGGTTGTGGATACCAAGAGGTTCTACATGATATATCAAGGCCTGTTTAATCTGTAAGTTTCTCAGTCTTCACCTGTTTTGCATTACCTTGGTCCTTGTATAAAATACCAGTCTAGTAATTTATAGGAGTCCCACAATATAAATGTACCTAATAATTTCTCCTAGTTGCATTGGGAAGTGAATTAATATAGACAATTACATTGTTTTAAGTATGAAGACAAAAACACTAAATTACATATTATTTAGACATGCAAATTTAGAGGAAAAATCATGAAAATACTATACTTATACTGATGCTCAAATTGTTTCAGAAGTGGTCATTAAAAGGTCTTTTAATTTGAAATACCCACATCATTGCAATTTGATGAGGTAGTGTGATTGGTTTGGTTGTTTACCACATTGTTACTTTCTTGTGCTACCAGGTGCTCTAGAGTAATTGTGTTGATTCCCTACCCGAAAATAATATTTGCCATTTCTCTATGTATTGCTAGCCATTTTATTTAAAAAATAAAATTACACACAAAGACCTGGAAATCTGCACTACTTCCTGCCAATGTGCACCTGATAATTTGAAGCCTTGTCAGCTGACAGAACAAAAGATTATATCACTACTCAGTAACTACCACATGTAAAAATATCTATAAATATTTATTGACTCTGTAGATCCATTTGGAAATCTTAACAATAGTAAGTCTTTTGTTTAATACACAATGACTTCTTCCTAGTATTTAGGATTTTTAAATTTTTCTTTCCACATATTTTATAGATTTTCAAGTACATATTTTACACCAATTTTGATGACTTTCTTCCTATTATTTCATACTGAAGATATTTTAAATAGACTTGTTTTCTAAGTTTCATTTTTAGTTTGACAATTGCTGATATATGGAATTGATTTTCGTATATTCACTTTGTTGTTGCAACATAATTAAATTAGATTGTTTTGTTTAAGTCACATTTTATAAGAATCCTTAGGATTCTCTGTACATAAAAACATGTCATTTGGGAAAAAGAATCTTCTTCCTTTAAATCTGAATGTCCTTTTTTTTTAACTAGGCAAAGAACTTTATTAACCTTTATTTCAAACTTTATTCCCAGGCTTCTTCAGTTTAATTAGCTGCAAAGAATAAATTGTGTATAAGCAAAAACTGAAAAGATCTGCAGTGTCCAAGGGGTTTGGACTTAAAAATATTAGAGATCTAGATTTTATCAGATCCATAAACAAAACAATTTTAAAAAGCAGTCATAATATAAAATAGCAACTCCCAATAACTTCTTCAAAGGTATCTTCAGAAGTTGATCAATTCAGTTTGCCTCATTCTTAGGAGCCTCATCAAAATTCTCCACAAGATCTGGAACTTCATCATCATCCTCCTCTCCAGTAGCAAGTGGTGCTTTTGAATCCACAGAGTGCTTAGGCAGAGCTTCAGCCAGTCTCCTTAAACTAGTCAGACTGTCTGCAGAGCTGGTTTAAGATGCTGGCTAGCACTTCTGTCAGTTGCTTTGTCTCAGCATGAACTGTAATGGTGAAAGTGTTTGCTGCCAGAGATGCCTGAACTTTAGGGTTGCTAAAGTGAATCACTGTTCCTTGGTTTGTAGCCATATTCACCTCTTCAATACCAGAGATCCTGTTTACCCCTAACTTCTTTAAGGAGAACTCAAGTTTTTTATTATCTGCTATAGCTGTTCTGTGAACCACCTTCTTCCTACTGTGAGCCATTCCTTTCCCACCAGCGCACACTTGTGCCTGCAGTTTGGCGAGTTTTTCCTGTTTCATGATAGTTTCTTTCATCTTGTCGGATCTGAAATGGGGCCACATGGGGGAGTAGGGTTGGCACTCAGGGGTTCTCTGGCAGACCAGCTGAGATTAGGTGCACACACGCAGGGACACAAGATGACAGCTAGAGGTGAATGTCTTATATTTATTTTTATACTTCAAGTGTCCTAACCACATCCTCCAGTACAGTGTTCAATAGAAGTGGTAACAGTAGTCATCCATGTTTATTTCTTTGTAGGGAAAGTTCTGACGTTTTCAGGATAACATATGATGTGATCTAAGTTTGTCTTGGTTGACCTTTTTCTTTAAAAAAAAAAAAAAACTCCATTCTATGCTTAATTTAGTAGGAGCTTTTTATCATGAATGGTCTTGGGATGTGTCAAAGTGTTTTCTGTTCATCTGTTGATATGATCATGTAGGTTTTTGTCTTTTATTCTATTATAGTTCAATAATTATTTTATATGCCAAACAAAACTTGCATTTTTGTGTTAAATACCATTAGTCATAGTGAATGATACTTTTATATGTTAAAAACTTTTTGGATAATGTTTTCTAAAAGATTTCTTCCTCTGTATTCATAAGGCATCTTGGAGTATAATTTTTTCTTATAATGTCTTTTTATAGTTGTGCTACAAGGGTAAACTGGCCTCATAGAATACATTAGGAGCTTGTCTCTTCTTGTTACTAATGCTTTTTTTTATTTCTTTCTTTTAAGGGGTTTTGAAAGACAGGAAGTAATTCTTTAAAGATCTGGATCGATTGTCTCATCTCTGGCATTTGCTTGTATTTTAGTTTCTGTTTTTGAAAAGAGCTCAATAAAAAGAAATCATTTCTAATGCCTTAACATTTGCTTCACCAATGAAGTCATCTTGCCATGGGAAAGGGATTAAGTCTTAAGAACAATCCCACAAACATGGAAGGGGATCCTTCTCTAGAAGAATCTTCAATTGAAACATCAGCCATCCCATAACAATCATCAACATAAGGACCCCAAGATGGTAAGTAATAAGCATATGAGATTTTTATCCACTAAGTTAGAAGGTAATTTATCATGCAACAATAAAATAATAATACACATAGCAATTAATGTAGTATACTGTTCTGGACTGGAACCTCAAAAAAAATGACATTAGTAGAAAACTTGCCAAATATGAAGTAAGTCTGTAGTTTGTTCAATGATTTGGTAACAACATCATCTTCTCAGTTTTCTTATACAGAGTATTGTTCCCCATGATGTTCCTGTTACAAGACTAGAGAACACAAAAATAGTCTGTACTATCTTTGCAACTTTCAATAAATATATTTTAAAGTAATTTTGAAGTAGTTTTATGTTTACTGAAAGTTGTATTCAATAAATACATTTTTGAAGTAATTTTGAAGTAGTTTTATGTTTACTGAAAGTTGCAAAGATAGTACAGACTATTTTAGTGTTCTCTAGGTATCAATCTACCATATAACCCAGCTATGCCACTCTTTAGTATTTATCCTAAAGAAGTAAAATCAGCACATTTAGTGATACAGGTACATCAATATAGTTATAGTAGTGCCATTCACAATAGCCAAGTTAGGAACCAGCCCAGGTGCCTGTCAACATATAAATGGATAAATAAAATGTGGTATATAAACACAATAGAGTTTTACTCATCCATAAATAAGAATGAAATTATGGCATTTCTGGTAAATGGATGGAACTGGAAAACATGCTAAGCAAAATAAGCCAGACTCAGAAAATCAAGGGTTGAGTATTTTCTCTCATCTGTAGAAGCTAAACCAAAAAAGAGGGAAAAGGGGTGGGGGAAATTCCCATGAAAATAGAAAGGAGATCAGTAGAGTAGAGGAAGGAGATTGAGGGGGAGGAGGAGGGATAGGAAAAAAAGATGAATGGTGGAATTAAATTGACCAAATTATGCTATGCACATATATATGAATATACCATAGTGAATTTCACCTTTATGTGTACCTATAAAACACTAGTTTATAAGAAAAACTATAAATAAATAAAAGGAAGACCAGTAAAGTAAATAAATGGAAACAGAGGGAGGGAGGAGAGAAAGAAAAGTGGAAGTACTGGGGATTGAATTTGATCAAATTATATTCCATGCATGTATTATTATGTCAAAATGAACCCCAATATTATGTGTAACTATAAGGCACTAATAAAAATCTTTAAAAAGTTTAAAAATTAAATTTGAGGTGTTAATTTGCAGCAAAACAAAAACAAATTTTGTGTTCAGGGGATAAATGGACAAACAGGTAGAAAATAGCAAAGCATCTTTTGTATCTATAACCATTAGATGCACATGTATATCTGCTTCAGGAAGACACAATCAAGATCCAAGGATCCTCCTTTTCTTTCTTCTTCCCCATCATACTTCACATTACCAAGTCACCAGTTTGAGTGTCATTAACCATTTTTTTAAAGATACGTGTACATGCCTCCCATATCCCACATAGCCCCATTTTCAAATATTGTATGGTCATGTATCTATAGGAATCCACTAAAGACTTTGTCAGGTCTATGATTTATGGACATGAGAAGCAAATATTGAGAATTGTCACTGACAGGGAACATAAATCACATTTCTGTATTCAAGAGAGTATATTCTTGGTACAGGGTGAACTTGTTCACATGGTCAAAAGACAACCATGCCTTCAAAACTTTGAATAAAACTAGTAAGTGATTTTAATTATCTGGACTCTGTCAATAGTTAATTTTGGTACCACAGATTCTTTTGACATTCACATTACAGAATTATATTACATGTTACCAATATCCAAATTAAAAGAAGAGATACTGTCATGGTAAATAGTGGGCTAGGTGCAAAATAAATTTGTAAATATGGTGGTTAGGCCTTAACTTACTTCCAAACATATAGAAATAAAGATGTAGAAACACGGCACTATAGATTGGATTTTGCATGTACCCCAAAGGCCCATGCGTTGATGGCTTAGTTGCCAGACTGTGATGGTACTGGGAGATGGAGAACCATTTAGGTGGTGGGCCTAGTAGAAGGAAGTTAATCCATTGGAAGTATTGTCCTTGAAGGAGATATTTAAACCCTGGCCCCTTCATTTCTCATTCCTTGCTTCCCAGCTGCCAGAGGTGAGGATTTCCTCTGCCACACACCCTCCAAGATGTGTGTTCCCTTGATACACACCCAAAAGCAATGGGCCAACTGATCTCTGCAGTCAAGAACTGAAATAATAATTTCCTCTTTTTAAGTTGATTTTTCTAAGCTATTTCTTACATTAATGGAAAACTTATACATACAATTGGTACTAAACTGTGGGACCATTGCTGTGACTTTACCTCAAATGATGTAGAGAAGCCTTTGTGGGTGGAGTTTAGAAAAGTGTGCAGAAGTGGCATAGAGAATGCCTAAAATTATATAAGCAGAGTTTAATGGGTGAAGACTCAAAACACCAGGATGCTAATATGAATATGGACAATAAAGGTTATGTTCATGAAGTTTCTGATGGGAATAAGGACTATATTCAGAATCGGACTAGAGGTCATCCTTGTCATATGTGGAATTTTAATGCATATGTCCTTGCCTTGACACTTTGTTGGAAAGACTGAGTTTAAAGGTGATGGATAATGTATCTGGTGGAGGAAATTTCAAGGCAACATAGTATTTAGCCAACAGCATGAGGATTATAGTGAAAGTAGGGATTTACCTAGATTTACGGTGAGTGTCAGGAGAAAAGAAGAGCAGAGTGCAAACTTGGTAAACCTTGCCTGGCCAGAAATGGTGTGTACTTAAAGGAGCTGCCAAGAAGGGTACAGTTGCCAAATAAATTAGCACCATTAAAAGGAAACCAAGTACTTTGTACCAGAACATCAGGAAAGAGGCTTTAAGTGCGTCTCAGACATTCCCACGCATCACAGGCTGAAAAGAATAAAAGTGTAAACTTATTTTTAAAAACTTCTATTTGAGAAGAGAGCCCTAGGGTTTTCCACTTGCACAGGGTTGTCTAGGGAATTGTACCCCCAGGATTAATTTCCCTGTGTTCAGGCCACAAAAGCACTCAGAGGATGCTGCAGTATTGGTTAATAGGCCTGGATGCAGCTCATGTCAGCAGCAGACCTTGGCATTGTCCACATGATTCTGTTTTTACAGTCATGCAGAATGAGTTATAACACATGGAGGATCCTACTGAGATGTCAAAGGAAAACTGGAGAGGCCAACTAGGTGTGGCAAGGTCATTGTTCCTTAAAGCAGCTTCTAAGGAGGTAATGTGTGAAGCCATGATATTGAAATCAGAGGTGCACTGGAGTCCCCAAAAAGTTGGAGATGATAGGAACATATAATGCCTATCAAGGAAAGCTGCAGACCGCAAGAAAGACAGTCTAAGAGAGTGACCAAAAGGGCTTCAGTCAGCTAGGATAGTGGGGTGGGGTGTCCCAAGCACTGTGGAGCTCACACTCCACCAAAGTGTGCCCAGGATGACACACATGGAAAATTAGAATGTAATATCACCCTTCTGAGTTTTGGTGTTGCTTTATTCCCATTACCTCTTGAATCCAGGACCTTGTGCATGAGAGGCAAGCACTCTACCAATGAAGCTATGTCCCCAGCACCCCCTCCCCTATTGCTCCTTTATGTTACCTATTTTTCCCTTTTGAAATGGCAGTGTTTACCCTGTTCCATTGTAGTTTGGAAGCATATAACTTGTTCTTTTTATTTTTACAGGGGCTCACAGTTGTTTGCCTTCAGTTTCAAAGATGTAGGACTGGACTGTGGAGCAATGTTGCAACTACTAAGACTTGGGGACTCTTGGAGATGAACTGAATACATTTTGCATTATGAGATTTCCTTAATCAGCTTTGTGTTGCTATGGCCAAAATACCTGGTATAAACAGCTCAAAGATGGAAAAGTTCATTTTGGCTCATAATTTTGGAAGTTTTAGTCCATAGTCAGACAGCTTCATTATTCTGGGACTGTGATGAGGTGGAATATCATGGTAGAAGGGCATGAAAGAGGAAATCTACTCAGCTTCTGGCAGTAAAGAAGCAGACAGAAAAAGTAAAAAAAGAGAAAGAGATCAGGGAGCAGACAAGCCCAAGTCATGGTCCCAGTAACCTACTTCCTCCAACAAGCACCCACCTCCCAGTGGTCCATTCAGTCATTAGATATTAATACACTGGTAGGGTTAGAGTCCTCATGATCCAATCACTTACCAAAAGCCCCATCTTTGAACACATGAGACTTTTGGGAACATTCCTGATCCAAAATATAACTCCACCCCTGACCACCAAAATTTTATTCCCATTTCACAATGCAAATTGTATTCAGTCCTTCTCCAAGAGTCCCATAGTTTTAGCAGTTCCCATGTTGCTCAAAAGTTCCAAGTCCAAAGTCTTCTCTGAAATGCAAGAAAACTCTTTACTATATAAGCCCCTGAAAAAATAAAATTCAAGTTCAATATACAATAACACAAAGTGAACAAACTCATTTCAAAGGAAAGATAGATGGCACGGAAAGAAGGGATAAGACCAACACAAAACAGAACCCCAGCAGGTCAAACGTAAGTCCTGTAGCTCCTGGCATCTGAGACACCCAGTAGGGAGATGTGGGCCCAAAAGTGCTTATGTAGCCCCACTTCTGTGGCCTTGCTGGCAGCAGCCTCCATGGTCTCCCTATTGGACTAGCCCTGATCACTGACCACAGTTTTCCTCTGCAGGTATTTCACACTGCAGCTTTGACTTTATTTTCAGTTTCACACATCACTCTCACAGGGACTCCCTGTAGGGATTTTAACCCTGGGACATATTTCCTGCTCTCCCAGGCCTTACTTTTAAATCTAGGTTGAAGTCTCTGTGACCCTGTAACTCCAGCATTCAGCATTCCTGTATAAACGCTGACACATGGATAATGACCAGGTGTATCATCAGCAGAAGTAGTTGCTCGATGTACTTTGACACAGCAGCAGCATCCTCCGTGGGCCTTCGTGACTAAAAAAGGTGAAATAAATCCTGGGAAACACAAAGGAGACACAAGTAGATATGGACAAGGAAAAACTCATAAAAAAATGAGAAGTGGGTCAATGAGTCCTGAGTGCTCAGGGTTAGGAGAGGGATAGGTGATAGAAACAAGACTATACTAACACAATGTCAGGCACAGAGGATGCAGTGCTGACCACTGAATCCCCAAACATTACTCTCTGATAAAAGAGGTGGGAGATGTGATTTACCATATATTACTTTCACTAGATAGCACAGAGACTATCCTGACCTCCAAAATTCAGAAAAATGCTGTTGCAACCATTTCAATTCAGAGAACTTTAACAGGGCAATATCCCACCACCTTGTCTCTGCATTAGCCTGAATTAAAGACAGTTCAGGTGGCATGACTTTCAAATTTTAATTCACATATATTAAGAATCACTCTTTGTGATGTATTATTTTATAGAATTTGAAAAATAGTATCATTACCACAACATTACAGTATCATAGAGAATAATTTCATTGCCCCAATGAACTCTTCTGTACTCTACCCATTCAACCTTCTTTCCCCAGCCTGTAAGAACCACTAATCTATTTACTATATCTGTAATTTCATCCTTTTCTGAGTGTCATGTAAATGGAATTACATAATATGAAGGTTTTCAGACTGTTTTTTTTCACTTACTATTGTGCCCTTAAGGTTTTGGAAGAGTATCTCGTGATGGTTTAGATTTCTATATTCCTAAGGAATAAAGGTTCATTGGACATTGCTATAGCTCTTTTGGAGAAATGTCTATTTACGTGATTTACCAGCTTTTAATTGTAGTATTTTTTCCTTTTGTTTTTGAGTGTTGAGAATGTTTTACATATTTTTACCATAGACCCCACCCCTGTCATCTATGAAATCTACAAACATTTTCTCTAATACTTTGGGTTGCTTCAATAGTGTATTTTTAATCAAAAAAGTTTTAATTCTAATGAAGTTTGTATTAATAAGTTTTCTGCTAGTATAATGAAATACCTGAAGCCAGGTGACTCATGAAAACTGTTTATTTTGGAGGATGCAAATCCAAACATCTTGGCACAGGCTCTGGGAAGAGCCAGCTTGACTGCCTCGCCTCATAGAAGGTAGTGTCATGGTAGTAGTTCTTGTGTAAGAGTGATTACAAATCAAAAGATAAAAATCCAGAACTTGGTGAGAGTCCAGTCTTTCAGCTTTCCCTTAGGTCTCACCTCTGAAATGTCTCACCCCATCTATCAGCATCACCATACTAAGGACCAAGCTTCCAATACATAAACCATGAGAACACACTTAATACATTTGCAAACCATAGAAAAATACAATTTGTTTTTTTTCTGTCACTTGTGATGTCATGTATTAGAAACCTATGTTTCACATAAATTCATGAGTCTTTATCCCTTCATGTTGTCTTCTGTGGGACATGTAGTTTTAGCTGTTACATTTAGTCCATGAGATATTTTGAGTCACATAAGTATACGGTGTAAGAGAAGAGTCCAACTTGGAAATGGGTATCCACTTTTGCCAGCAACATTTTCAGCAGAAACAAAAAAAATTGATTTGTCCTGGCAATCTTATAAAATCCATTCATTGATTAAGTCCCTTTCTACTGTAAGAAGAGAATACATGAGACTGATTAATTTATAAAGAACAGGGATTATAAATTACATTTCTGGAGTCTGGAAAGTCCAAGATCAAGATGCCAAAAGGTTTGGTCACCCAGAGATTATGTTCCAAGATTCACTGCATCTTCTAGAGGAGAGGAGTGCTGTGTCCCCACATTGTGGAAGGCTGAAGGGCAAGAGGTCCAAATGCATTGACAAGTTTTTTTTATCAGGGTCTTAATCCCAATTGTGAGTGCAAACCCCACATGGAAAATTCACCCCTTATAAACCCCAGAGTTAACACTATCACATTGGAAAGCTTGAATTTTAGAAGAGACACATTCAAAGCATAACATTATTTTCTAGTCTGCCTGCCCCAAATTCTCACATACAGATCACATTCCTTCAAAAGCCTCAAAAGTCTTAACTTACTTCAGTATCAATGCAAATTTCTCAACTCCAGAGTCTCATCTAAGTCAAATATAGGTCAAACTCAAGGGAAGATTCATTATGAGGAAAACTGATGTCTAGCTGGGAATCTGTGATAACAGACAAATTATATGCTTTCAAAATACAATGGTGCTTACACAAATGGTATGACTCTACTTCATGTACAACCATAGAAACAAGTTGACCCCATTTGTTTATAATGAATCAAAATAAATAATTAAATAAAAATGATGAAGGGATGCTATGAACAGTTAAATACAATGTTGAGAAGGGCATAGGACAGACACTTCTGTTTCAAAAGAGGACAATATAAAAAAAAAAGTAAGGAGTAAAACTTCTCAAGTAAATCCAAAACTCAACATGACAAACAATATTAGATCATAAAGATTAATAATAATTTCTTTGAATCTATGTCTTGCCATCTGGACATACTGGAGTGAAGTTTGACTCCTTAAGGCCCTAAGGGCCACCCCTATGGCTTTACTGGATTCTGCCCATGCCACAGCCCTCACAGTTGGAGTCAGCTGCTTGCTTACCACTTTTCAGAACTGATATTACATCTTTGTGCTCTGCAGTTCTGGGGTCTCAAGGACATCACTGACCCCATTGCTCCACTAAGCACTACTCTAGCCAAGTCTCTCTGTGGTGGCCCCAATTCCAGAGTTCCCTGGGCATTAACTTTATAGCTGCTCTGCCTGCTGGAGCAGGTCTCTAATACCCTTTCAAAACTAGATAGAGCTGTGGAGGTGGGGCATGCCTGTAATCCTGATGACTTGGGAGGCTGAGACAGGAGGGTCACAAATTTGAGACTAGCCTAGCAACTTAGTGAAACCCTAAGCAACTTAGCAATACTCTGTTCCAAAATGAAAAATAAAAAGGACTGGGGATGTACCTCAGTGGTAAAGTGCCTCTGGGTTCACACCCCAGCACTAAATAAATAAATAAATAAACAAACAAACAAACAAAAACTAGGCAGAGAATTATCCCTCCTCCTCTATATAATTAGCACCACACAGACAGTGCTAAGGCCTGCCACTTGCATGCTCCCGAACAGTGGTCTTAGGCATAGGTGTTCCCACCTAAGAAATGGGAAAGCCAGGGAGCACTGTGCTAGAATTCAGGAAACAGACTTGAGGCTGTCCTGAGCATAGAGCCCCCAGGTCGCCTGCTTGTCCTAGGGTACTCACATAATACCCTAGAATTCAGGACAGGCAATGGGCATGGCTGCCTCAGAGATTGCTTGAATGCCTTTGGCTCATTTCACCATTGTGTGTGTGTGTGTGTGTGTGTGTGTGTGCGCGCGCGCGCGTGCGTGTGCTCACACACTGGGGATGGGACCCAGGGCCTCATACGTGCTAGGCAAATGCACTACCACTGAGCTTAACTCCTGTCCCACCCACTTTTTCGAGTAATAGCGCCTGAGTTCCTTCTAGCACTACCAATCTCCTTGTTATCACTGTGCAAACCTTTTCTTTATTCTCCTAAGTATGCTTTTATTTTTCTTTACATGACCAGGCTAAGAATTTTCAATATTTTGTATCCTTCTTCCCTTTTGATTACAAATTCCATCTTTAAATTGTTTCTCTTTTCTTACATTTTAAAACTACTTAATAGAAGCCATGCAGCTTTTTCAGAATTTTGCTGATTAGAGATTTCTTCCACAAAATATTGCAGTTCTTTGCTCTTAAGTCCTGCCTTCCACATATCCTAAAACAAACATAATTCAGCTATATTTTGAGAATTTATAAAAAGGAAACACTCTCCTCTAGTTTCCAGCATTTCATCATTTCAGTCTGAGACTTCACCAGAATAGTCATCATTGTCCATATTTCTATGTTGATGTCATCACCCCCCTTAGGTAGTCTCTAAGAAAAAAAAATGCGCTTTCTGCAGCAGTCTTTCCTGAGTCCTCCAGAGATTCCCCTTAACACTGCATCATGCGACAGGCTTTTTTTCCAGCATTCACTTCAATATCTAGTTCACAATATCTAGTTCAAGAGCCACATCCATACAAAAGGTATTTTATAGCAAGATCCTCATTTCTCTTGCTCCAGTTACTGTCTGTTATGGTTTGGATATGAGGTGTCCCCCAAAAGCTCATGTGTGAGACAATGCAAAAAGGTTCAGAGGAGAAATGATTGGGTTGTGAGAGTCTTAATCCAATCAGTGATTTAATCCCTTGATAGGGGTTAACTGAGTGGTAACTGAAGTGGTAGGGTGTGACTGGAGGAGACTGCAATTGAGGCGTGGCTTTGGGGTATATTTTTTTGCATCTGGAGGGTGGAGACTCTATCTCTCTGCTTCCTGATCACTGTGATGTGAGCTGCTTCCCTCTGCCACCTTCTCCCACCTTGATGTTCAGCGTCACCTCAAGCCCTGAGGAACGGAGTCTGCCTTCTATGAATTAAGATCTCTGAAAAATGTGAGCCCTCAAATAAACTCTTCCTTCTCTATAATTGTGTTGGTCAGGTCATTAGTCACAGCAACGAAAAAGATGACTAAAACACTATCTTAATCTATTTGTGCTGCTATAACAATACCTGAGACCAGGTAATATTTTTAAAGGTTCTAGAGATTAAACCTGGTGGCACTCTACCACTTACCAACATCTCCAGCCTCTTTTTACCTTTTTATTTTGAGATGAGAGTCCCACTAAGTTGTCCGGGCTTGGATCCTCCTGCATCAGCCTCTCAAGTAGTTGGTATTATAGACACACGACACCATGCACACTGGCACTAGGTAATTTTTAATGAACAGAAATTTGTTTCTTAATGTGATATATATATATATATATATATATATATATATATATATATATATATATATACAATGGAGTATTACTCAGCCATAAAGAAGAATGACTTTGTGGCATTTGCCAGTAAATTGATGGAACTAAAGACTATCATGCTAAGTGATATAAAGCCAGACCTAAAAAATCAAGGCCAAATGTCTTCTCTGATATGCAGAAGTTATTCCAAAATAAAGTGGGTTAAAAAAATGGAAGAAAGTTCATTTATTCCTCTGAATAAATGGGGAGGAATAAAGGGGAGGCAGGTTGGAATAGGGAAAGGCCATGGAATGAATCTGACCTAACTTTCCTATGTACATATATGAATATACCATGAATATACCACAGTGAATCTCACCATCATGTATATCCACAAACATATTTTTTAAAACTCTGTAAGTAAATAGCAGAAATAATAGTAGAATAAAGGGAACACAGGGAAGGAGAAGAGTAGGTAAAGGGGGAAGTACTGGGGACTGAATTAGAACAAATTATATTCCATGATTTTATAATTACATCAAAATAAATCCTAATGTTATTTATAATGAAAAACAACAAATAAAAAAGAAAGAAATTTGCTTCTTGCATTTCTGGATTCTGTGAAGTCCAAGATTAAGGTGCCAATAGATTAGGTTATCTGGTAAGGGCTACTGTTTTCTCCCAAGGTGGTAACTTATTACTGCATGCTCTGGAGGAGGGGAATGCTATGTCCTCACATAGTGGAAAGTGTGAGGCAAGAACTCCCAATACTACATGAAACGTTTTTAAGAGAGAGAAGACCATTAAGTCTACAAAACTCTTAAAGCCTCCAGTGCTTAGTACTAATATATTGACAACATCTGAAGTTTTGAAAGTTTAATTCAAACCACATCAAACTTAAAATGTAAATGTTACATTTTAAGGGTTCCTCAATTTTATTGCAGTAATCTGTAGGTGTAACCTTTTACCAATACCACAAAATCTTGATTACCAGCAATCTGTAGTAGGCGTTCAAATCAGGAAGTCTGAGTTGACTTCTTTTTCAATGTAGTTTTGGCTGCTCTGGAGCATTTGCATTTTCATATGAATTTTAGAGTCAGCATGCCATTCCCTGAAAAAATTAAAATTTTTAAAAAGGAAGATCGGATTTCCAGTGGATTGTCTTGAATCTGTAGATCCACTGGAAAATATTTCCATCTCGAAAATATCAATCTTTCTGATCAATGACCATGGGAATATTTTTACATATATTTAAAAGTTATATTATTTCTTTCATATATTTTGTGTTATCAGTGTACATGCCTTATACTTATTTTGTCAAATTTACTAAGAATATTTCATGTTTGATATTTTAAATAAAATTCATAAATTGAGTTGCATTTTTTATATCATTTAAAATATATATACACAGTTATTTCCCTTTAAAAATTGACCTTTTGTTTCCAACCTGGTTTTTTGGTTCCAATCTTATTTTAGTGGATTACTTTGAACTTTCTATACATAATATCATGTTATTTATAAAGAGACAGAGTTTTAAATCCTCTTCATTCACAATTTCTCATATTTATGTTTTCAGCCTCACTGCCCTGGATAAATCTCCCAGCTAGGGTTGAGTAAAGTGGCAAAGGTAGACATTTGTCTTTTTCCATTCTTTTTGAAAGTACTGGGCTTTCCACAATAACTGTACATTGTTTTCAACAATGCACTTTAAAAAAACAGAATTCTCTTTCTAACGTTATTTATTTATTTATTTATTTATTTGTTATTTATTTGTTTATTTATTTATTTTTATGTGGTGGTGAGAATCAAACCCAGTGCCTCACACATGCTAGGCAAGCACTCTTCCACTGAGCCACAAACCCATCCCGACAATGTACTTTTTAAACTAAGAATGTCTCTTTCTAAGCCCAACTTGGTGAGAGGTTTTATCTTGAGTTTAGGATTGTTGTATGCTTTTTCTGTATCTTTTGAAATGATCGTACAATTCTTGCCCTTTATTCTAGCAATATGGTCCTATACATTATTTTGTGTTTTGAATACATTTGCATCCCTGTGATAAAATATATTTAGTCATAGAGAACAATTCTTTTTTATGTTTCACATCTTGATTTACTAGTATTCTGATGAGATTTTTAGTTTTTATATTCATAAAGGATATTGGTCTGTAATTTTCTTCTAATCCTTTGCCTATTTGTATAAACTGACCTCATGGAATACTTTTAGTGGTGTTCTCCTCTTTATTTTTCAGGTGTAGGGCTATTTGTTTTAATTTTGATTGTTTTTGAAAACTTTGGGAAAGAATATTTTTAATTCTTTCAATATTTAGGATAATTCACCAGGGAAGTCTTATCAACCATGGCAGGGAATTTACTCCTAACACCAATCATGTGAACTTCCCCAGCTAAGGTGGTTGAGATCTTAGCCTTGGCATTATCTTGATCTGGATTTCTGATCCAGAGAAATGTTGAGATACGTGTATATATCATTGTGAGCTGGTAAGTCATGCAGTAATTTGTTATGCAGAACAGATAAGTAAAGCGTCTTACAATGAAATGTAGTGAGCTCTCCTAGATCAGATCATAGAACAGAAAAATTACTTTACTGGAAAACACAATAAACATGAATGAAGTCTTTACTTCAGTTAATAGTTTGATATTGTCACTTTATCAGTTTCCATAAATGCCCTTTGGTAAGATAATAACAGTACAGGAAGCAAGATAGTATATAAAATATCTGTACTATCTGCACTTTTCTGAAAAATTTTTTTTCATCGTAAAATTAATTTTAAAGTGCAACATTAGAAAAAAGAATATGAAAAACACTGGACTTTGGAGATAAATATACATGTTGGGAGACAATAGTGAGGTGGTTTTTCTTATTATCTACCGTTGTAAACCCAGGTGCACCTGCTTCAAAAAGACTTCATCAATCTCCAGGGACTCTACTTCTCTTTCTCCTTTTCCATAATATTCCCCATTACCCAGTTATAAGCTTCAGCATCAGTGATCATTGTTTCAAATAGAGATGCCTGCATCTCACACGTACTAGAAACCCCCATTTGGATACATCCTCTGGTGGTACAGTTGAAGGATCCCAGTAAAGATTCTTTTGGAATACATGACTTCTAGACACTAGAAGTCAAAAGTGAGAATTGTCAATGATAATAAACACAAATCACATTTCTGCATTCATGACAGTATCTTCAACCTATAGGATTAAGTTTTCAAATGAAAATTATACCTTCAAGCCTTTGAGAAAACCATCTGATCATGAAGATATTTTCATTCAACGAACTCCCATGAATTCACTAAGATAAAATATTCTGTTGACCCATTGTGAAATGGATATAACTGGATGATGCCATGCTAAGTAAAGTAAGTCAGACTCAGAAAGTCGAGAGTTCAGTTTTGTTTTGTTTTGTTTTCTCATATGTTGAAGCTAAAAAAAAAAAAATAAGGAAAAAATAGTGGGGGAATTATCATGAAAATAGAAGGGATATCAGTGAAGCCAAAGAAAGGGATTATGGGGTGAGAGTAGGGATGTGAAAAGGGAGGAATGGTGAAATGAAATTGGCAAAATCATGCTATGTACACATACGAATATACCACATTGAATTTTACCTCCATGTAGTCTAATAACTTTTTTAAGTATATAGTAAATAATTATTTATGGTTCCACTCCCGTGCAGTAGCACACCTGAACTTCTCACTCCTATCTAACTATAATTTCATATCCACTGATCAACATTTCTTCATCCCATGTTTTCCTCTCTACTATCTGCAGCCTCTGGTAACTGCAATTCTACTCTCACTTCTTTTATGATTTAGATATAAGTTGTCCCCCAAAAGCTCATGTGCGAGACAATGCAAGAAAGTTTAGAGCTGAAATTATTGAGTTATGAAACCCTTAAACTAATCAGTGCATTAATTCCCTGAGAGGGATTAAATAGATGGTAACTATAGGCAAGTGGGATGTGGCTGGAGGACGCAGGTCATTGGGTGTGTGCCTTTGGGGTATATATTTTGTCCCTGATCTGAAGTGTGTTAGTGTGTTAGTACCTCCCTCTCTCCTCTCTCTCTCCCTCTCTCTCTCTCTCTCTCTCTCTCTCTCTCTCTCTCTCTCTCTCTCTCTCTCTCTTCCTCTATTTCATTCCTGATTCCATTTTCCCATCTACTTATCTCTGCCATACTCTTCTGCCATGATGTTCTGCCTCATCTCGGGCCCCAGAGCAATGGAGTTGGCCTATGGACTGAGACCTCTGAAACCATGAGTGCCAAATAAACCTTTCTTCCTCTACATTGTTCTTCTTAGGTCTTTTGGACACACCAATGAAAAAGTTGACAAAAGCAACCTCTGTGAGATCAACTTTTTAAGTTCCATGTATGAACAGGATCATGCAGTAGTGTCTTCCTGTGCTTCACTTATTTTGCTTAATATAATTATCCACAATTCCATCCATTTCTGTTACAAATGATAGGATTTCATTCTTTTATGATTTAAGGGTATTCCATTTTCTTTATCCAGTAGTACCACATTATTCATTCATCACTTGATAAATACTTCCATTGTTCCCGTGTCTTGGCTATTGTGAATAGCCCTACAATAAACATGGAAGGCAAATGTAACTTCAAAATACTGATTTCATTTCCTTTGGGGATAAATACTCAGTAGAAGAGTAGTAGAATTGATGGATCATATGTTAGTTCTAGTTTTATTTTGTTTTGTTTTGTTTTGTTTTGAGGAAACTTCATACTGTTTTTCACAGTGGCTACCCTAATTTACATTTCCACCAACGCTTTGCAAGTGCTCTCTTTTCTCCACATCCTCACCAGACTTATCTTTTGTCTCTTTGATAGTAGCTATTCTATCTGGAATGAGGAAATATCTCATTGTAGTTTGGATTTGCAGTTTCCTGATGTCATGTTGAACCTGTTGACTGCTTGTATATCTTCTTCTTTTTTTCAATTTGAGATCAGTCATTGTTCATTGACTGACCAAATTACAAAAATACCACACCAGACACTAGTTTATTCTTCTAATAAGTCTATTATCTGGACTTAACTGTTTCCAGAATCTCTACCTTCCACAATATGCACAATATGGGTGCTTTTTTCTTGAATCAACCATGTGCAGAAGTTGATTTAAAGGATCACAGGAAATTATCTTTTTCTCTGAAATACTTTTCAACAGTATAGATCACATGAATCAGATCCTTTATGTAGATGATGCCACATTTACCATGAGATTGAGGAATCACAGTGTTTTCTGCCAAGGCAATTGCTCCTTACTGACTTTTCATAACCATGCTTATAGATTTATTCATCCCCATGTAGCACATGGTTCCAACTTATTAACAGTAATCAACTTCTTAATTGAAGCCTGGTTGAGCTTAACAAAGGTATCATTGAAGCTTTGGCAAAAGTGAAAAATCTGCAACCCATTTCAGATAATTGGTCTCAAACCATTGATGCCTCTGATCCTTACTGACAAACACCAATTTGGGTTCTGCAGGTACATATCTAAAAACAGGCTATCTAATGGCTTTTCCTGCCATCCTACTGTTCAAATCTCAGTTCTATGCATCTTCCAATATTCTTTTCAAATAGTACTTAGTTGTTTTTATTTTTGTTTTTGTTTGTTTTGCTTTTTTTTGTCAAGGATAAGCTTTTTCTTGTCATAGATAAGCTTTTCCTTGTCATAGATAAGCTTTTTCCTTGCCATTCAAAGCATCTTTTTGGAGAATGACTTTCTCAGGTACATGATCTTCAGTTTTACAAAATTCACTCACTTTTACTGAAGTGTTTCTGCCACAGCAGGAAACTTCTTTTTCTTCTCCTAGGCACCCTCCATGGTTTCGACCAGGGAAGAGTTGCATGTCTTCTTTTCAGAAATATCTATTTGGGCTTACTGATTGTTTTTTAATTGGGTTGTTTGGATTTGGGGGTGGGATTTTTTGGGGAGATTCTTTATGTATTCTGAATAGTAACCACTTTCAGATATACAGTTTGCAAACATTTTCTCCCACTCTGTAGATCATTTCTTCACTCTGTTGACCATTTATTTTGCTTTTTTTTTAGCTTGAAGTAATCCCAATTGTCCATTTTCCCTTTTGTTTCCTGTGCTATCAGGGTCCCATCCAAATACATTATAGCTTTGAATGTCCTAAAGTCTTTCCCCCATCTTTTTTCTAGTTATTTCATAATTTCCAGTCTTAAATTTAAGTCTTTAATTCATTTTGATTTGATTTGTTTAACTGATGGGAAATGCAGGTCTACTTTCATTCTTCTGCATGTAGTTATTCAGTTTTCCTAGCATATTTTACAAAGATTGTAAGATTGTCCTCTCTTGGGCTGGAGTTGTGGCTCACTGGTAGAGCACTTACCTCCTGTGTGTGAGGCACTAGGTTTGATTCTCAGCACCACATGTAAATAAATGAATAAACAGTCCATCAACAACTAAAAAATAGTTTTAAAAAAGATTGTCTTCTCTGAAATGCATGTTTTTAGTACCTTTGTGGAAAATTAGTTGGCTGTAGATCATGAGTTTACATCTAGGATCTCTGCTCTGCTCCATTGGTCTATGTATCCATTTTTATGTTGATACCATGCTATTTTCAAGTCAGATGATAATGCCTACTTTTCATTTTGCTCACGATTGCTTTGCTATTAAGGGTATGTTAATCAGATTTTTATAGCTGTGACAAAAATACCTGTCCAGAACAACTTAGAAAAGGAAAAGTTTATTTTGGTCTCATGGTTTCAGAGATTCAGTCCATGGTCTGCCAATATCATTGCTCTGGGCCCAAGATGAGGCAGGGCCTTATGGGGAAAGAACACAATGGAAAGAAGCTACTCTGTTTGTGGGAAGCCAAGAAAAGAGGAGGGAAGAACCAGGGAGCAAGATATAATCCTCATGGACATAACCCCAGAGACTTACTTTCTACAGCCAAGCCCTACATCCTACAGTTACCACACAGAGCAGTAGTTCTTTTAAATTATTAATCCGTCAAATGGATAAATTCACTGACTTGGTTATAGTTCTCATAATCCAATAATTTCACCTTCTACATTAACACAGGAGCTTTTACAGGACACCTCATATCCAAACAATAGCATAGGTTTATTGTGATTCCATACAAATTTTAGGATTCCCTTCATGATAGAAATTCAGAACGGATTAGGTATAGAGTGAATGTACCTCAGCATAACAAAGGCCATATATAATGCCAACAGCTAACAACATATTGTATTGAAAGACCTTTCTCTCCTTTCTGGAGCAAGACAAAGATGCTCACTTTCACTACTTTTATTCCACATAAGTAATGAAAGTCCTGGCCTGGAAATCAGGCAAGAGAAAGAAATAAAGAATGTTACAAATTAGAAAAAATGGAAGTCAAATTCTCACTTTTTGCATATGACATGATCTTATGTATAGAAAACCCAAAAGACTTTATCAAAAAGCTATCAGAACTAATAAGTAAATTCAGCAAAGTTGCAAGATACAAAATCAATAGACAAAAATCAATAATGTTTCTATACACTCTTAGCAAATTATCAAGTAGAAACAAATTTCCATTTACAATAGCTACAAAACATACGTAATCAAGACTTACTTTCAACTGCTACATAAAGAAGAAAAAAATATATACACATCAATAGGGTAATGTATGTTTATATATATGTATTATATATATGTGTGTTTTATATATATATACTGTATATTATATATACATATATATAAATGTGTGTGTATATAACGTACATGTATATATGTGTATACATATTATATATAACATATGTACATATGTATATAATGTATGTATATATAACATGTACATATGTATGTATATATAACATATACATATATGTATATGTGTGTATATAACATGTATATGTAACCTGTGTTATATGACATATATGATATATACAACATATATATGACATATGTATATATAACATATATACATATATAATATATAATACATGTTGTATAATGTTTAATCAGATTAAACATATGTACTTCCTGAAGCACTTATCCTTTTTATAGAAAAAACTTTCAAAATCCTTTCTTCTGGGAAATCATTGTCATCTACATTCACCCTACTGTATGATAGCACACCAGAATTACTTGCTCCTATCTGATTGTAACTTGGGACCCATTGATCAACATTTTCCCATCCTTCTTCCTCTTCTATTTTCTCCACATCTTCTGGTTAACCACGAGTCTACTCTCACCTTCTATAATGTCACCATTTATTAGATTCAATATATGAGTTGGATCATGTGGTACTTGTATTTCTGCACCTGGCTTATTTGATTTAACATAATGATCTTCAGTTCCATTCATTTTTTTCATGAATTACAGGATTTCATTTTTTATAGATGAATAGTAGTCCATTGTGTATATGTACAAGATTATTTTTATCATCTCTTGAAGGAAACTTAAGTTGCTTCCATTTTTCTGAGGAATAAAGTTAACCAAAGAAGTGAAAGATCTCTATGATGAAAACTATAAAATATTTATAAAAATAAATGAAGAGAACACACACAAAAAAGGAAAGATGTTCCAGGTAGACAGATTGGAAGAATCAATGTTTTTCTGATATAAATTACTTTTTTATTTAAAGTATTCTATACTCCTTATGGACGTTCTCCAGACTTTGCCACTTATTTTAATGCTAACTGTTAAACTACTTTTATATGTAAATAGTGTGAGTATTTTTCCCCACATGAGAATACTGACTATAAAAGGATGATATGCCACATGAATTAAGTGATTTTAATTAAAATTCTAAAAATCTATCTAGTTACATTTCTCCCACCCCACTTCACCACCCCAAAAAAATAAAGCCACAAACTGGATAATTGACTATGGGAAACATAGTCGAAGCTGAGATGATTAAAAATGAAATAAAAGTCCTTAAACCCATTTAAGTGGGCTATCCTAGATATAAGCCAAACAGTACCTATGGTATGCTTGACTCTAGGAAGCTGGAAGACCTCACAATCCCACTTAGAACATTTACCTTCAGTAGCCTTTTTTCCAGTTTTTGGCTCATAAATAAACATTTTGTTAATTATATTTTAGAAAAGTTTTTGCAAATCGTTTTAGTTACAAAGCTAACTTTTAAAAGCTCCCTAAAGTTAACTGGACAATAAGCTGAGCAGAAATCACATTACAAAAGGAAGGAAAGCCCCAAAAACCACTTTCTATAGAGAACCCAAGGTTCAGTTTTATTTATTTAAAGAAAAAAAAGAATCTTTTGCTCATACTAGAAAAAACTCAACCATAGATTTGGGATCTAGACTCAAATTACACATGCAGTGAGGACAATATGATACAACTGATTTTCTATTGCACTTGCCTACTTTTCATCTAATACTAACATTGTAAACAGAGCACAGCAACTAGTATTTGGAGCAATCCATTTAGTGTTGCAGTGTTAGCTATAGCATTACAGTTCTCTTCATTCTATTGTTCTTTTTGCATACCTCTTGAGTAAAGTGGTTTTGATATAGAAGTTCTTGCAGTTCTCCTTAGGAGGTCACCCATTGGTCATATTAACAACAATCTTGCAAGTTGTTGAATGTCTAAGAAGTTTGCAGTCAAAATAAGTTCAGAAGGCATTCTTTATTCAAATTCTAGGAATTCTTGGTCTCAACAGGAATATGGTCTTTTCCTCATCATTCTCGGGAGAAGGAACATCATCCTTATAGTGGTTGCAGTACTGAATGACCTTTGTAAATATTGCTGAATTAACATTTGGCAAAGGAGATGGGTCAGCAGGCCTTTCATTATCCGTTCACAAATCTTCCAACATGGTCTTGATAGTCACAGGTTGTGCTCTACATCAACTTCATGCTCTACATCAACTTTTGAATATCTCCCCATCAGAAATCTACACGTTAGTAGGGTGTGGTGGCACATGCCTGTAATCCCAGGGGCTGGGGAGGCTGAGGCAGGAAGATCTGAAGTTCAAAGCCAGCCTCAGCAAAAAGCAAGGTGCTAAGCAACTCAATGAGACTCTGTCTCTAAATAAAATACAAAAGAGGGCTGGGGATGTGGCTCAGTGGTCGAGTACCCCTGAGTTCAATCCGTGGTACCCACCCCCAGAAAAGAAAAAGAAATAAAAAGAGAATTCTACATCTTAATTGAAGGCATGAGGTTTAGTCTCAAGAAGATATCAGGCTGAGGGATGATAACAACAAGGCTGCATCTAGACAAGAAGAGAAAGGTAAAGAATAAAGTCATGGCAGTAAGAAAAATCAACATTTTCAAATGCTCATATTACCCAAAGTTATCTATGAATTCAATGCAATCTCTATCCAGATATCAATGATAATCTTCATAGATCTAGAAAACCCATTTATCTCATGTTAAGTAGAGTTCTTACATGAGCTAAATGTCTTCACAAGATCTATTTTCCCTTTGATTCCAATGCATGCATTATAATCTAACATGATGTATACTGTGAATATCATCCTTCAACAAACTACACAGACACACACACATAGTGGTAGATCATAAAAGAACTACAAACAGTTCTAGTCAAGGAGTGACCCAATTCACATGATAATCAATGAGCCCACCTGTTAGTTTGGATCTGAAATGTCAACCAAGTGTTCGTGTGTTAAAGGCTTAGTTCCCAGCTTGGCTCTATTAGATAAAGAAGTAAGGGTACAATGGGAGGTCTTAGATCTCTGGGGTCCTTCTCTCAAAAAAGAAAACAGGTCCCCAGTCCCTTCCTCTTCTACTCTTTGCTTATCAACTGCCATGAAATGAACAGCCTCCTCTGCCACTTCCATCATGATGAGCTGCTACAGGACCAAAACCAACAGGAACAACCAACCATATACTAAAACCTTCAAAACTATGAGCCAAAATAAAACATTTTCCCTATACGCTGAGATTGTTAGGTATCTGTAGTAGTAACACACCCCAGTTAAGAGTTTGCACAGGTGCGGCCAATAGACATGCAATTGTACTAACATTATGTCACAGGTGCAGAAGACATAGGAAATGTCACTTCTACCTTGTGACCCATTTCTTTTAACTTCCATTCAAGCTATCACAGATAATCAAGTTATTAATGGACTAGGAGAATTTCCATTTTAAGTGTGGAGAGGGAATTCTATAGACCATTTCAAGAAATGTATTGAGAAAGAAAATATTAATGGCAAAGTGTTCATTAAAAGTTTGCCCTGACTGGGTGCGGTGGTACATGCCTATAATTCCAGGACTTGGGAAGCTGAGGTAGGAGGATTGCAAGTTCAAATCCAGCCTCAGCAACTTAGTGAGGCACTAAGTAACTCAGTGAGACCCTGTCTCTCAATTAAATATAAAAATGACCTGAGGATGTGACTCAGTGGTTAAGCACCCTGGGTTCAATCCCCAGTACCAAAAGAAAAAGAAAAAGAAAAAAAGTTTGCCCTGTATTCAGACATGGCTAAACCTCAAAAGAGTGAGTGAGTGAGTGAGTGAGTGAGTGAGTGAGTGAGTGAGTGAGTGAGTGAGTGAACCATCTCCAAACTAGGCAAGGGGCAGCCTCCCTATGGACTCCTCAATGTCCCAAATCTGCCGTGGATTCTAACATGGGCACCATCCTTCACAATAGGAGGACCAAACATTGCATTACCCCAACTCCATACCTGAAGTTGCTGCCCTGGGACAAGTTAGAGCACCTGCTGTCAGTGAACCAAAGAAGAAACAATGGGTCAAATATGGACTGTGGAGGAACCACAGGCTCAAGTGTGTGAAGTAGGAACTAATCATAGCATAAAGGGAATCAATGATAGTGACCAGCCAGAGGGGACAAGGCAAAGAAAACATAGTCGATCCACCCAGCAAAACACTCCACACAATGAAGGGTGGGGAAGACATGGCTGGGACTGTGGGGCAGCATGGGGTAGCCAACAACACAGAGGTCAGTGAAAAATGAATGGTGGAGTGTGGCATGAGCATTGCGCCTGAACTCTGCCTTTGTCCTCACATAGGAAGGGCCCTGGAAGAGGGAGAGAGCCACGGAATCGTGACAGGTCGCTTCACATTTCCCTTGGGAAAGGCTCTGACAGCGTCAGTGTTTAATTTTTCAATAAAAAATTCAGAGAGCTAAGCTGTCAATAAGTATAAATTTAAATAAAGTGTCACTAAATTAAAAAAATAATAAAATGGCACTAGAGTAGAGCTTCCTAAAGACATATAAAAAGCTATATCTTGAGAATTCCTGAAATATGTCCAATATTCCCTGTCAACTGCCTTCCAAATCTAATTCTAGAATCAACAACAATTGCATATCTTTTACTTCCATCCTATATCATTCAACTCCATTTACTTTATACATGCTTTTTGAGATTCTAGAGTTATTAGTGGATTACTGAAATTCCTATTGTATGTTGTTGTGAATTCTCATAGTTTTAAGTTGCATCAGCCTCCATTATCAGTCATATCTAACTTGCTCATAACTTAGTCATCCTTCACATTGTTTCCACTTCTCAGCCCCCTCATAGATCTCCATGGGATACATCCATAATCTACCTCAAACAACAGCTTTCTACTGACTACCTCCCTGTACTGTAAAAACACAATTTCCCGAAGGCAGTAAAAATGTGATTTCCTCATGTGCACATGCTTTAACTTGGTCTGAAAATCTTTCATTGACACCTGATAATATCATCATTTAAATGTGCGGAGAGTAGGTACTATGAGTAGGTTGGAGAGACAGGCTTACAAAGAAAAGCTTAGAAATGGAACATCACAAATTCTTCTAATGAGCACAGATGATAATAAGGTGGGGGAAATTGTGGACAAAATGAGCTGAGAAGTGATTCAGAAGAGTTTCATCCAAATGAGAGAAATTTGAAGACCTTTATTAACATAGTTTTCCCTATATTTTTTCTCATGTAATCATAACAGTAATGTAAAATAAATATTTAAATTTATATAAGGTGAAAGAATTTTTCAGTAATGTTAAGAAAATATTTCTTAAATATTTAAATCTGATAAATATTTCTGTGACAGTTTGTCACCTTATTCTTACATTGTGATAAAGTAATAATACATCTTACACTTGATGCAAATGTTACATCTTGAAATTTCTTAGGAAAAAATGGCAGTGTTAGCCAGGCACGGTGGTGCACGCCTGTAATCCCAGCAGCTCAGAGACTGAGGCAGGAAAATCATGAGTTCAAAGCCAGCCTCAGCAATTGTGAGGCACTAAGCAACTCAGTGAGACCCTGTCTCTAAATAAAATAGAGCTGGGAATGTGGCTCAGTGGTTGAGTGCCCTTGAGTTCAATCACCAGTACCCAAAAATTTTTTATAAATGACAGTATTAGCAAATACTGATTTAGTAGTAAGCATATACCTGATATTAGTCTAAGGCCTTCACATATTATCAGTTAATTCAATTCTCACTAGTCCCTCTCCCAAGATCCGGGTATGAATCTGGGCCAAGGTCCTATAAGAAATGACTAGAAGAATCTTGAGCTTGATTGTGTTAGTCTTCAGAGCCTTTGTTCACACTGTATATCAGATCTATATCAGAATGTCTTTTTTCTTATGTGATAATGCTCCTCTAGGACTAGATCCAGAAATATTATGCTATCACTTAGTCATGAAATTATTTTCCTAAATTAAATTTTATATGCTATATTAAATTGCTTTTTTGATTAGGTCAATGATCCACCAAGAATTATGTGTGTCATGTAAAATCAAAGTTCATATTTTTATTTTACTCCAATGAGTATTTGATTCCTAGAACATTTATTCAAAAGATGCATTTTTAAATAAGTGTTCTAGGAATCAAATATTCATTGCGTTAAAATAAAAACATGAACTTTGATCTAAAATAACATTAAGAACCAAATATTAATTAATAGATGAGTGAAAGGAAGTATAGTAATGGAAGGAGAATGGAAGAGTGGAGGGAGAACAGTAGGGTAGAGGGGGAAGGAAAAGGACAGCAGATCGCTAATTGAAATCAATTTGCTGATAACATATGAGTTTGTTGAGATGAACCCAATTACTACATATAACTATAAAGTTCTAAAAATAATAAAAAGAAAAAATGCATCATTTTCTCAAATAATTTTTAAAATTCTGATTGTTGCATAATAACTTATACATAATAGTGGGATTTGTTATAACATGTTCAGACATATGCATATGTCTGAACATGTTATAATTTAATCAAATTAATTCCCCTTTTCCCCTCCTCTCCTTTCCCTGGTCCACTTTGTCAACCCTGCTGGCCTCCCTTCTACTTTCACAAGATACCATTTATGCTTTTTTTCTTTCTAGCTTACATGTATGAAAGAAATATATGACCCTTGACTTTCTGAGTCTGGCCTATCTTATTTAGCATTATGCTCATCCATTTCCTGCAAAAGAGGAAATTGTGTCCTTTATAGCTGAGTAAAATTCCATTGTGTATATATACCACATTTTCTGTTTTTAATATATAGGGAAAGTTTTTTATGTTTTCATTAGTGCATTATAGTCATACATAATAATGGGGTTCATTTTGACATGTTCATAAATGTATATAACATATATTGCTCCATTCAATTCCCAGTATTTCCCTTTTCCCCTCCCCTTCGCTCTTCCCTTGATCTCCTTCCTCTACATTACTGGCCTTTCACTGATTGATTGATGGATTTCACTGGTGCATTATAGTCTTTCGTAAGAGTTGGGTTCATTTTGACATAATCATACATGCATGAAATTTAATTTATACCATTTCAGTCCCAGCGCCCTCCTCTCTCTCCCCTTCTCCCTCCCCCAATTCCCTTTCTTCTACTGGTTTACCCTTTACTCATTCATGTTATTTATTTTTATTGGCAATACTTTTAATTGTTCTTTATAGATATATGTAAAAGTAGAATTCACTGTGCTATACTTACATATGCACATGGCATGATTTTGTCAAGTTCATTCTGCATTTCCTCCCCTTTCCCATAGCTCCTCCCTCCCCTTCAATCTCCTACTCTGATGAATTTCCCGGTGTTCAATGACCGACACTCCTGCCCTCCTCCTCCCCTTACTTTGCTCTAGCTTCCACGTATGAGAGAGGACATCCACCCTTGATTTTATGCATCTAGCTTATTTCACATTTTCTTAATCCATTCACCTGATGATGGACATCTAGGCTGGTTCCATAACTTGGCTACTGTTATGAATTATGGTACTATCAATATGGGTATAACTATCGCTATAGTTTGGTGAGAATTTTATTGGATAAATATCATGAAATGGTATAGCTGGGTCATATGGTAATTTCATTCCTATTCTTTTCGGACCATACTTATTTCCATATTGGTTTTACTAATTTACAATGCAACCAATAGTGTATAAGTGTTCCTTTTTGCTTTCATCTTCATCGGCATTTAAACTTGTATTCTTGATAAATACCATTTTAACTGGAGTGTAATGAAATCTCAGTGTAGTTTTGATTTCCATTTTTCCAATTGCTAAGAATGCTGAATAGTTTTTAAAATTCTTTCTTCAATTCTCTATAATTTTCACTGAAGAAATCTTTCACTTCCTTGGTTAGATTGATTCCTAGGTATTTAGGAAATGAAATTGCTTTGGTTTTTTTCTGATTGTTTTAGCAGATTCATTGTTGGTATATATAAAATCTATAGATTTTGTATTGTTTTTATATCTATTTTTCTGTATTTGTTTTTAATCAGCTCTAGAAATTTAGAATTTCTAGAATTTCTAGAATTCTAGATATTCTAATGGTGGAATTTTAGATTATTCTATGTATAGGATCATATCAGCAAAAAGGGATAATTCGACTTCTTTCCTATTCATATCCCTTTTATTTCCTTTGCTTGTCTAATACATTGAAAAAGAGTGGTGAGAATGGACATCTTTATATTGTTCCTGACTTTAGAGGAAATTATTCCAGTTTTTCCCTATTCACTATGATGCCGTCTTTGTGTTGTTGTGTACAGCCTTTATTATATTGAGATAAGTACCTTCTATCCTTAGTTTCTTCTGTATTTTGTGAATGGGTGATGAATATTGAAGTTTTGTTTTTGTTCTGCATCTTTTGAGGTGATCGTATCATTTTTATCATTACTACTATTTATATGAAGAATTGTGTTTATTGATTTGCATACGTTGAAATGTTCTTGCATCCCTGGAATGAAACTAGCTTGATCATGATGTTTAATCTTCTTAATGTGTTTTTAAATATGAATTGATGATTTTTTTTAATTGTAAACAAATGGGATACATGTTGTTTCTCTGTTTGTACATGGAGTCAAGGCATACCATTTGTGTAATCATAAATGTTCATAGGGTAATGTTTGATTCATCCTGTTATTTTTTCCCTTCCCCTCCACCCCTCCCACCCCTCTTTTCCCTCTTTACAGTCCTTCCTTCCTCCATTCTTGCCCCCCTCCCTAACCCTAACCCAAATCCTACACTAACACTAACCCCGCCCACCCCCCATTATGTGTCATCATCCGCTTATCAGCGAGATCATTCATCCTTTGGTTTTTTGAGATTGGCTTATCTCACTTAGCATGACATTCTCCAATTTCATCCATTTGCCTGCAAATGCCATAATCTTATCATTCTTTATGGCTGAGTAATATTCCATTGTATATATATGCCACAGTTTCTTTATCCATTCATCAATTGAAGGACATCTAGATTGGTTCCACAATCTGGCTATGGTGAATTGAGCAGCAATGAACATTGATGTGGCTGTATCTCTGTAGTATGCTGATTTTAAGTCCTTTGGGTATAGGCCAAGAAGTAGGATAGCTGGGTCAAATGGTGGTTCCATTCCAAGATTTCTGAGCAATCTTCATACTGCTTTCCAGAGTGGCTGCACTAATTTGCAACCCCACCAGCAATGTATGCGTGCACCTTTTTCCCCACATCCTCGCCAACACCTATTGTTGCTTGTGTTCTTCATAATCACCATTCTAACTGGGGTGAGATGAAATCTTACGGTAGTTCTGATTTGCATTTCTCTTATTACTAGAGATGTTGAACATTTTTTCATATATCTGTTGATTGCTTGTACATCTTCTTCTATGAAGTGTCTGTTCATTTCCTTAGCCCATTTGTTGATTGGGTTATTTGTATTCTTGGTATAGAGTTTTTTGAGTTCTTTATAGATTCTGGAAATTAGCGCTTTATCTAAAGTATGAGTGGCAAAGATTTTCTCCCACTCTGCAGGCTCTTTCTTCGCATTGATGATAGTTTCCTTTGATGAGAGAAATCTTTTTAGTTAGAGTCTATCCCAGTTGTTGATTCTTGTTTTTATTCCATGTGCTATGGGAGTCCTGTTAAGGAAATCTGATCCTAAGCCGACATTTTGAAGATTTGGACCTACTTTTTCTTCTGTAACATGCAGGGTCTCTGGTCTTATTCCGAGGTCCTTGATCCATTTTGAGTTGAGTTTTGTGCAGGGTGAGAGAGAGGGGTTTAATTTCATTCTGTTGCATATGGTTTTCCAGCTTTCCCAGCACCATATGTTGAAGAGGCTATCTTTTCTCCATTGTATATTTTTGGCCCCTTTGTCTAGTATGAGAAAATTGTATTTATTTGGGTTTGTGTCCATGTCCTCTATTCTGTACCATTGATCTACCTGTCTATTTTGGTACCAATACCATGCCGTTTTTGTTACTATTGCTTTGTACTAGAGATGAAGATATGGTATTGCAATACCCCCTGCTTTGCTCTTTCTGCTAAGGATTGCTTTAGCTATTCTGGGTTTCTTATTCTTCCAGATGAATTTCATGATTGCTTGCTCTATTTCTGTAAGGTACATCATTGGGATTTTAATTGGAATTGCATTGAATCTGTACAGCACTCTTGGTAGTATGGCCATTTTGACAATATTAATTCTGCCTATCCAAGAACATGGGAGATCGTTCCATCTTCTAAGGTTTTCTTTAATTTCTTTCTTTAGGGTTCTGTAGTTCTCATTATAGAGGTCTTTCACCTCTTTTGTGAGATTGATTCCCAAGTATTTTATTTTTTTCGAGGCTATTGTGAATGGGGTAGTTTTCCTAACTTCTCTTTCTGAAGATTCATCACTTATGTATAAAAATGCATTCATTGGAGGCCACTCGGCACAGCGCTGGGACTCGGAGCAACCACTGGGGCTCCGGCGGCTGCCCAGGGGAGGAGTGGCAAGGAGAGCTGTGTGGACTCAGGACACCCGGGCCTGCCCTGAGGAGGAGGAGGAGGAGCGTGGCCACTTGGATTCGGAGTGACTGCACCAGAGCTACAGGCAGTTGCCAGAGAAGCCGTGTGGCGAGCTGTTTGGACTCTAAGCGACCACTTCTGAACACCGGGGCCTGCCCTGAGGACGAGGAGGAGGAGGAGGAACGTGGCCGCTTGGATTCGGAGTGACTGCACCAGAGCTACAGGCGGTTGCCAGAGGAGGGGCTGCGTGGCGAGCTGTTTGGACTCAGACCACTTCTGAACACCGGGGCCTGCCTGGAGGAGTAGGAGGAGGAGGAGGAGGAGGAGCGTGGCGGGTCGTTTGGACTCGCAGTGACTGCATTAGCGCTCCAGGCAGCTGCTCAGAGGAGAAGGCGAGTGGTGAGTTGTTTGGACTTAAAGTGACAGCTCCTGAACACAGGGGGGCTGCCTGGAGGAGAAGCATGGTGGGTCGCTTGGTCTTGAGTGACCGCACCAGAGCTCCGGGCGGTTGCCCAGAGGACCTGTGCAGCGGGTCACGTGGATTCAGAGCCACTCAGAGAGACTGCTCCTGAACACCCGGGGGGTTATCTGGAGAAGGAGGAGGAACGGGGACGGTCACTTCCACTCAGAGTGATTGATTGCCCAGGGCTACGGGTGGTTGGTGGGAGGTGGAGGCACGCAGTGAGTTTCTTGGACTCCTAGTGACCGCACCGGAATACTGGGCGGCTGTCTGGAGGAAGAGGCGTGTGGCAGGTCTCTGGGACTCAGAGCGATTGTACGGGGCCCCAGGTGGCTGCTCAGAGGAGGGGCCGCATAGCCAGGTGATTAGGTGCAGAGCAGGGTCCCAAGATCTAGGAGGCTTCTTGGTGGAAGAGCCGCACAGAGACAGGCTTAGGGCGGAGCGAAGGTTCCAGGCCTGCGGGCAGATTCTCTGAGGAGGGGCAGCCTAAGGAGAGTCATCTGCAAAGGGTGAGGCTCCCAGGCCCAGGAGGTAGGGCCGGGCCCCTGGGAACTTTGCAGAGGAAGGCAGCCCAGCCTAGGCGGTAGCTGTAAATTGAGGGGAACCTCTAGGAGGGAACTGACCAGCAAGACCTCCCCACCGGGTGAGTCTTCCCTGCCGGGTGAGGTTTCCCCACAAGGATGGTAAAACCAGAGACTCAGGCCCAAACAGGCCTTGCCTCAGCCCACAGCCTAGTTCCCCTTTGGATGACCATTGGTCAACAAGTGGAGGCACCTCTGCCCACTAGCAGGGATTATACCCCACCTGAAGGCCACCACTCCTAGAGAGGCAGCTTCCTTGTGGAGCACCGCATTATCAACTTCCTCCAAGACTTCAGCCTACTGAAGGCTAAGGGGGGATATATATAGAAATCTTCAGGGACATTGTAAGTCAATAGAGGAAATCTGCAATATCTCAGCGGTCCTATTTAATTTCTGGAATTGAGAAGGATTTGTTTGACATACATGGATGAGCCAATGTTCGGGGCATAGATATTTATGATTGTTAGGTCTTGCTGATTTTTGCTTCTCTTTTTTTTTTTTTTTCACAAATAAACCAACTTTAATAGATATTATTTTGTATTTATATAGCGCCTTCTTCAAGAACCTTAAATGGTTTACAGACATTATCTCTAATTAATCCCCACAACAACCCTGTGAGGTAGGTATTACTCCCATTTTGCAAGACAGGGAGACTGAAGCACAGAGAGGTTAAGTGACTTGCCCAAGGTCACACAGTTAAGTTCACTGAAGAGCCAGGACACAAGCGCCTTAGCCTCCCAGCTCCCAGCCAAATGCCTCATGAGAGAATCTTTAATGAAAAGTATTTTTAAAGAAAGTATCAAGGGTAGTATGTTATGAACATGAGGTCTTTCTACTGCCATCAAGGAAAGAAAAAACCCTACACTGATGGTTAGAGGCCACAAGACCCATATAGTACATTTCCTTCCCTTTTCCTAAAGTCTTCTGGTTCCTGTCTTAAAAGTACTTCTAAAAGCAAAATTTCTAAGACAGAAGCCATGTGACTTGGAAGTGGGACTTAATTTAGAATATTTACTTTTAGATATAATTTATAGAAATTTTTATTCCAATATACAAAATATGGGACAGCTATTCCTACAAACATGTACAGTAATATAGCAATTAGCCCCATTTACAGCTTGAACCTGCCCCTCATTTGAATCACAGCCAGCCAATGGACAAACTCACATTGCTTTCTAGGTGGGTCATTTTTCTTACTTATCATATACCTTTATTCTTTTTCCCCCAATCTAAACCCTAAATGTTCTTCTAAAAGTATACTGAGTTTCTGATAAGCTTCAAAACATTTTTACTTAGATCCAGCTGCACCAAGAGTAAAAAGTAAATTTAGAACCATCACCCCATACTCCCTCCCCCGACAAATCATACCATGAAAAACGGTGTAAATGTGAACAGTGTGTGACTACCATCGAACCCAACACAAACGCTAGAACTCGCTCTATCATGAAATTTAACTTGGTTTTTCCTGCATGTTTTTAATCCAAAGACATAAAAGCAATCACAACACAGTATTTCGATGCTGTACCTTTATGCAAATGACTTCATCTATCTTTCTTATACATGTTGTGTCCTAGCTGATGGTAAAACTGACTCTGCTTCACTTTACCCTTTTTCTCTGTACAGAAAACTGTAAAAGTACAGTTTTAAGTCCCAACACAATTTGGTTTAAGCCCTTAAAATACAAGCACTTCCACTGCTCAGACTTTCCTCACATTCTTGGTTGTGATTCTCTGTGCAATGTCAGTAGATCAGGCAGGCTATATATAATTTGTATAAAACATCTCCAGCCAGGGTAAGGCATTAGAAACTGCATCTTAAAAATGAATTTGTCAAAATATTTTTGATATTTAGTATGAATACTAAATACTAAATATCATAATTTTCCTCCAGCACATCTGTCTAAGCAACCCAATTAGCTAAGTGACCCTGTTAAAGATCTGTTTATGGAATGAATAGGTGAAGTCATTTCCTGAGTTAAAAGATACAGATAATAACTGTTAAAATAGCAGCACAAAAAACACTCTCTCGTTATTTTTCCATAGTCAACAGTTTTAGTAAAACAACTTTAGAAAATTTAGAGAATTTTAAAAAATTTATGCCTGAAAAGAGCTCAATAAAAAAAAATTGAATGCCTGATTATTTTGAATATAATTTTCATTGTTTCCTGCAAGTTACATTCAACCACTGTCAGACAACTTACTGATGCATGGGAAAATGCCAACTGCAATGGTTTACATACATTTTACATTACATTTATTACTTCTTAAAACTCTCAATGAACAAATTTTAATTTCTGAACACTCAGATTTGTAAGGTTGATGGGGGGGCTTGTTTTTGGATTACTGGTCTATTTCTTCAAAATGTAATCTTGAAAAGGATTTTAGCTATTATCCAGGTTTCTAGAGTTACAAAGAATATATTACTTCTTTCCAAGGTAAAAGAAAAGACATTTGAAAATAATATAACTGCAATGACATGAATTTTTCCCAAGTGTGGCTCAACTTGGAACATTAAAATATTCAAGAATTCTAAAGACTGGTATATCACCACTGCACCAGAATTACTTTTTTCATTCCAAGAACTACAGGGAATTTTTAAGTTTTTATTTTAGTGAAATTAAAGCAGAATAAAATAACTGACTTATAAACTATGACAAAAGAATAAATATTTAGCCAGAGATATCAGTTCCTCCTGAAAAAGAATATTTACCTTCTCTAATTGCAATTTTTCTCAAGGTATCTTAGTGATTTCAGATAAAATTTAAAATTCACCTTAAAAATAGAAACAAACTAAAGGACTACTTAAGCTGACACAACTAATAAAAATATGCTAAAATTTACTGACAGAAACATGGGCACTTCATACAATACTTAAACTCTACCAGTTTTAAGTAAAATAAATAAGGAAAAAATTATAATTACAAAGCCAGTCTTTCCCCTTGGGGAAACAAAAAGCCACTTTTGACCAATTGTTCCCTACATATACATATACTGTATATTATTATAAGCTTCTTCAGAGAAGCAAAACATATTTGTCTTCCTGACACTGGATTCTAGTATCTGTTAGTTTTTTATATCAGGAAGGCAACTGCAAGTGTTGGGCCCAAAAGTATTTCTGGTGTATGCTTCAAAAGACCATGGAATATGCTTCTAACCATACCAAACACAGGCATGTGTGTAGTGTGTTGAGAATCCTCTCCTTAAATCATCAATACAACCTAGCACAGATTCCAATTCTTTCTACCGCACTCCCAAAGAATTCAAATCATTATTGGTGCAATTAATAAAGAGAAAATGCATATCAACAACTGGAAGGCTGTTTTACAAGAGGAGCTGGTATCTCTGATTTCGTTTCCTTGTTGTATGGAACTGCACAGACAGCATGATACCTGAGCAAATAAATCAACTACCATGATAGGAAGGGCTTGTTAATCCAGAGTCTTTGCTTTATTGTGTGCAAAGTGTGCTACTGCCCCCTGAGCTTCCTGCATTTCTCTTTTCTTGAAAAATCAGTGTTTGATCCTTTCCAAAATAACCAGAGAAGAAATGAGGCAGAAAATATCTCTTCATCACGGTTCCCCCTCAGTCCCGAGACTGATAGAAAAGGATGTAACCAGACTCAGAGTTCTTTGAGATATCTGATGTTAACCCGTAGAATTCTTCAATAGCTTGTGCATCTATTTTTTCTACAATGTCATCATCAAACAACAACCAAAAGTCATGACTCTTAACTATTGCAATATAATGGCCTCGATTGGGACCACTTCCACAGTGAACCACAACAGCAACTAGGTCGTACATTCTGTCAGGATTGGTCGCATCACCTGAAGTGTTAAACAGACGGAGTTCTAAAGGAAAAACTACCCGGTAAGAAAGTTTTGTGTATTGATGAAGTTGATCCATATATTTAAATCTCTTCAGGTGCAGAGCTAGAATCATAGGCAGTTTTTTAACTTTCATCCATTTATGTGCTTCCTGCTTGCAACGACACTCTTCACAGTAATATTTGTATTCACTGCACAGAGTTTCTGTGTTGCTAAAGCCCCTTAAACAGTGAGTAATTGATGTGTTTTGTTTCACGTCAACAGAAAGGTCTAAAAAAATCTTCATCTTTGCTGCTTATAGTTTCACAAGGAAGACATCTGGTTTCATTAGTTAATGTTCCCTGAAAAATCTCATGTACCCACGTTGGGTCTGGTGTGCTGTTATTATTTTCACTGTCAATATTTCCATTAGGTAAACGACCATTTTGTTTTTCCTGCTTTCTCTCTTCTTGTAAAATATCAGCAATTGTATTTAGTAGGTAATTTAAGAATTCATGGGCATCTTGCTGCATGTAGTTGTCAAAAAGTTCATTTTCTTTCCGTAATCTTGTTATGAACTTCTTCAGTGGAATTACTCCAACCTTTTTCTTCTGAGTGGCTATGCTATGGAAGAGATCTGCTAAGCACGTAGGAAGGTTCTCCTTCTTCCTAGGCTGACTCTTGTATGCTAGAACTTTTTCCCGAAATGGACGACAAAAATAAAGTGCTTGAAGAACTGAATTGCAGTTGCAGGTATTCCCAAAATTGACTAATCCAAAATAGTGCTCATTAACTGGAAACTGTTCTGGACCAATCTCTTTCTCTAATGCCGAGGCATTGGCGCCCATGGTACAGATGGAAGCGAATTTGGAGATTGTCATTAGGATTTCCATCCGCCCAGCACCATCTTCCACCCAATCACAGCGGCAGCGGCGGGCGGGGGAGGAGGGCAGCCGCCCCCCGATAGCACCGCAACCCGGGGGCGGACCCCCAGCAGCGGTGGACCCACGCTCAGAGCCTGCTGGGCCGCCACTGCCATCGTTGCCGCAGGCGCTTGCTTCTCTTAAGCAGTATGTAATGTCCTTCTTTATCCCTTCTGACTAGTTTTATCTCGAAGTCCACATTATATGATATGAGGATGGATACTCTGACTTTTTTGCTGTGTCCGTGTGCATGGTATGTTTTTTCCCATCCTTTCACCTTTAGTCTATGGGTATCTCTTTCTATGAGATGAGTCTCTTGCAGGCAGCATATTGTTGGATTTTTCTTTTTAATCCAATCTGCCAGTCTATGTCTTTTGATTGATGAGTTCAGGCCATTAACATTCAGGGTTATTATTGTGATATGATTTGTATTCCCAGTCATTTGACTCATTTTTGTTGTTTGACATGATTTGGTTTCTCCTTTATTTGGCTATTTCTTCAGGCTAGTTCCTCCCGTTGCTGATTTGCATCATTGTTTTTCATCTCTTCCTCATAGAATATTTTGCTGAGAATGTTCTGTAATGCTGGCTTTCTTTTTGTAAATTTTTTTAGCTTTTGTTTATCATGGAAGGATTTTATTTCATTGTCAAATATGAAAGTAAGTTTTGCTGGGTATAAGATTCTTGGTTGGCATCTGTTTTCTTTCAGGGCTTGGTAAATGTTGTTCCAGGCCCTTCTAGCTTTTAGGGCCTGGATTGAAAAGTCTGCTGATATTCTTATTGGTTTCCCCCTGAATGTAATTTGATTTTTTTCTCTCACAGCCTTTAAAATTCTGTCTTTGTTTTGTATGTTAGGTATTTTCATAATAATGTGCCTTGGTGTGGGTCTGTTGTAATTTTGTATATTTGAAGTCCTATAAGCCTCTTGTACTTGGTTTTCCATTTCTTTCTTCAGATTTGGGAAATTTTCTGATATTATTTCATTGAATACATCGTTCATTCCTTTTGTTTGTTTCTCTAAGCCTTCCTCAATCCCAATAATTCTTAAATTTGGCCTTTTCATGATATCCCATAGTTCTTGGAGATTCTGTTCATGATTTGTTACCATCTTCTCTGTTTGGTCAACTTTGTTTTCAAGATTAAATATTTTGTCTTCAATGTCTGAGGTTCTGTCTTCCAGGTGTTCTATCCTATTGGTGATGCTTTCTATGGAGTTTTTAACTTGGTTGATTGTTTCCTTCATTTCAAGGATTTCTGTTTGGTTTTTTTTCAGTATCTCTAACTCTTTATTGAAATGATCTTTTGCTTCCCATATTTGCTCTTTTAACTGTTGATTGGTGTGATCATTTAATGCCTGCATTTGCTAATTTCATCTCCTCGTCTGCTTCCCTGATTGTTTTAATTATGTACATTCTGAACTCCCTGTCTGACATTTCTTCTGCTGTGCCATCATTGGGTTTTATTGATATAGTATCTAGGTTTGTTTGAGACATTTTCTTCCCTTGTTTTCTCATATTGTTCAGATATCAGTGGGACTCTGAGATATTGCAGATTTCCTCTTTGGCTTATAGTGTCCCTGTAGATTTCCAGTATATCATCTCCCAGCCTTCAGTAGCCTGAAGTCTTAGAGGAACTCGATAATGCAGTGCTTCCAAAGAAAGCTGCCCCTAGCCCGCTACTGGTTCCAGGGCTGGGGGCTGGCTCTGTGCGGAAAAGCTTTTACTGGGCAGGTCTGCTCCGAGGAGCTGGCTGTGGATCAAGCCTGCCACCGGAGAGAGCAGGGCTGCCTGGGGAAGTCTCTGGCTGCCCTGCCCTGGTCCCAGAAGCCACCTGCAGGCTGGGGCCCACTGCTGGGTCTGGGGTTTGGAGCTGGCTCTGTGCAGAAAGGCTCTCACTGGGCAGCCTGCTCCGAGAAGCTGGCTGTGGAACGAGCCTGCCGCCAGAGGGAGCAGAGCTGCTTGGGGAAGACTCTAGCTGCCCTGCCCTGCTCCGAGAAGCTGCCCCTATCCAGGCCTGCCGCCCGGTCTGAGCTTCACCCAGTGGGAGAGACTCACCCTGGGGCTCTATGTTAGTCCGAGTCTGTCAATGCCTCCCCTTATTGAATCCCGGGTTCTGAAGGAACAGGAGATACAGTCACCCTCTAGTCCACCATCTTGGATCCTCAGAGAGAGATTTTGAAATCACCCAAGTATTATTGTTTCAGGTTCTATTTGATAGTGTTCTCAGAGCACTACATTCATGTACTGTTATTTTTAATGTAAATGGGTGCATGCACATTTGAAGCATTATGTCATCTTGTTGGATTGTTACCATTACCAGAATGAAATGAACTTCTTTGCCTCTAATTATAGCTTGAAGTCTACTTTGTTGGATATAAGAGTAGCTACTCATGCTTCCTTCCAAGTTCCATTTCATGGAATATCATTGTCTATTCTTTTATTTTAAACTTGTGGATGTCTATGCCTATAAGGTGTGTTTCTTGCAGTCAACATATAGTTGTCTTTTGATTGATGAGTTTAGGCCATTAACGTTCAGGGTTATTATTGAGAAATGATTTGTATTCCCAGTCATTTGACTTATTTTTGGTTTTTAAGTTGGCTTGGTTTCTCCTTTGAGTGGTTTTTCTCTAAGGTAATTCCTCCCTTTGCTGACCTACATTGTTGTTTTTCATTTCCTCCTCATGGAATATTTTGTTGAGCACATTCTGTAGTGCAGGATTTCTATTTGTAAATTCTTTTAACTTTTGTTTATCACGGAAGGGTTTTATTTCACCTTCAAATCTGAAGGTTAGTTTTGCTGGGTATAGGATTCTTGGTTGGCAACCATGTTCTTTCAGAGTTTGAAATGTGTTGGTCGAGGCACTTCTAGCTTTTAGAGTCTGGGTTGAGAAGTCGGCTGCTATCCGTATTGGTCTCCCCCCATATGTAATCTGATGCTTTTCTCTCACGGCCTTCAAACTCCTATCTTTATTTTGAATGTTAGGCATTTTCATTATAATGTGCCTTGATGTGGATCTGTTGTGATTCTGTGCATTTGGTGTTCTGTACGCCTCTTGTATTTGATTTTCCATTTCATTCTTCAGGTTTGGGAAATTTTCTGATATTATTTCATTGAATAGGTTGTTCATTCCTTTGGTTTGTGTCTCTGTGCCTTCCTCAAACCCAATAATTTTTAAATTTGGTCTTTTCATGATGTCCCATAGTTCCTGGAGATTCTGTTCATGATTTCTTACCATCTTCTCTGTTTGGGTGACTTTATTTTCAAGATTAAATATTTTGTCTTCATTGTCTGAGGTTCTGTCTTCCAAGTGGTCTAGTCTGTTGGTGATGCTTTCCATTGAGTTTTTTATTTGGTTTATTGTCTCCTTCATTTCAAGGATTTCCGTTTGTTTGTTTGTTTGTTTGTTTGTTTGTTTGTTTTGAGAATCTCTATCTCTTTGTTGAAATGATCTTTTGCTTCCTGCAGGTGCTCTTTCAGCTTATTGGTATTATCATTCATTCATTGCCTGCATTTGCTCTCTTATCTCATCCTTTGCTTCGTGAATCATCTTAATCATGTATAATCTGAAGTCCTTTTCTGACATTTCTTCTAACATACTGTCATTGGATTCTATTACTATAGAATCTAGATTTGTTTGGATCATTTTCTTCCCTTGTTTTTTCATGTTGTTCATGTATCTTCCCCTCTAGCGCTGCAGATCTGGGGTATTGCAGATTTCCCCCTATAGGCTTATAGTGGCCCTATAGGTTTCCAAAACCCTTTCTTTAAGGGATAGATCAATATTAGCAGTGCCCAAATCAGACACTATGCAATCCTAGACCACATAGCCACTATGGGGACAATAACATCATGTAAATAAGGGAGAAAGCGACTCTGAGGGAACAGGTAAACAGAAGGAAAAGAAAGCAAGAAACGTAAAGAAATAAAAACTTAATTTTTTTTAAAAGGAGAAAAAAAGAAAAACTACTGTATAATAGCCATATACTAATGAATCCTCCCAGTGTTCAGTAGCCTGATGTATGAGAGGTACCTGACAATGAGCTTCAAGCCTCCAGCAGGCGTCTCAGGATGGGATTTGCCCCACCCGAAGATCAGAGCTACGTCTTCCAGGATTATCCAAGATGGCTGCTCTGGCTTCCAAATGTGTTGGCAAATGGGAGCTGCAGCTCAGGGGTGGACGTGGTCAGCTGGAGGTCCTGGAGACAGGATGCAGTTGGTCCGGCAGTGGTCCTGGAGGTCGGGTGTGTTTGGTGTGGTTGTGGGATCCAGGAGGCCCGGTGCAATCAGTTGTTCTGGGTTCCCGGTGATAGGGCACAGTCAGTTGGTCTGGGGGTCCTGGCAGCAAGGAGGAGTCAGTTGATGTGAGGGCCCCAGAGGCAGGGAGTGATCGGTTGGGCTGAGGTCTCCTGGGGACTCCGTCAGTCTGGCCAGCAGTCCTACAGGGCCTGGCTGTTGTCTCAAAATGGCGGCAGCCACGTGTAATCAAACCTGCAGGTACTGTGACAGTGAACTTCCAGGCAGCAGCAGGCAGCTGGTTCTCCACTGGCAGTCTGCGGTCAATCTGCTGGCAGCTGTCGGACGATCAGGAGGTGAACCTCGAACGTTGGGTGATGGATAGGGGTAAGGCAGGCCATGGACAGGCAAGAGGCAGGCAAATGACGGATGATAGATGCCTGACAGTGAGCAATCTGCTCTCAAAAAAGGCGTCGATATGCTGGCAGATTGCAGGTGATCACAGCAGACAAATGGGGTAAAGAGCAGGGGATCCATACGCAGCAAAAACTGCCTCACCGAGAAACAGATATCCTCTGCTTGAATCCGGCGTTGCAGAGCGACAAGGAATGCAGCCTCCCTCTAGACCGCAATCTTGGATCTCCAGCAACATATAGTTGTGTCTTTTTTAATCCAACCTACAAATCTATGTCTTTTTTTTTTTTTTTTCCATACCAGGGATTGAACCCAGGGTGCTTAACCTCCAAGCCACATCCCAGTCCTTTTGTAAATATTTTATTTAGAGACAGGATCTCAAAGAGTTGCTCAGGGCCTCGCTAAATTGCTGAGTCTGGCTCTGAACTCACGATCCTCCTGCCTCAGCCTCCTGAGCTACTGGGATTACAGGTGTGCATGCACCACTACTGCTGGCCCAATCTATGTCTTTTAATTGGAGAATTGAGAATGTTTATAACCAATGTTATAATAAAGAGGTGCTTATTACTTCCTACCATTTTATGTATTTTGAATGCTTGATTTGATCTAAATTCTCATTTGCTTGTATACTCTTCCAATAAGATTTATCCTTTTCCAAGCTCTCTTTGTTGTTCTTAGATATCTTCGTCTTCTAGGTGTAGGATTTCATTAAGTATCTTCTGCAATGCTTGGAATATTTTTATTTCTCTTTGAAGAGAAAGAGATATAGCAATCTAAGTTGATATTAATAAGGAAAATCATATATAAACATATTTTAAAACTTACTCCTCATGATCTTTACAAATCTACTACCTAATGAGACAAATGGGTTAGAAGTAATATAGATAGACTGAAAAGTTAAGTATTAATTATAGTATACTTTTTAGTAAATTACTTTGGAAGAAAGAGTAAAAAAAGAAAAGAAAGGGGAAAATATGAAAAGAGTGGGAAGGTAAGGAAAAGAGAAGGAAAAATTAAAGAAAGAAAGGAGAGAAAGGAAGAAAATGGGGATGAGAAGGAAGAAAATAGGTATCAAGAAAATTCAATTAATTGAAAGAATACATAAAATTATTTGGAACCACTAAAAATGCTGAAAAATGCAACAAAACACCACAAAGTATCTGACACAACATTGCTCGTAAAAAGATAAAGTTTTCTCTTTGCTAAGTTATTTTAATTGGAGAAAATTCTTTCATGCACACTCAGCCACAGTTCTAAAAACACATGTGAGCTCACCCTCGTAGTTTTTGGTTCTTTGGGCAAGGCAGCATTTAGAAGTCACAGGACAGGCTGGCAGCTGGGGTGCAGGCAGCAGTTGACAGCTAATGCCCAGGACTTTGGCAATTCAACTACACTGGTTACTTTGACAGTGTTATTGTTAAAATATTAGGTATTCCCCAAATGCTCATATGGAAGACAATGCAAGAATGGTGAAATAATTGGCTTATGAGAGACTTAACATAATCAGTTCATTAATTCTCTGATGGGAATAACTGAGTGGTAACTGCTAACATGTAGGGAATGATGGAGAAAGCAGGTTGCTGGGGGAGTATCCCTGGAGTTTATATTTTGTCTGTGGTGAGGGAACCTCTCCTCCTGGTGTGATACCCTGAGCTGCTTTTCTCTGCCATGATATTCTTTTTTACCTCTAGCCCGGAGCAATGGAGTTGGCCATCTATGAACTGAGACCTCTAAAATCATGAGTGCCAAATAAACTTTTCCTCCTCTAAAATGGTTCTTGTCAGGTCTTTCAGTCACAGCAGCAAAAAAGCTGACTAAAACAGCCAGCCTACTAAAAGGACTTCCCTATGATATTATCAACTGGTATTACTAGGCAGGGTCTACAGAGATTTAATCACCTCCAGAACTGTAAGCTGATATGTAATCTCTGCAAAATGAATCCCTGATATAATTCTCTACCAGCACATTTAGAAAAAAGTGGAGCAGTTCTTTTTTACCAGGTGACTTTGCATGACTTTTACCAACCTGACTTGCTTTTCTACCACTGTTTGCAAAGTAAGCCTGTCAGCTTTGCCCCTCCCTCTTTTTCCCATTCTTACTCCTGCCCCCAGACCTGCCCTGATGGTGCAAATGCTAGTTCTTTCCTGTTTTATGTTGCAATAACCAGAGTTTCCAAGTTCCTTTAAGTCTGTGTTCTTGTTGTGAAACTGCATGTCTTCTGTTACTACCTCTCCAATTATCTGTTCTTTCAATGCTTTGATTCCAAACTGCATAGAAATTCAGATCTGTAGCCTACCTAATTTCTGCCATCTTGAACACCCTTAGTGAATTTATTCAAAGTCATAAATCATTTTCCTTCCCTGTTTCCTGGAGTCTTTGGGACTTCTTCTTTCCCAGCAATAGCAACAGTAATGAGAATCTGTGCAAACATCCCTGAGCGGCTGCAGGGCAAGCACTGAGATTTATATGGCTGCAGAGGCAAAGAGATCTGCTCCCTAACCTCCTTCTGGCCAATTATGGAATGAACCTCTAAAACCATGATCTTAAAATAAACTTTTCCTCCTTTACATTGTTCTTGTCAGGACTTCTGGTCACGGAGATGAAAAAGCTGACTAAGACAGAAATTGGTACTGAGGAGTGGGTTTACTGGTATGACTAAGCTGGCCATGCGTTTACAGTGGGGGAGGGAGTTTTGTAAAGTTTAGAGATACAAGCTCCAAAAGCTTTAGAATATCATAAGCAGAGTTTAATTTGTGATTCTGGTGGGTGTCCAGCAGACCAGAATGCTGATAGAACTCTGAACACTAAAGACTGTGTTAATGGTTTCAAAGGAGGAGGATTCCACTGGAAATTGGTCTAACAGTCATTCATGTTATATTCTGTGTCAAAAAAAAAAGGTAAAAATGTTGTCTATATTTTGTCCATGTCCTGAGACTTTTTGTGTCTGATTTTTTTTCAGCTCTTCTGAGTTATATATGACATTAGGATTTAGGATTCATTTTGACATAATTATAAAAGCATGGAATATAATTTATTCTAGTTCATTCTCCAATACTTCCCTTTCCCCGTTCCCTTTCTTCTACTCCACTGATCTTTATGCTATTTACTTATAGTTTTTTTTTATTAGTGTCTTATGGATATACATGATGGTGAGATTCACTGTGGTATATACTCATATATATAAATAAGAAAATTATGTCAGATATGTGAGGCTAAATTTAAAGATGATGGCCTAATTAATCTGTCAGAAGAAATTTCAAGGCATCACAGCATTCAGACTGGCATGTTTATTGCTGGCAACTTGGAACCAAATTAGCTGTAATAATCATGAGCAGAAAACAGAGCAGAAAGTTTTTACAAACTTAAAATTTTACTAAAAAAATGCAAGTAAAACCATGGTTAAGTAAGAGGTGCTTGTTAAAGACTTACAGCCACTAAAGGAGTGTTAAATACCTTACCTAGAAACAATAGGAAAGATGGTTTTAAGGATCTTAGGAATTGGCAAGAACAAACCCCTCTCAGGCTCAAGTATATAAAACTAAAAATTTCTTTGAGAAACCATGGGAGTACCCTGCTTATACAGGGGTGTCTAGGAAATTGTTTCACTGTGCTGATTCCTCAGGAGTGCAGGATGCTGGAGTTAGGGAGTCATAAGGGCTTCCACAGAGACGTTTCAATGGAAGGGCTGGTGAGACCAAGGTGTAACAGGGTTGAAGCCCTTCTGTCTGCCCCTGAGAGGGCAATGTGTTGAAGATGTAAGAAGGAAGCTGAAGGCGCAGTGGAGCCTCACAAGATTGAGATGCCAGAAATGTGGGATGTCTGCCAAGGAAAACTACAGGAATTGAGCAGAGCCAAGCCAACAGAGAGGCCATGTGGGCTGGAAGCAACAAAGCCATAGGAACAGAGTTACACAGCCCTTTGGACAGAACATCACAATACCATGTGCCCCAGAACTTGTTTGCCTAGCTGGTTTTTGTCTTGCTTTGGTCCTATCTCTTCATTCTGTGCCCCTATATCTCCCTGTACAATGGGAATGTTTTCTTTCTGCCATATATATTGGATACATATATATATATATATATAACTTTCTTTTGATTTTTATAGGGACTCATGCTGAGAGTTTGCCTGTCTCTCAGGACACTAGATTTGAACTTTTGGGTAATGCTAGAACTATTAAGACTGTGGGGATGCTTGGAAATACAGTAAATGTCTTTTACTCCATGAAATGGACATGAGCTTTTGGGGACCAGACATATGAATATACCATATGAATCTCATAAGGGACAGAATGTTATGTTTGGATACGAGGTATCCCCCAAAAGCTCACGTGTGAGACAATGCAAAAATGTTCAGAGGTGTAATTAGATTGAGAGTTATAACCTAATCAATGGGTTAATCCACTTTTATGGATTATCTTGGTGCTAACTGTAGGCAAGTAGGTATAGCTGGAGGAGGCAGAACACAGGGGCCATGCCTTGGGGTTAATATTTTGTCCCTTGTGAGCAGAATATTCCCCCCCCCCTCTCTCTCTCTCTCTCTCTCTCTCCCCCACCCACCCCCTTGGTGCCATGTCCTGTGCCACTTTCCTCTGCCATTCCACAATGACATTCTATTTCACCTCCTGCCCAGTGCTAAGGAGTCAGCTGACCATGGAATGAACTTCAGAAACTATGAGCTAAAATAAACGTTTCCTCCTCTATTTAATTCTTGTTGGGTCTTTTGGTCACAGTGATGCAAAAACGGAATAAAACAATTACATATCACACATTAGTATGCTCGTTGTTAATTTATTAATTTAAAATAAATTTTCAAGCTATTAATTTTCATTATGTGGTGTTAAAATATTCAATAAATTTAATTTGTAGATATATTTGGTTTCTATTTGTCACGCATAAATTTGGCAATATTATCACTCTATTCATTACAACACATATTTGCTGGGCATGACAGAACCTTTTGTTGTTGATGATTTGTTGGTTTTTGTTTTGTTTTGTTTTGTTTGTTTTTGTAAGGTGGAAAAAAGGAAATTATTAATCTTTTTTTTTTTTCAAAATTCTGATAACATTAGATTACTTCATATTTCTTTCCTTGTAGGAGTTAAAGCCAAGGATCTTATTATTGTGATTCACAAAGACTGGGCCTCTTCTAACAGGTGAGGTAAATATTTTGTTCTCAGTGGGAAAATAGTATGGTTATAGATTTTCTGCTCTCTTAAATTTTCAGTTTGAGTCTGTATCACATAGTGCAAATGACTGCATTTTGGTTTGCTCTTTTAGAGCCTAATTCAAGGACTCAATAATGACTTCCTAAAAATTATTTTTAAAAACATTTTAGTTTATTTTTAACTATGAAAGGTTCACAAAGGCATTTATTTCTGTAGACCGAGCACTAAGAGTGCCATTCTGGATCTGGAGACCAGTTACCTTATTAATATAAAAGTATGAAATTTATCATATTGCTTCTTTTTCTCCTTACCCAAAGATTGCTAACATGTGCTGCATTGGCAGGAAGCCAAACTCCATTATACCTCTTCTTTGTAAATGTATGCATGATTTTCCTTGTATAGATTATCATAACATATAATCTTTCTTAACATTTGATGAGAGACTACTAAAATTATTTTCATTTTCATGTAAAATTAAAAAATATTCAGGAAATGTGTGTGTGTGTGTGTGTGTGTGTGTGTGTGTGTGTGTGTTTGCAATGTGGTCTTGAAAATAGGAAATTGTAATATTTATTTTCTATTATCAAGCAGCAAATTGTTATTGGTTTAGTTAAAATTTACCCACCTTCCTAATATTGAGTGTATTTTTTGATGCTCATTGTTTCAGGATAAACATTTGACACTCCTCTGACACTTTCTATGTGAATAGATACTGAGTGTCCTGGCTAGTAAAGATGAGTTTACTCAACCTGAGTTGATCAGGGATTTCCTCTCCTGACACCACAAGAGACATAAATGTAAGAAGTGTTCAGAAACAACTCAGGGCTCCAACAGCAGACTAGGAATTGTTTGTAGGTCTGCATTGTGAAAGGCACTAATGCCAGCAGGACATTAGAGGAACACATTCTCTAGTGAAGGAACATTCCCACAGAGTGCATCTCTGAGATTCAGGAGTATACATCTGCTATGCAAGTAATGGAATATTCAATATGAGGGCCTAAAAACTCTTCTGGGAGGGAGGCCTTTGTTTAGGATTCATGAGATGTGAGCAACCAATAAACTTACAACATTGACACTTTGTGGACACTTTAACTCCAACTTAATAAATGGTCATTTGTTTTCCCAAAAATGCTACAATCAGGGACTCTGAGCTTAATTACTTTATAAAGAAAATTTCAAGGTCACAACTTAGTTAAAAAATTACCCCTTATCTTCATTCTATTATTGTACTAGAACCTGGCACCACAAATCTTAATTTCAATACATAAAGAAGAGTAAGTCTATACTTCATGTATACTGGATTTTCTGTGGCATGTATGTAGTGAAGAGTGGAGACATACTGATTTTCCAATATAAAGGAAATGAGATTTTCTGTGAAAACAGAGGAGAAAAGCTTTATTTCAAGTGTGAATCCTCCTCCATTGAAAGGAATTTGGAGTTTATTTGAAAATGTAAAACTTAAGTAAAGGATTCAAGAGGTTTGTCAATTCTTTTTTTTTTGTGTGTGTGTGTGTGTGTGGTTTTTTTATATTTATTTATTTATTTTAATTGTTAAACAAATGGGATACATGTTGTTTCTCTCTTTGTATGTGGAGTAAGGCATACCATTTGTGTAATCACAAATTTACATAGGGTAATGTTGTTTGATTCATCCTGTTATTTTTTTCCCTTCCCCCCCACCCCTCCCACCCCTCTTTTCCCTCTATACAGTCCTTCCCTCCTCCATTCTTGCCACCCTCCGTAACCCTAACCCTAACACTAACCCCTCCCACCCCCCCATTATGTGTCATCATCCGCTTAACAGCGAGATCATTCATCCTTTGGTTTTTTGAGATTGGCTTATCTCACTTAGCATGATATTCTCCAATTTCATCCATTTGCCTGCAAATTCCATAATTTTATCATTCTTTATGACTGAGTAATATTCCATTGTATATATATATACCACAGTTTCTTTATCCATTCATCAACTGAAGGGCATCTAGGTTGGTTCCAAAATCTGGCTATTGTGAATTGAGCGGCTATGAACATTGATGTGACTGTGTCTCTGTAATATGCTGATTTTAAGTCCTTTGGGTATAGGTCAAGGAGTGGGATAGCTGGGTCAAATGGTGGTTCCATTTCACTGATGACATGATTATATATTTAGAGGAACCTGGAAATTCCACCAAAAAACTTTTAGAATTCATAAGTGAATTCAGTAAAGTAGCAGGTTACAAGATCAATGCTCATAAATCCAATGCATTTTTATACATAAGTGATGAATCTTCAGAAAGAGAAGTTAGGAAAACTACCCCATTCAAAATAACCTCGAAAAAAATAAAATACTTGGGAATCAATCTCACAAAAGAGGTGAAAGACCTCTACAATGAGAACTACAGAACACTAAAGAAAGAAATTAAAGAAAACCTTCGAAGATGGAAATCTCTCATGTTCTTGGATAGGCAGAATTAATATTGTCAAAATGGCCATACTACCAAAAGTGCTATACAGGTTCAATGCAATTCCAATTAAAATCCCAATGATGTACCTTACAGAAATAGAGCAAGCAATCATGAAATTCATCTGGAAGAATAAGAAACCCAGAATAGCTAAAGCAATCCTTAGCAGAAAGAGCAAAGGAGGGGGTATTCCAATACCAGAACTTCAACTATACTACAAAGCAATAGTAACAAAAACGGCATGGTATTTGTACCAAAATAGACAGGTAGATCAATGGTACAGAATACAGAGGTTTGTCAATTCTTGTGTGAAATTCAACATGAAGTTGGATCTTCTATGTTGCTCTTTGACCACTACATGTGTGGGAATCACAGGCAAACAACATAGACAATATTGTCATATTAACTAATACTCCAGTCCAGTAGGCATTCAGAAAACTCATCAGAAATCTAAACCATGATGATAAGAACTGCACTGGAAATCAAAGTCAGCATCAACCTGGGATGGATGGACAAGGAAGGCCCCTTGGAAGAACATTGGTTTGTGTTCTGAAGAGTACAGAGCAGTGAGTCAAGCCAGCAGGGAAGGGAAAATGAAAAATGTGTCTGGGGTACAGGCCAGGGCATGAGAAGAGAGCAGCAGGTCAAAGAACACCTGGCAAGAGTCATAGAAGGATGGCGGGGAAGGAATGGAATAGCATGTTGGGTCTGGGCAAAGATTCAGGGGAGATGTTTCTTCATCAGTATACAGTAGTATCACCTTTTCTGTAGGAAATAGTTTCCAAGAGTCCCAAAGAATGCCTGAAATCACAGAGTCCTGTCCATATGTATGCTGTGGTTGTTTTCATATATGCCCTGAAGTGTTGCCACATAGCAACAAAGTTCATCTGCTCTTCCATGTTTATGCTTTGGTCACTCCTTTGTATCAGTACTCTTACACTTCAGGACCATTATTAAGTAAAACAAGGATTACTTAAAAATGAGTACTGTCCTATCACAACAGTCCATTGATAACTTCATGGCTACTAAGGACTCGTGGGTGGATGCTGTATGGAATATGGATACACTGGACAAAATTCATATGCTATGCAGAACGGAGCAGTACAGCGTGAGATTTCATCAGCGTACTCAGAACAGTGCACAATTTAAAACTTATGCTTTGTGTATTTTTGGAATTTTCCTAGGAGGAGTGAATTCTGAATGCACATAAGTGTTTTGTTGGATTGTTGAATTTCCTTGTTAATTTTGGATACTTTTGTCTGTACTGGAAACTATTAAGCTCTCAATATTCATGTAAAGATCCATTGCTTTATCTTTTACTTTGTTCTCTCTCTCTTGATCTTTCTCTCTCCTCTTCCCCACCTCCCTGCAATGTTATGTCTTTTTTTCTGTATACTTTCAATAATTCGTTCTTCATATTCTGCATTCCTAATGTGGAAACATATTAGGACATATGAATTTAGAACTTTGTTTTATATAAACATGGGCATTCAATACTCTTTATGCTCAGTTTTGTGGCCCCCACAATTTTTGAAAAGTTGTGTTTTCATTATCATTCACCTTAACATATGTTCATATTCTTCTTTGGGCCATATTGTATTTATAAGTATGTTTTGTTGTTGTTGTTGTTTGTTGTTTTTAATTTTTCTGTAGTTGTAGATGGACAGTATGCCTTTATTTTATATGCTTATGTTTGTATTTGGTGCTAAGGATGGAACCCAGTGCCTCACACGTGCTAGGCAAGTGCTCTACCCCTGAGCCACAGTCACAGCCCCTAGAAGTATGTTTTTTAATCTACATATATTTTTAAGTTTCTCTAGTTATTTTTTTATTAATTTATTATTTAATTACCTTATGGTCTAAAAGTAAAAGATTTATGATGTCTCTTTTTTGCAATTTGTTATGTTTTAAGGCCATGAATATGGTCTATTTTGGAAGGGAGGCCACATGGACTACAGAAGAATGTGTTCACTTCCCATTGTTCAATTAAATAATCTAGAGATGCAGATTATATATCCAACTGACTGATTTCATTGTTGAGATTGACGATGCCCTCAGTTATTTTCTGCCTGCTGGATGTGCCTATTTCTGATAGAAGGTGTTGAAATCTCTAAAGACGATAGCAGCCAGCAGAGAACATGTGCCCAGCACCATGCACCCCACAAAAGTGGCCCAGAGAAGCTGGCTGCCACCAAGCATTCAGACATAGGCCCCTCAACAGAGATCCCCAGCAGTTGTCAACAACCAGAGAAGAGATCACTGTGTCACAGCAGTGCCACATACCCCACAGACAGCCCAGATGGCCCATAGGCCCAGGTCCCACTGCCACCAGTGACCACTGAGCACATTCAGACACAGGCCTGCAGACAGTATTCCCCAGCAGCAGGCCTAAGTCAGTGTGACAGCCTGCATTCAGCAGAGGCACCTGTTCCTCAGCAGTGGAGTGCCACCACTCTGTGCCCAGATGTTATCCCGGGGCGGGTAGCCACCCAGCAGCCCCACACACACACCAAGCACCACTACAGCTTTTCAGGAAAAAAGGAACCAAACAGAAATCCTGAAAATAAAAATAAGTCAATAAATCAAATAAAAAATCAGTTTGAAATATCACTAATAAATTAGACCACATAGTAGACACATTACAAGCCTCAAAGACAGGATAGATGATCTTGAACACCCAGTCAGCAATAAAAGAAAATAAGAGACCATGATCAGAATATACAAGAAATCTGGAGCAAGAATCAGAGGATTTGAATACAAACAAGTGTATAGATAACATTGTCAGTGAAATAATATCAGAAAAATTTCCAACTCTTGGGAGGAAATGGTCATCCCAATACAGAAGTCATCCAATACCCCAAATAGACAAGATTTACAAAGAATCTCTCCATGACCTATTACAATTAAATCACCTAACATGGCGACCAAGAATAGAATTTAAAAAGACTCAAGAGAATAAGAGAGGTAAGCTGACAAAAATAACTTATGATTTCTTGGCACAGATTCTAAATGCTAGAAATAAAATAATACTTAATCAAAATCACTATGCCCAGAAAAGCTATCCTACAAAATTGAAGAAAAAATAAAAATTTTCCAACAGAAACACAAATTAAAGGAATTCATGACTACTAAGCAAGAAAATACTTGAAAATATTTCAAAAAGCAATACATACAGAAATAATTAAAAACAAACTTCAGGGTCTGTAAAAAGAAAGAATGATCTCATTATAATACTAGTTAATTAAAGGAGAATTTTCTAGGAATTAAATTTACAGATCCATTCAGGGAATATTTCCATTTTAATAATATTATGTATTATAATCAATGAAGATCAAATGTTTTCCATTTCTTTAAAACTACTTTCATTCAATGAGTTTTCGTCTAGTTATTTATAATTATTTTTCTTTTGATTTTATTTTAAGTGGAATTGTTTGAGTTTCATTTGTAGATTTTAATTTCTGGTGTATAAAAATGGAGTTGAGCCGAGTACAGTGGTGCATGCCTATAATCTCAGCAACTAGGGTGGCTGACTGAGGCAGGAGGATCTTGAGTTCAAAGACAGCCTCAGTAAAAGTGAGGCACTAAGGAATTCAGTGAGACCTGTCTCTAAATAAAATACAAAATAGGGCTGGAGCTGTCATTCAGTGGTCAAGTTTTCCTGAGTTCAATTCCTGGTACTAAAAATGAATGATACTTTTTTGGTATCTGGGACAGCAATCTCCCTTGCTCTTGTTGTTACTGTTTGTCTTCTTTATTTTGAAAAGTTCTACATAAAAGTATATTGGATTTTTTATTGAAAAAAATAAAATAAAATAAAAAATACAAGTGGTATACCTGACAGTAAATATAATGTGGCATCTTGAACTGAATCCTGGAACAGAAAAATAACATTAATGGAAATCATGATAAAATGTGCATACAAATTGTATGTTCACTCAGTACTTCTAAACCAGTGCCAATGTCTTGTTTTTATAAAAGCACCATCTATGTAAGGTGTTAACCTTCCAAAAAATCAACTTGGAACTCTTTATACCATATTTCCAACTTTCTGTAGATCTAAGATATTTCACAAAATATTGTGCAAAGCAAAACAAAAACAAAAAAAAGTTAAGGATGTAAATTAAAAGCCAAACATAAACAAAAAATCTTGGCCTCAGGGGATAACTGGCCATATGCAAAGCAGCTTTCTGTATCTACCAACCATTCCAAATACAGGTGCTCATTCTTCAGGAAAACAACCATCAAGATCCAGGGACTGTCCTGAACCATCATACTCCCATTAATCTGCTGGGAGAAATCCTAGTTCTTGGATGACAGCAGTGAACATCTCAAGTGTGTAAGGAAAACCTTCGCACATACAGGCCTGACAGGAAAACCTGCGGGGAGGAGCGTTCCATTCTGTCCATCTAGGAAAGTACACAACTTGCCCAAATTGATGTCAGTGTTACCAAGGGAACCAAAGGGTAGGGCTTGAGAGACCTAAGGAAAGGATGTCAATTCAAATCAGTCAAGGTGTAATTGTGGCAAATGATGCTTGGTCAAGAGAACTATAAAAGTCTTGTGTACTTCCACAATAAACGAGTTTGCAGGCTGCTCGCCACATGCCTATTTCCACCCAACTCCCGGAGTCCATGAGTCTTGACTCCGCACTGTTTACCCTGAGTCCAAGCTAGCTCACCAGAAGAAAAGCAACATTAATTCATCTGTATTTTGAGTGATAGGCAGCACTTTTTCAAATCTAGATTTCTATGCATCAAATTTCCCAGAAAGCCCCATTTTTGACACCATCTGTTAGTGTATCCTAAAGATTCCAGTAAAAACTCACTTGAAAACATGCCTTCTGAACCTTAGAAGTCACAGTAGAGATGTATCAGTGTCAGCAAACATAAATGATATTTCTGAATTCAGGAGAGAATTTTCTTCATACAAGATTTCTTTCTTTAAATTTGCAAATAAAAACTATCTTCAGGCCTTTGAGACAATCATGAGATAATTAAGCTTTCTCACTCTATAGCCTCCATCATGAATTCTTTGAAACCTACTGATACATTGTTAATTGTATTACCCATTGTCAAACTCAAAAGCCAGAGTAGGGATTGCCATGGTAGCAGGAGAGCAGGGTACAAAAAAGAAAATCTGTAACTATGGTGATATAGGAAGGTTCCTGCTTACAAAATCCTGGAAATTAACCATTAAAGAGTAGGGTTTTGAAGGCTTTTTAATTTTTTTAGCAGCACTGGGGATTGAACAGGGATATTCTACCATTGAACTGTGTGAACCAAGCCTTTTTTATTTATCATTTGGAAATAGGGTCTCATTAAATTACCTAGGGCAGATTTGGATTTATGATCTTTCTGCTTCAGATTCCCAAGTACCTGGGACTATAGATATGCACCACCATGCAGACACCAGGTTTTTGAAAGGCAGAGTCAAGTAAGTAATCACAAACTGTTGTACATGTGGAGAAAACTTGGTAGACTACCAAAAATAAATATGACACATATATGTCCAACTATCCATTAAGTGATCTAAGAGATGGACTCAAGCTGGATGACAACTTTGTACTTGCTCCACAGTAAGGAAGACTGTCCGCTAACCTCACACAGCTCCCTGCACACAGCTGTCTTCTGGGCAGCACCAGGGTCATTTCCAGGAACCATATCTTCAATGACTACAATGCTATGTGTTATGGTTTAGATATGAGGTGACCCCAAAAGTCTATGTGTGAGACAATGCAAGAATGTTCACAGGTGATATGATTAGATTGAGAGTTTTAACCTAATAAGTGGATCAATCCACTGATATTAATTACCTGAATGGTAACTGTAGGCAGATAGGATGTGGATGAGGAAGTAGGTCACTGGGGGTTTGCCTTTGGGGTTTTTATTTTGTCCTTGGTGAGCAGAGCTATCTCGTGCTCCCCTCCTGCCCATCTCTCTGCTTCCTGGTTTCCGTGTCCTGATCTGCTTTCCTCTGCCATGCTCCACTGCCATGTTTTGCCTCACCTCAGTCCCAGAGCTATGGAGTTGTCCAACCATGGACTGAACTTCTAAAACCATGAACCAATATAAACTTTTCAACCTCTAAGTTCTTCTCTTCAGGGTTTTTGGTCACAGTGATGCAAAGCTGACTAAAACACTATGGCACTGCCTACTGTACTCCCACAGATTTTTACAATGTTAAGTTCTTGTTTTCATGGTCATTAATCATGGGTTCCGTGCTCCACATCATGTTCATAGTTTCAGAGAGAAAACTCGATCCTTAGTTCAGGACACTTAGAGTGAGATACAGGTAACTGACAATATTCTTACTTCTATGATCAGGGCAGGTCATATTTAGAAGATGATATTTGGGGCATTTGTAAATCAAGAAAACTTCACTCATTCAAGGTCATAGTTTTCTCCATAAGAAATGTCAGTTTCACTTAAATCCATTATTTTGAAACAAGCACGTTTATTGAGTTCATTTAAGTATAACAGGATTTCCTGTACTTGCTAAACAATTTGTTGTATCCATTTCAATCTTTATTTCAGTTAAAACATTATAGTATGTCATGACATATACTGTGAATATGATTCTTCACCAGTTCTTCAGAAGCAAAACAAACAAATATGGCAGTAGGCAGATGAAGACATAAGTTCCTTTGGACAAGGAGTGACTCATCTCAAAACGGCAAGTGTATCCAGGAGAACTGAGTGCTCAGGGTTAAGAGAAGACAGAAGGTACACACAAACTCTAGTAACATTTCAGAAGCACACTGTGCTAAGTACAAAGTTCCAAATATTACTCTCTGATAACATAGGAGATAAGATGTCCCACAACCTACTAAACCCAGATGTAACCAGATTACACTGAACCTGACCTGGCTACCAGATTCTGAAATATGTCATTGCAAGCATCCCAAAGTCCTAGACAAACCACATCATTAGGCAAGAACCTAGAACCTTGTCACGATGCTATATTCTGAGTAATATATAGGGTTTGGTATTTTTAAGATTGAGATCAGGAATTTGTATTCATTTAGTTCAAACTTCATTGAATCTTAAATTCCAGGTGAGACTTCAGCCAACAACCTAAATCATCAATTAAATGAATTTTTCTTTATGCAGTATATTCATCAGGAATAACAAAATGCCATTACATTTTCTACATACTCAATAGTAGAGTTAGTAAGAGTAGCAAGCAGACAAAGGAAAATATTATATGAAAACTATAATGCATCTGCTATTCTGTATTAACCAATCATGAAATGTTTTGTATCAGTGATACATGGGAACAAAGAAAGATAGATAAACATTTCTTCTGAATTGAAGAATTAATTTGGAAATGCAACTAACAGGGAACTTAGCTCATATTAAGGAAGATATTCTCAAGATACAGCTTTATCTAAATTCTTCAGAGAGCTTCTGTATAAACATTCAATTAGCACTTTGCCATTTCTACCTCACTTCTCATCAATTTCTTAAACCATGGTTTATAAAATGGTTTTTCACACATATATTGTATTTTTTCTCTCTTTTTTAAAATGTTTTTTAGTTGTAGATGGACACAATACCTTTATTTAATTAATTTATTTTTATGTGGTGCTAAGGATAGAACCCAGGGCCTCATACATGCTAGGCAAGTGCTCTACCACTGAGCCACAACCCCAGCCCCTATTTTTTCTTTCTAATTTGGTCTTCATGTCTCTCTATGGACAGTGACTGTAAACTCCAGCCCTACCTGACAGTACTCCAGGTATTTGGGTATGGCTGCTTACAATATCTTTCAAGAGAAGACAGAAGGCAGACACAAACTCTAATAACATTTTACAAGCACACTATGCTTAATATGTTAGAACAACTAAGTTTCCCATGATTGAGTTACACATATATCCAAAGAAAATGAAGTCATACCAAAGAGATACCTGCAAGTTCATGTTTATTGCAGTACTATTTACAATTATGACTGCCTTCCAATCAGTATTGCTTTTACAGTACCAATTTTAGATTTATTCCTGTTTAAGACATTTGAAAATGTACACCACAGGATCAAAGGAATACACTCTTTTTTTCTGTGACCTCCCAGTTTTCAGTGTAAAATTATGATGTCTCACCTTGTGTATTTGGGTTTTAACATAGCTTGTTGTTTGTATTAGCATGTATTAATTCTATATGTTGTTGGGTTTAATGTGATACTTCCATACACGCTGTGATATGCAATGGTCAAATCCAACCTCTCTTTATCCACCCTTCCCCTTTCCAACATCTACCATCAATATTTTACACAGAAAATCCATCATTCACAGAGAAAACCAGTGTATTCCTTTCATCCTATAGTGTACATTGTCACAACCTTCAAATAGGGCTAAATATAAAATTGATATTATAAAGACACTATTAGTGAGAAGACAGTCATAATGTGTTCACCCTATGTACACACACATGAAATTAGCCTAAAAATCTGTCATGATCACCTTCTGGTGATATTCTCAACTCCACAACTTGCAGAGGTGGCTGCCAGGAGGTTAAACAGGTAATCTTTGAGTAATATAGAACATTCCCAGGTAATGGGGCATCAACAAAACTCTTATTAACAGATTTTAACAACATGGGGGCAATTATGGACAAGTTGAGGTGAAAACTGAGTCAGAAATATTTTATCTGAAAGACAAATTTGAGGAGTATCTTCATTAATGAATTTTGATTGTTTCCCAATTCGTGTAATCATGAAAGTAAGGTAAGTTTAGTATTTATTTTAAATAAATTCAATTATGAGATAAAAATCTTAAGTTATAAGAAGTTTTGTGTCATAGGTTGTCAATACTTTTATTCTTTCATTGTGAGATAAAATAATAATGCATTTCACAATTGATGAAAATGATACTTTTTACAATTTCCTAGAAAAAGTTAGCCACTGTGATGGTGCATGCTTTTAATCCTAGTGATTTCGGAGGTTGAGTCAAGAAGATTTCAAGTTCAAGACCAGTCTGCATAATTTAGTGAGACTGTCCCTGAAAACAAAAAGGGCTGGAAATGTAGTTCAGTGGTAGAGTTCATGCCTTCCATGTGTAAGGCCCTCAGTCCAGTCCTCAGTACTACCAACAAGAAAAAGTTGTCAGTATTAGCAAGACTGATTTGACAGTACCAACCTGCTGTTAGCATAAAGTTTTTATGTTTTATTAGTTAATTTAGTCTTCACAATGTTTCAAGAGGCAAATATAATTAAACTCCCATGGTCCTGTTCTGAACTAACTCAAGTCTCATAAAAAGGAATAGAAGAACCTTGAGCTTGACCCAGTATGTCTCCAGTCTTTATTCACATTAACTGTGTTACTTTTTTTTCTTAACTGAACTTGGTGGCACATGACTGCAAATTGGAAGCCAACCTTGGAAATATAGACTCTGCCTCAAAATGAAAAACTTAGAAAGGGATGGATTTGTGCTACAGAAGTAGAAGGCTCCTGGGTTCATTCCCTGGGTACTGCAAATACATGTAATTATTATTTCTCATATACGGCAAGCACTTTCTAGTTTAGGTTGGATTTAAGAATTCTTTCCCTACACCATTGTCAAGAACTCATTTTCCTAAATTACATTCTAAATAATGTATTAAATCTTTTTGTATTTACATCTATGATCCCCATGGAATTGAAATTGTGTTCAATGTGAGTTTAAAGGTACATTTTTGGCTGAGGGTGTACTTCAGTGGTAGAATGCTTACCTAGCATGTGTGAGGCCTTGGGTTCAATCCCCAGCACTATAGAAAAATGGCATTTTACTCCCCATGTAGGACATTCAATATCTTGCAGCATTTACTAAAATTCATCTTTTGTCTATTAGTTTTTCTTATGAATTATTTGCTTACATACATATGTATCAGTTTGAGGGTTCTTTTATTTTTTCATTGACTTTTTCTCTGTCTTTGTGCAAATTGTCTTTTTATGGAGAGAATTCACTTAGTTCCAGAGCTCCCTTCAGTCCTCATTCCCTTAATCACTGCGCTATTCTGTGATGAAGAAAGCAGAGGGTGAAAACATGCATGCCTTACCGCTACACCAATATATTCAGCTATATCTTTTTATTTCTTATTTTTTTTATTTTATTTGTTCTAATTAAACAATTATTTGTTGTACATGACAGTCGAATGCATTTATACATTTTAACAGATCATACATAGAGTATAATCTCCCATTTTTCTGATTATACATATTGCAGGATCACATCAGTCATGCAGTCATACATGTACATGAGGTAAGAATGTCTGTTTCACTCTACTGTCATTCCTACCCCCATGCCTCTACCCCTCCCTTCACTCCCCACTATCTAATATAAAGTAACTCTATTCTTCCCTATCTCCTTCTTATTGTGAATTAGCTTCCACATATCAGAGAAAATATTTGACCTTTGGATTTTTAGGTTTGGCTTATTTCACTTAGCATGATATTCTCTAACTCCATCCATTTACCAGCAAATACCAGAATTTCATTCTTCTTTAAACCAGAGTAATATTCCATTATATATATGTATATATATTCCATATATATATATATATATATATATATATATATATATCACATTTTCTTTATCCATTTATCTGTTGAAGGGCATCTAGGTTGATTCCATAGTTTAGCTATTGGGAACTGAGCTGCTATAAACATTGATGTGGTTGTGTCACTGCAGTATGCTGATTTTAAGTCCTTTGGGTATAGGCTGAGGAGTGGGATAAATGGGTCAAATGGTGGTTCCATTCTAAGTGTTCTTAGGAATCTCCATACTGCTCTCCATAATGGTTGCACCATTTTGCATTCCCACCAGCAATGTATGAGTGTACTGTTTTCCCCACATCCTCATCAACATTTATTGTTGCTTGTATTCTTGATAATTGTCATTCTGATTAGACTGAGATGAAATCTTAGAGTAGTTTTGATTTGCATTTCTCTAATTGCTAAAGATGTTCAACATTGATTGTATATCTTCTTCTGTTACATGTCTGTTCAGTTCCTTAGTCCATTTATTGATTGGGTTATTTTGGGTTTGTTTGGTGTTAATTTTATTGAGTTCTTTATATATCCTAGAGATTAATGCTTTATCTGAGGTGCATGTGGTAAAGATTTTCTCCCAATGTAGGCTCTCTCTTCACATTATTTATTGTTTCTTTTGCTGAGAAAAAGTTTTTTAGTTTGAGTCCATTCCATTTATTGATTCTTAATTTAACTTCTTGTGCTTTAGGGATCTTGTTAAGAAAGTCAGATCCTAGGGCAACATGGTGAAGATTTGGTCCTACTTTTTCTTCTTGTAGCCTCAAGGTCTCTGTTCTAGTGCCTAAGTCTTTGAACTACAGTGAGTTGAGTTCCGTGCAGGGTGAGAGATAAGGGTTTAATTTCATTTTGTTACATGTGGCTTTCCATTTTTCCCAGCACCATTTGTTGAATAATCTATCTTTTCTCCAGTGAGTTCTTGGCACCTTTGTCTAGTATGAGATACCTGAATTTATGTGGATTTGTCTCTGTCTTCTAATTATGCACCATTGGTCTACATGTCTGTTTTCATGCCAATACCATACTGTTCTTATTACTTAGGCTCTGTACTATAGTTTGAAGTTGTTATTGTGATGTCTCCTGCTTCACTTTTCTTGTTAAGGATTGCTCTGGCTATTCTAGGTCTTTTATTTTTCCAAATGATTTTCATGATTGCTTTTTCTAGTTCAATGAAGAATGTCATTGGAATTTTAATAGGTATTGAATTAAATTTGTATAACGTTTTGGTAGTATGGCCATTTTGACAATGTTAATTCTGTCTATCCAGGAGCATGGGGGGTCTTTTTATCTTCTAAGGTCTTCTTCAATTTCTTTTTTTGTATTCTGTAGTTTTCATTGCAGAGGTCTTTCACCTCTTTTGTTGGATTGATTCCCAAGTGTTTCATTTTTTTTTTTTTTTGAGGCAATTGTGAATTGGGTAGTATTCTTTCTTTCTTTTTCTGTGGATTCATTATTGATGTGTAGGAATGTGTTTGATTTATAGGTATTGATTTTATATCCTGCTACTTTGCTAAATTTATTTATTTATTAGTTCTAGAAGATTTTTGGTGGAATTTTTGGATCTTCCAAGTATAGAATCATTGGGAGAGAGTGATAGTTTGAGTTCCTTTTTACCTAATTGTATACTTTTAATTTCTTTCTTCTGTGTAATTGCTCTGGCTAGAGTTTCAAGGACAGTGTTGAATAAAAGTGGTGAAAGAAGGCATTCTTGTCTTATTCCAGTTTTTACAGGGAATTATTTCAGTTTTCCTCCATTTAGAATTATGTTGGCCTTGGATTTAGCATATATGGCTTTCATGATGTCAAAGTATGTTCCTACTATCCCTAGTTTTCTATCGTTTTGAACGTGAAGGGGTGCTCTGCTTTGTCAAATGCTTTTTCTGCATTTGTTGAGATGATCGTATGATTCTTGTTTTTAAGTCGATTGATATGATGAATTATATTTATTGATTTCCATAGGTGGAACAAACCCTGGGGATGAACCCCAGTTGATCATGGTACACAATTTTTTAAATATGTTTTTGCATACTAGTTGCCAGAATTTTGTTGAGAATTTTTGCATCTATGTTTATCATGCATATTGGTCTGAACTTCTTTCCTTGATGTGTCTTTGTCTGGTTTTTGTATCAGAGTGATGTTAGCCTCATAGAATGAGTTTGGAAGGGTTCCCTCTTTTCTATTTCATGGAATAATTTGAGGAGTATTGGTGTTAATTCTTCTTTGAAGGTCTTGTAGAACTTGGCTGAGAATCAGTCTGGTCCTGGACGGCCCTGGCAGACCCCATCACTACCTCACCAATCTGGGCCTCAGATGTCCTGGGTTTGGCCCCGTTGCAATCCCAAGATCTCAATGCTACTGAAATTTGGAGAGAGACCACCAGGGATGAGCAATCCTGAGATATAGTAGCTAAATGAGGGTAACCCGCACTCCCAGGAGGAACACCCCATTCACAGCCAAACCCATAAGCACCCCAACACTGAACCTCCAGGTCCCAGCCGCTGTACCCAGACAGGGGCAGCTGTGCCCCAAGATGGCAGTGGCAGCAAACCTGCCAGCACCCCAAATGAACCCCAGTCTCTGGCTGTAGTCCCAAAATGGATGAGGCCATGTGCAACGAAACCCAAAGTCTTCCTGGCAGTGGACGTCTGGGCAGTGGTGGAAGTGGTAGTAGCAAGTGTGGGTGGCAGCAGGCAGGGGGTCAGCAGCAGCTGCAGAAGTTGGTGGCATTGGCAGCAGGTGGGAGAACTGCAGCTCAGTGGCAGCAGCACCCAGAGAGGAGACATCCAGGTGACCTCCAGGGAGCAGCAGGGGCTTTGGTTCAGCGGTGTCAGCAGCAGCAGTGGCAGCAGTGTAGATGGCAATCGGGTGTCTGAAGCAGCCTCAAGGGCAGGAGACCTCTGGGCCACAGCGAGGGTGACTGCCATAGCATCAACAGCAGCAGCAGCGCCCAGAGAAAAGACCTCCGGGAACCTGGGGCAGTGGCCTAAGAGGAAGCTCTCTGCTATCTCTAATAAAGAGGAGCGTCTAGAACTTTAGAACAATGCTGCCAACACTATGTCTCTAAATCAGTTATGAATCTTAGGCAATGTCTCCAAACCATCCCCATTTTGTATTTTCTTTCTGTACATTTTCAGTGAATGTCATTCAGTCTCACCTCTCATGCCTTGTCTTTCCCTGTTTTCTAGAGCTTACCTTTCACTCCATGAGCAATACCAGCAGAACAGATACAAGTACAGACATCCCTGGTGTTTCTAGCACAATCACAAAGGACCCAGCGGGCTTGTCCTTAACTTCCAGACTAAAATCACCTGGATTGTGGCCATGGCAGGCACAGCTGAGCTAAGATCCTTTCCGTGGGGTCTGCATTAGCAAAGTCAGCTACTCCCTGCCCTCCCTCCAGTGCAGGTTAGGAAATACATGTGCATAAAGTAAAAGTCATCCTGCTTGCCACTCAACTATAAGATACCACTTCAGGCATAACCTGATAATAGAAACTCTTGCCTTCTATCTTGTCATGTAAATGTTTTTAATACCGGTATAAATTTAGTTTGGGGTGAGAGTACATAAATATCAAGTAAAACAAATTTTATATTTTGTTTCAAATATGAGTACTTTCCTGTGTTTAAACATATTTATGACCATATTTCAAAGAATCTTTTCTGGCATCACTCTTTCCTGTGTTGAATGGGAATACCACTGTTATTAAAGAAAGTGGATGTTATGGATTTTATATAAACCTTAATGGTTTCTTAATGATAATTTTCTTCTGCTCTTGTAAATAGAAAGCTCTACTTGAAATATTTCACAATGTATTTAGTTTATCAGTCACACATAATAATATTAAACAGGAAAGTCAAGTTGGGGCCCTACTGGGGTGGTTCAACCTATTCATACATGTTATTTCCTACATCCTTAAATGAATACTGTTCCTCCTTGGGATTGTAGTAAGATAACTATCACATCTGCAGCACAGTTGTGCAAAGGCAGTGGAATAGGTTGCCAGGAGACCAAAAAAAAACCACCCAGAGATGGCATAGGAGATATAAGGCTTTATTGAGATAGGTTTACAGAGAAGGTTCAGTGGTGATAGGCTGAACAGATAGCACCTCCCTCCTTTACTGTGCTTTGCCAAGCAGTGCCTCCTCTCCCTCCCTCTTGTCCCTCTCTCATTTTGTCCTATGGTGACTGGCAGATGAATGACACTTATCATTTCCATCATGCCCTATACTCCACACCAATCACCACTAAAAGAAGGGTTTTATTTGTTGGACTATAGAACAATGACGTCATCAGCATTAGCTTGCTCAGTTTGCTGGTGTGACAAGCATGCCAAGGAATGCATGCAAGAAAATAACTTTCTACAGATAACATTAGCTTGCCCTATTTCCCAGTGTATTGCAAGTCAGCCAGAGTCCTTCAAAATGATATGGATCTGAATATTCCAGTCCAGGTTTGCTGTTCATTGTCCCCTGAACTTGGCTAGGGCTTTGAGAACAGAAAGGGAGAATGAATGTACCCAGTGTTTCACTGTCTCCCCTTTTCTAAGGATGAGACAATGGATATGTCATGTAAAATATTCTGTTTTCTTGTAGTCGGGAATAAAATTTAAAGTTTGAAGTTCAAGTTTATTCAAATGATTTCTTCTTTTCCCTTTGCCTTTTTTTCTGGACCACTTCCACAATTCTGTCAACCACATCTTGGAGAAGTAAAGAGGGCACACACCACCCTGCCTACAAGGGAGTCGGCATCGTCATTCTCTCCCATAATTGCTACAGGACATGGAGGATGGCTTGATATTCTCCTGACTGTGTGCTTCTAGATGGCAATGATAAAGTGAAAAAGGGACATTGTAAATGGAACTCACAGAGAAAGACAATTGCCCTGGAATTTGAGACTCTAAAGGGAAGGCTAGAATTGCTTTAGGCACAGTACCTGCAGGTGTGCCCGTCAGGGGCATCTGCTGTAGATCACTGAATCAAAGATTTAAGATGGATTTAAAGCAAATAATAATATCTGTGTCAATAGACTATTACACACAAAACTGATTTATTTTTACATTCACTGAAAAAATTCTAAAATTCTAAAATTAGTAGTTTTATTCACACGGAATAAAAGCAATATTAAAATTAGTTCATAAATGAATTCACAAATATCTGGACATTCTGATTCTGATTACTCAGAATCAGATTTTAATCCATGTCATGGATATCTTCACATCACTTTCTGTAGCATGAAGGCTAATGGCAGTGAAGAGGTTTCTAATATAGAAGCTGTAACATTGTGAGATTTTTTTTTCTTATTGGTTCATTATAGATATACATAACATTTGGATTGAGCCTGACTTAATCATATAAGCATGAAACATAATTTGCCCAATTAATTCCCCATTACTTGTCCTTTCCCTTCCTTTCCCTTCCTGTTCCCTTTCCTTCAATCTACTGATTTTTCTTCTATTTATTTATAGTTTTTAATTAGTGCATTAAGGATACATATAAAGTTGAAATTCACTGAAGTGTATTCACATATGTGCATAGGAAAGTTTGATCAGATTAATTTCACCATTTTCCCCTTTTCCTGTCCCTATTCCCTCCCCTCCTCTTCTTCCTCCACTGCACTGATCTCTCTTCTATTTTCACAGGATTCCTGCTCCCTGTTTCTTTTTTTTTCTTTTTTATTATTATTATTATTTTTTTTTTTTTTGGTTTAGCTTCTGCATATAAGGAAAAAAAAAATCAACCCTTGACTTTTCTGCATCTGGTGTATGTTACTTAGCGTGAGTTCTCCAGTTTCGTCCTTTTGCCAGCAAATGACACATTTTCATTCCACTTTATAGCTAAGTAATACTCCATTGTGTATATATACTACATTTTATTTATCCTTTCATCTGTTGACAAGCACTAAGCCTGGTTTCATAGCTTGACTGTTCTGCACTGTGTTGCTATTAAGCACTGATGTGGCGGCATCACTACAGTATGCTGATTTTAGATATGGTGGATATATACCAAGGACAGTGATAACTAAGCTATATAATGTTTCCATTCTTAGTGTTTTTGAGGAATCTCCATACTTCATTTTAGAGTGGTTGTATTATTTTGCAGCCCCATCAACAATGTATGTGTGTACATTTTCCCCCACATCCACACTTACTATTATTTGTATTCTTGATAATTTCCATCCTAAATGGAGTGAAATGAAATCTCAATGTAGTTTTGATTTACATTTCCCTGATTGGTAAAGATGTTGAACAGTTTTTTATGTATTTGTTAGCCATTTGTATTTCTTCTTTTGAGAAGTATCTTTAGTTCTTTTGCCCATTCATTGATTGGATTATTTGTTTTTATTGTGTTAAGTGTTTTGAGTTCTTCATGTAGTCTGGGTTAATCCCCTCTCAAAGGAGCAGGTGGCAAATATCTTCTCCCATTATATAGGTTCTTTTACACTCTTAATTGCTCCCTTTTCTGTGCAGAAGGTTTTTAATTTGATGCTATTCCATTTATTGATTTATGGTTTTATTTCTCAATCTTTAGGAGTCTTTTAAGGAAGTCAATTCCTGTGCCAATACGCTAGAATGTTTAGAGGACATTTTCTTCCAGAAGTTGCAAAGATTCTAGTCTAATTTTTAGGTCTTTGATCCACTTTGAGTTGACTTTTTTGCATGGTGATATGTAGGGATTAAATTTTCTTCTTCTACATATGGATATCATTTTCCCAACACCATCTGTTTCAAAGGTTATCTTTTCTCCAATGTATGTCCTTGGCACCTTTGTTGAGTATCTGATGACTGTATCTATATGGGTTTATGTCCATTGGTCTTCGAGTCTCTTTTGATGCCAATGCCATGCTGCTTTTGTTACTATTATTACTCTATTGTATAATTTGAGGTCCAGTATTATGAGGTCTCCAGCATCACACTTCTTGGCTATTCTCCATCTCTTATTCTTCTGAATGAATTTTAGAAATGTTTTTTTCCAGTTCTGTGAAGAATGACATTGGCATTTTGGTGGGGATTACATTGAAACTATATAATGACCATATTGTTAGTATGGTCATTTTGATAATATTAATTCTGGATAATTATTAATCATCCAAGAATATGGCAGTTCGTTCTACCTTCTAAGGTTTTCCTCAATTTACTTCTTCAGTGTTCTACAGTTTTCATATAGAGGTCTTCCACCTTCATGGTTAGATTTATTCCTAAGTAATTTTTTTTTACATTATTCTGAATAGGATAGTTTTCCTAATTGCTTTTTCAGCAGATATATTATTAAAATATTGAAGAGTTGTGGATTACTATGTTGAGCTTTCATTCTTCTACTTTGCTGAAGTTTTTATTAGCTCTAGAAATCTTCTGGTGGGGTATTTTGGGTCTTCTAGATATAGGACTATGTTGTTAGAAAACAGAGAATTTGACTTCTTCACCTGTTTATATTCCTTTAATTTCTTTCTCTTGACAGCTCTGGATAGAATTTCAAGGACTATGTTAAATAGTAGTAGTGACAGTGGACATCCTTGTCTTGTTCCTGTTTTAGAGGAAATGTTTTCAGTTTTTCTCCATTCAGTGTGATATTGGCCTTGAGTTTGGCATGTATAGCCTTTACAGTATGGAGGTAATTTTCTTCTCTCCCTAGTTTCTCTAGTGTTTTAAACATGAATGGGTGCCAAATTTTGACAAATGCTTTTTCTGCATCTATTGACATAATTACATGACTCTTATAGTTAACTCTATGTGATGATTCATTTTATCATTATTTAATCTCCAGGTCTTAAAATAGTTCATTGATTTCTAATTTCGTTCCATTGTGATCTGATAAGATCCAAAAAATTATCCCTATTTTTTACATTTGCTAAGATTTACTTTGTACCCTAATAAATGCTCAATTTTAGGAATTTCCATGTGCCACTGAGGAGAAAGTGAATTCAGATACCAGTGGATAAAATATTCTAGAGAGGTATTTTTAATTTTTTATTCATTCTTATTAGTTATACATGACATTAGAATGTATTCTGAAATATAATGCATACATTGAGTATAATTTCTCATTCTTCTAATTATTCATGATGTAGAATTACACTAGTTGGGTAATCATATACACACATAGGAAAGTAATGGCTGATTCATTCTACTATCTTTCCTATTCCCATTTCCTCTCTCTTCCCTTCATTCCCCCTTGTCTAATCCAAAGTACTTCTACTTCAGGTCCATTTGATTAATCGTCTTTTTCAGTTAGTTTATGTCTGGATGATCTATATAATGATGAGAGTGTGGTAAAATGACCCAGCATTATTGTATTGTGATTTACTTTATTCTTTATATTGAAAAGGGTTTGTGATATAGATAGATAGATAGATAGATAGATAGATAGATAGATAGATAGATAGATAGATAGATAGAGATGCACTGTTGTTTGGGAAACAAGGACTTATAATCATTATGTCTTGTTATTGGATGATTCCCTTAACCAGTATGACATTATCTTCTTCACTTCTTGTAATTAATTTTGTCTTAAGTCTACTTTGTCTGTTATGAGAGTAGCTGCCCCTGCTTGCCTTTGGATTCATTTGCATGTTATATTTTTTCATCCTTTCAACTTCAGCTTCTGGATGTATTTGTCTGTAAAGTGAGACTCATGTGAACAACATATGGTTTGGTCTTATTTTTTTTTATCTATTCTAACACTCTATCTTATGATTAGAGACTTCACATTCAATGTGATTATAGAAAGATGATTTTTATTTTCTGCCACTTTGACATTTCTAATGCTTAATTCAGATTTGATTGATTTTCTTTTAATTGACTATTGTAGTATGATTCATGTCTATCCTGGCTTTCATTTTTATTTTTCATTTATTGTGCATGAAACATTTAATTGAGTATGTTTTGTAGTGCAGGCTTAGTGGTTATGAATTCCTTTAGTTTTTGCTTATCATGAAAGGTTTCTATATGTTTTTTCTTTATAGGTCTTTCAGATTTATTTTGTCTTTTTATTTTTTATTTATTAATTTATTTGTTTGATTCATTGTACACAAATCAGGTACAACTTATCATTTCTCTGGTTGTACATAAAGTAGAGTCACACCATTTGTGTAATCATATGTGTACATAGGGTAATGAAGTTTGTCTCCTTCCATTGTCTTTCCTTCCCCCTGCCCACTCCACATCCCTCATTTCCCTCTACACAATCCATCCTTCCTCCATTCTTCCCTTACTCCCTCCTCCCCACTATGTACCATCATCCACTTATCAGAGAAAACATTCAGCCTTTGGTTTTTTTGGGATTGGCTTATCTCAGCATGATATTCTCCACCTCCATCCATTTACTTGAAAATGCTTAGTTTTATCCTTCTTTATGACTAAATAAGAAAGGTTTATATTTTATCTTAAATTCTGAATGATACTTTTTGCTGTATATAGTAATTTTGGTTACCTCCTGTTTCTTTCAGAGCTTGGTACATATTATTCCAAGCCCTGTTGGCATTTAGCATTGGGGTTGAGAAATCACTTGAAATCTGAATTGGTTTACCTCTTAATGTAACCTACATTTTTCTCTTGGGGCTTTTAAAATTCTACCTTTTTCATGTATATCAGGTATTTTCTTTATGCTGTGTCTTCAGGAAGGTCTTTTTCTGATCTTGCCTATTTGGACTTCCTCATGCATCTTGTATTCAGATTCTGTTTCATTCCTGTGATTTGTAAATTTTCTAGTATTATTTCATTGAAGAGATTGTACATTCATTTAATTTTCATTTCAGAGCCTTCTTTTACCACAATGATTTTTAAATTTCCTCTGTTAATTTTATCCCATATTTCTTAAATATTCTGGTCATGGTTTCACAACATCTTTATTTTCAAGATTATACACTTTGGTTTAACATCTCTAGTAATTAGATAAATGCAATTTAAAACAAGTCTAAGATTTCATCTTACTCAAATTAGAATGGCTATCATCAAGAACACAAACAATAATAGATGTTTGCATGGATGTGGGGCATAACACACTTTTACTTTGCTGGTGGAGTTGCAAATTGGTGCAGCCACGTTGGAAAGCAGTGTGGAGAATCCTCAGAAAACTTGGAATGGACCCACCTTTTGGCCCAGTTATCTGACTCCTCGGTTTATACCCAAAGGACATACTACAGTAACACAGTCACATCATGTTTATAGCAGCTCAATCCCCTAGATTGTGGAACCAACCTAGATGTGCCCTTCAACAGATTAATGGATAAAGAAACTGTGGTGTGTATGTGTGTGTGTATATATATATATGTATATGCACAGTTACACCGTGGAATATTATTCAGCCATAAAGAATAATATTATGGCATTTGTGGATAAATGGATGGAATTGGAGAATATCATGCTAAGTGAAATAAACAAATCCCCAAAAAACAAAGGCCAAATGTTTTCCCTGATAAGTGGATGATGATATATAATGGGAGTTAAGGGGTGGGGAGTGAGAGAAGAATGGAGAAACTTTGGATTATGTAGAGGGAGGGGGTTATGAATAGTGGTGGAATGAGACAGACATCATTACCCTATGTACATGTATGATTACATGAATGGTATGAATCTACATCATGTACAACCATAGAAACTAAATGATATACCCCATTTGTGTACACTGAAACAAAAGGCTGTCTATAAAAAATTTTTTTAAATAAATAATAATATTCATTAATGAAAATGAAGATTACATACTTTATCTTCAAGACCTGAAAATATATCTTCAAAATGGTCTAATCTATTGGTGATTCTTTCCATTGAATTCTTAATTTGATTTATTGATTCATTTCTAGGATTCTTATTGATTCTTTTTATTTATTTTTTTAAATTTATTCTTATTGTAAACAAATGGGATACATGTTGTTTCTGATTGTACATGGAGTAACAGCATACCATTTGCGTAATCATACATTTACATAGGGTAATGATGTTTGATTCATTCTGTTATTTTTTCCTTCCCCCCACCCCTCCCACCCCTCTTTTCCCTCTATAGAGTCCCTCCTTCCTCCATTCTTGCCCCCCTCTCACCCCCCATTATGTGTCATCATCCGCTTATCAGTGAGATCATTCGTCTTTTGGATTTTTGAGATTGGCTTATCTCACTTAGCATGAAATTCTCCAATTGATTCTTTTTAAATCCATATTTCTTTACTGAAATTATCTTTCACTTCCTTTATTTTCTACCTAAGTTCATTTCTTTCATCTTCTCTTAGCTTGTTGAACATTCTAACCATAAACTTTCTAAATTCTTTCTCTGGCATTTCCTCCATGGTGGCATCCATGGGGGTCAGTTGTTGTTGTAGGCATTTTGTTCCCTTCCTTTTTCATACTGCTTGTATGTATACACATATATGGGATAATTATTGCTTCCTCTGGTGTGCAATGACTATTTAGTGAGGGTATTTTTCTCAAAAGCCTCAGGCTGGGAAAATATCAAGGTATTGATACTTTTGCTAAATATATATGCTCTGCTGTTCTCAGGGTCAGCACTATTTTTAGAAAAGACAATGAATGCTATTTGGATATTTTCTTTTTTTTTTTTTTTTTTTTTTTTTTTTTTTCTTTCAGTGCTGGGGATCGAACCCAGGGCCTTGATGCTTGTAAGGCAAGCACTCTACCAACTGAGCTATGGCCCCAGTCCTGAATGCTATTTAGTGCAATCACTTGGAGCAAAGCCACATATTCTTCAATCTTACAAAAAAAAAACAAAACTTGTTGATAGTTCTCTCCAAAGTTCCTCTAATCTAGCTATAAACTTGTAATAGGGTTCTGGAATAAGATGAAAAATTTGTTATTTTAGTTATTAAATATAGTAAAATTGCTATAACATAATGTAGGGGCCGAAATGAAAGGAGAGAAACATTGGGCAAAATAAGTCTGAAAAAAAAAATGAAATAACATAGTAAAGGATAATATTCAAAAGGTAAAAAGAAGAAAATGATGGATGGGGCAATTTGAGGCAGTAGCATGTAATATAAGAGGAAACAGAGAATAAGAGGAACAAATGTACCTAAGATAGGAAAATAAAAGTGTAGAGAATGATTACAAATAAAGCTTTAAAACTTAGAAGAAACACAATCAAATGGGTTGTGGATGAAATAATGTATAGTAGGGTAACTACAACCAAATGAAAATGAAAAAAATATATATATAAGTCAACAACAGAGCCACCTATAATAAACCATGCCCAAATGAAGAAAATTTTTATTGAGTCTTAGTTTGGATATCATCAAGATTTAAGACCTTTAGAAGATTCCCATTACTCTTTGGCTTTGGATTCCCCAGTTGCTTCTGGGGCACAGGAGCCACTCCCCTTGTTTCTATGGACCTCCCACCCACCTGTTCTCATTTGTTAGCCCAAGGCCCCGAGTCTGGATACTTGGAGTATGTGATTCTGTCTGTTGTTTGTTTTTATTTCATGTAAGGCTCAGGATGCGTAGCTTTGAGCTATCACTCTAACTATGTGCCCCTGCACACCTGATCCCTTCTGCAGGGTCCTCTGCAAAGTGGCATAGACCCTGGTGACTGTCTACAAGTGTGGGACCCATGGTTGTGGGTTCTCAATGGTTGGTCTGTGGTACAGAAACATCCCCTTTCACTGACACAGATTGCCAGGGCAACGTCCCTCTCCAGTCAGATGTTCCTTCACTGCCACTTTTCTGTTCTGTGAGGGGGTTGAGGATTACTCCCTATCTCCAGTCTGTTATCTTCTCTGTGTCTTTGTGATCTCTTCCTTTCCTATCAACATCTATTCTGAAAGTTTTGATGCAAGTTTTCTACCAGAAGGTAACAAGAAATGGTATCAGGCAAGTCCATCCTTGCTCAGAGAATGAAAACCATGTCATGGCTAAAATAAGGGTAATAATGACTGTGTTAAATTTTAAAGGAAAAAAAATACTAAAAATTGGTGAAATGGTAACTAATAATTATTTGGAAATATATACCAAAGGCACTATATTAGTAAAGCTGAATCATATGGATCAAGAAGATGTAGACAGCCTCTTCAACAAATGGTGCTGGGAAAACTGGAAATCCATATGCAGCAAAATGAAATTAAACCCCTATCTCTCACCCTGCACAAAAATCAACTAAAAGTTGATCAAGGACCTAGGAATTAGACCAGAGACCCTGCACCAAATAGAAGAAAAAGTTGGCCCAAATCTTCATCATGTCAGCTTAGGACCTGACTTCTGAACAAGACTTAAAGTGCAAGAAATAAAATTAAGAATCAATAAATGGGATGAATTCAAACTAAAACGCTTCTTCTCAGTAAAGGAAACAATCAATAACATGAAAAGAAAGCCTACAGAATTGGAGAAAAAGCTTTACCACAGGTACATCAGATAGAGCACCAATCTCCCAGATATACTTCATACCAAAAAAAAAAACCCAATCATTAAATGAGCCAAGGAACTGAGCAGACACTTCACAGAAGATATACAATCGATCAACAAATACATGAAGAAAGTTTTCAACATCTTTAGCAATTAGAGAAATGTAAATCAAAAGTACTCTTAAGATTTCATCTCACTCTAGTCAGAAAGGCAATTATCAAGAACACAAGCAACAGTAAGTGTTAATGAGGATGTGGGAGAAAAGGTACACTCATACATTGATGATAGGACTGAAAATTGGTGCAACCATTATAGAAAGCAGTATGGAGATTCCTAAGAAAACTTGAAATGGGGGGGTTTCAAGATGGCGGCCTAGAGGGTGGCTGCATTTCATGTTGCTCCAGGACTCAGGATTCAAAAGAGGAGATATTGAGATGCTTGGGACCAACTCAAAGCAGCCGGGTGACTCTCACCCCCTGGGGAGGCATCCCGGATGGGACGGTGGTCCCGGAATGCAGGAAACTTTGTGAAGTAGAGCTGCCGGCGAGAAGCCCCTCCCCCCGCTGGAGCAGTGACTCGGACAACTGGGAGCGCCATAAAGGAGGCCGCTCGGCACAGCGCTGGGACTCGGAGCAACCACTGGGGCTCCGGCGGCTGCCCAGGGGAAGAGTGGCGAGGAGAACTGTGTGGACTCAGGACACCGGGGCCTGCCCTGAGGAGGAGGAGGAGGAGCGTGGCCACTTGGATTCGGAGTGACTGCACCAGAGCTACAGGCAGTTGCCAGAGGAGAAGCTGCGCAGCGAGCTGTTTGGACTCAGAACGACGCTTCTGAACACCGGGGCCTGCCCTGAGGACGAGGAGGAGGAAGAGGAGTGTGGCCGCTTGGATTCGGGGTGACTACACCAGAGCTACAGGCGGTTGCCAGAGAAGGGGCTGTGTGGCGAGCTGTTTGGACTCAGACCACTTCTGAACCCCGGGGCCTGCCCAGAGGAGTAGGAGGAGGAGTAGGAGGAGGAGGAGGAGAAGCGCGGCGGGTCCTTTGGACTCGCAGTGACTGCATTAGCGCTCCAAGCGGCTGCTCAGAGGAGAAGGCGAGTGGTGAGTTGTTTGGACTTAAAGTGACAGCTCCTGAACACAGGGGGGCTGCCTGGAGGAGAAGCGTGGTGGGACACTAGGTCTTGAGTGGCCGCACCAGAGCTCCGGGCGGTTGCCCAGAGGACCTGTACTGCAGGTCACGTGGACTCAGAGCCACTCAGAGCGACCGCTCCTGAACACCCCTGGGGTTATCTGGAGAAGGAGGAGGAACCGGGAGGGTCACTTCGACTCGGAGTGATTGATTGCCCAGGGCTACGGGTGGTTGGTGGAGGTGGAGGCACGCAGTGAGTTTCTTGGACTCCTAGTGACCGCACCGGAATACTGGGCGGCTGTCTGGAGGAAGAGGCGTGTGGCGGGTCTCTGGGATTCAGAGCGATTGTACAGGGCCCCAAGTGGCTGCTCAGAGGAGGGGCCGCATAGCCAGGCGATTAGGTGCAGAGCAGGATCCCAGGATCTAGGAGGCTTCTTGGTGGAACAGCCGCACAGAGACAGGCTTAGGGCGGAGCGAAGGTTCCAGGCCTGCGGGCAGATTCTCTGAGGAAGGGCAGCCTAAGGAGAGTCATCTGCAAAGGGTGAGGCTCCCAGGCACAGGAGGTAGGGCCGGGCCCCTGGGAACTTTGCAGAGGAAGGCAGCCCAGCCCAGGCAGTAGCTGTAAATTGAGGGGAACCTCTAGGAGGGAACTGACCAGCGAGACCTCCCCACCGGGTGAGTCTTCCCTGCTGGATGAGGTTTTCCCACAAGGACGGTAAAACCAGAGACTCAGGCCCAAACAGGCCTTGCCTCAGCCCACAGCCTAGGTCCCCTTTGGATGACCATTGGTCAACAAGTGGAGGCACCTCTGCCCACTAGCAGGGAATATACCCCACCTGAAGGCCACCACTCCTAGAGAGGCAGCTTCCTTGTGGAGCACCGCATTATCAACTTCCTCCAAGACTTCAGCCTACTGAAGGCTAAGGGGGGATATATATAGAAATCTTCAGGGACATTGTAAGTCAATAGAGGAAATCTGCAATATCTCAGCGGTCCTCTGATTCCTGAACAATATGAGAAAACAAGGAAAGAAAATGCTGCAAACAAATTTAGATGTTACATCAATAAAACCCAGTGACAGCATGGCAGAAGAAATGACAGAAAAGGAGTTCAGAATGTACATAATTAAAATGATCAGAGAAGCAAACGATGAGATGAAAGAGCAAATGCACGCACTGAATGATGAGATGAAAGAGCAAATGCAAGCATTGAATGATCGCACCAATCGACAGTTAAAAGAGCAAATACAGGAAGCAAAGATCATTTCAATAAAGAGTTAGAGATATTGAAAAAAAACCAAACAGAAATCCTTGACATGAAGGAAACAATAAACCAAATTAAGAACTCCACAGAAAGCATATCCAATAGGATAGAACACCTGGAAGATAGAACCTCAGACATTGAAGACAAAATATTTAACCTTCAAAACAAAGTTGAACAAATAGAGAAGATGGTAAGAAATCATGAACAGAATCTCCAAGAACTATGGGATATCATGAAAAGGCCAAATGTAAGAATTATTGGGATTGAGGAAGGCCTAGAGAAACAAGCCAAAGGAATGAACAACCTATTCAATGAAATAATATCAGAAAATTTCCCAAATCTGAAGAATGAAATGGAAAATCAAGTTCAAGAGGCTTATAGGACTCCAAATACACAAAATTGCAACAGACCCACACCAAGTCACATTATAATGAAAATACCTAACATACAAAATAAAGACAGAATTTTAAAGGCTGTGAGAGAAAAGAACCAAATTACATTCAGGGGGAAACCAATACGCATATCAGCAGATTTTTCAATCCAGACCCTAAAAGCTAGAAGGGCCTGGAACAACATTTTTCAAGCCCTGAAAGAAAATGGATGCCAACCAAGAATCTTATACCCAGCAAAACTTACCTTCAAATTTGACGATGAAATAAAATCTTCCTTGATAAACAAAAGCTAAAAGAATTTACAAAAAGAAAGCCAGCATTACAGAACATTCCCAGCAAAATATTCCATGAGGAAGAGATGAAAAACAAAGAAGCAAATCAGCAAAGGGAGGAATTATCCTAAAGGAATTGTCAAATAAAGGAGGAAACAAGTTGTGTCAAACAAATAAATAAATAAAATTTTAAAAATGAACCAAATGACCAGGAAACCAAATCATATCTCTATAATAACCCTGAATGTTAATGGCCTGAATTCATCAATCAAAAGACATAGACTGGCAGACTGGATTAAAAAGAAAGATCCAACAATATGTTGCCTGCAAGAGACTCACCTCATAGAAAAAGATACCCATAGACTAAAGGTGAAAGGATGGGGAAAAACATACCATGCACATGGACTCAGCAAAAAAGCTGGAGTATCCATCCTCATTTCAGATAATGTGGACTTCAAGCCAAAGTTAGTCAGAAGGGATAAAGAAGTTCATTTCATACTGCTTAAGGGAAGCATAAATCAGCAAGATATAACAATCATAAACATCTATGCCCCAAACAGTGGCTCATCCATGTATGTCAAACAAATCCTTCTCAATTTCAGAAACCAAATAGACCATAACACAATAATACTAGGTGATTTTAACACGCCTCTCTCACCACTGGACAGATCTTCCAGACAAAAATTGAACAAAGAAACCATAGATCTCAATAACACAATCAATAATTTAGACTTAACGGACATTTATAGAATATACCATCCAACCAAGAGCGAATACACTTTCTTCTCAGCAGCACATGGATCCTTCTCTAAAATAGACCATATATTATGCCACAAAGCTAATGTTAGCAAATACAAGAAGATAGAGACACTAGCATGTATTCTATCAGATCATAATGGATTGAAGTTAGAAATAAATAAAAGAGTAAAACACAGAAACTATTCCAACATCTGGAGATTAAACAATATGCTATTATATGATGAATGGATAACAGAAGATATTAGGAAGGAAATTAAAAAATTCTTAGAGGTAAATGAGAACAAAGAAACATCATATCAAAATCTCTGGGACACTATGAAAGCAGTACTTAGAGGGAAATTTATTTCCTGGAGCGCATTTAATAAAAGAAGTAAAACTCAACAAATAAACGACCTAACACTACAGCTCAAAGCCCTAGAAAAAGAAGAACAGAACAGCACCAAAAGTAGTAGAAGACAGGAAATAGTTAAACTCAGAGCTGAAATCAATGAAATTGAAACAAAAGAAACAATACAAAAAAATTGACAAAATAAATAGTTGGTTCTTCGAAAAAATAAACAAAATTGATAAACCTTTAGCCACACTAACATAGAGAAGACGAGAGAAAACCCAAATCACTAAAATTCAGAATGAACAAGGAAATATCACAACAGACAGGATTGAAATACAAAACATAATTAGAAGCTATTTTGAAAATCTATACTCCAACAAAATAGAAAATTTTGAAGGCATCAACAGGTTTCTAGAGACATATGAATTGCCTAAACTGAACGAGGAGGACATAAACAATTTAAATAGACCAATTTCAAGTACTGAAATAGAAGAAGTCATCAAAAGCCTACCAACAAAGAAAAGTCCGGGACCAGATGGGTTCTCAGCCGAGTTCTACAAAACCTTTAAAGAAGAGCTCATTCCAATACTTCTCAAAGTATTCCATAAAATAGAAGAGGAGGGAACCCTCCCAAACTCATTCTATGAAGCCAATATTATCCTGATACCTAAACCAGACAGAGACACATCGAGGAAAGAAAATTTCAGACCAATACGAACATAGATGCAAAAATTCTCAACAAAATTTTAGCAAATCGCATACAAAAATATATTAAAAAGATAGTGCACCATGATCAAGTGGGTTTCATCCCATGGATCCAAGGTTGGTTCAACATCAGGAAATCAATAAATGTAATTCACTATATCAATAGACTTAAAGTCAAGAATCACATGATTATTTCAATAGATGCAGAAAAAGCATTTGATAAAATACAGCATCCCTTCATGCTCAAAACACTAGAAAAAATAGGGATAGTGGGAACATTCCTTAACATTGTAAAGGCCATTTATGCTAAGCCCATGGCTAATATCATTCTAAATAGTGAAAAACTGAAAGCATTCCCCCTAAACACTGGAACAAGGCAGGGAGGCCCTCTTTCACCACCTCTATTCAGTATTGTCCTTGAAACTCTAGCCAGAGCAATTAGACAGACCAAAGAAATTAAAGGGATACGAATAGGAAAAGAAGAACTCAAACTATCCCTATTTGCTGATGACATGATTATATACTTAGAGAAACTGAAAAATTCCACCAGAAAACTTTTAGAACTCATAAGTGAATTCAGTAAAGTAGTGGGATATAAGATCAAAGCACATAAATCTAATGCATTTTCATACTTAAGTGATGAATCTTTGGAAATAATAATTAGGAAAACTACCCCATTCACAATAGCCTCGAAAAAAATAAGATAGTTGGGAATCAATCTCACAAAAGAGGTGAAAGACCTCTACAATGAGAACTACAGAACACTAAAGAAAGAAATTAAAGAAAACCTTAGAAGATGGAAAGATCTCCCATGTTCTTGGATAGGCAGAACTAATATTGTCAAAATGGCCATACTACTAAAAGTGCTATACAGATTCAATGCAATTCCAATTAAAATCCCAATGATGTACCTTACAGAAATAGAGCAAGCAATCATGAAATTCATCTGGAAGAATAAGAAACCCAGAATAGCTAAAGCAATCCTTAGCAGAAAGAGTGAAGCAGGGGATATTGCAATACCAGATCTTCAACTCTACTACAAAGCAATAGTAACAAAAACGGCATGGTATTGGTACCAAAATAAACAGGTAGATCAATGGTATAGAATACAGGACACGGACTCAAACCCAAATAAATACAACTTTCTCATACTAGACAAAGGTGCCAAAAATATGCAATGGAGAAAAGATAGCCTCTTCAACAAATGGTGCTGGGAGAATTGGAACTCCATATGCAACAGAATGAAACTAAACCCATATCTCTCACCATGCACGAAACTAAACTCAAAATGGATTAAGGACCTCGGAATCAGACCAGAGACCCTGCAGATTATAGAAGAAAAAGTAGGTCCAAATCTTCACCTTGCTCGTCTAGGATCAGACTTCCTTAACAGGACTCCCATAGCACAAGAAATAAAAGCTAGAATCAACCACTGGGATAGATTCAAACTAAAAAGCTTTCTCTCAGCAAAGGAAACTATCAGCAATGCGAAGAAAGAGCCTACAGAATGCGAGAATATCTTTGCCAATCATACTTCAGATAGAACACTAATCTCCAGAATCTATAAAGAACTCAAAAAACTTTACTCCAAGAATTCAAATAATCCAGTCAACAAATGGGCTAAGGAAATGAATAGACACTTCACAGAAGAAGATCTACAAGCAATCAACAACCATATGGAAAAATGTTCAACATCTCTAGTAATAAGAGAAATGCAAATCAAAACCACCCTAAGATTCCATCTCACCCCAATTAGAATGGCGATTATCAAGAATACGAGCAACAACAGGTGTTGGCGAGGATGTGGGGAGAAAGGTACACTCATACATTGCTGGTGGGGCTGCAAATTAGTGCAGCCACTCTGGAAAGCAGTGTGGAGATTCCTTAGAAAACTTGGAATGGACCCGCCATTTGACCCAGCTATCCCACTCCTTGGCCTATACCCAAAGGACTTAAAATCAGCATACTACAGAGACACAGCCACATCAATGTTCATAGCTGCTCAATTCACAATAGCCAGACTGTGGAACCAACCTAGATGCCCTTCAATTGATGAGTGGATAAAGAAACTGTGGTATATATATACAATGGAATATTACTCAGCCATAAAGAATGATAAAATTATGGCATTTGCAGGCAAATGGATGAAATTGGAGAATATCATGCTAAGTGAGATAAGCCAATCTCAAAAAGCCAAAGGACGAATGATATCGCTAATAAGTGGAGGATGACACATAATGGGGGGGAGGGAAGGGTTAGTGTTAGGGTTAGAGTTAGGGTTAGGGAGGGGGTCAAGTATGGAGGAAGGAACTACTGTATAGAGGGTAAAGAGGGGTGGGAGGGGTGGGGGGAAGGGAAAAAATAACAGAATGAATCAAACAACATTACTCTATGTAAATTTATGATTACACAAATGGTATGCCTTTACACCATGTACAAACAGAGAAAGAACATGTATCCCATTTGTTTACAATAAAAAAAAAAAGAAAGAAAGAAAACTTGGAATGGAACCACCATTTGACCCATTTATCCCACTCCTCGGTCTATACCCAAAGGACTTAAACTCAGCATACTGAGGGACACAGCCACATTAATGTTTATAGCAGCTCAATTCACAATAGCCAAACCAGGGAACCAATCTAAATACCCTTCAGTAAATGAATAGATAAAGAAACTGTGGTACATATACGCAGTGGAATATTACTCAGTGTTAAAAAAGAATGAAATTATGGCATTTGCATGATGGATTTAATTTTCACTTTACTAAGGGATAAAGGTATTAAGTATATTTTCATATGCTTACTGGACAATTCCATTGTTTCTTTGGAGAAATACCTATTTATACAATTTCACTGCCTTTTTAAATTTTGACTTATAAGAATGCTTTACGTATTCTGCACAATGCACCCCTAAGAGCTATATCATTTGTAAACATTTTCTCCCATTATTTGGGAATTATCTTGATGCCATGCTTTGAATCACAAGTTTTAATTCTGATAAAATTTATCTTTTTTCTTTCTTTTATGTATTTTGATGTCATATCCTAGTAAGCATTGATTCATGTAAGATCAAGAAAATTGTTCCTACATTGTTTTCTATGGGATTTGTAGTTTTAACTGGATCTCCTACATCTACATCTCTTTCAAGTCAATTATGTACATGATGTGAAGAAAGGTCAATTTGTATGTGAATATCTAATTGTCCCAAAACATTTGTTGCTTTTTTTTGGGGGGGGGTGCTGGGGATCGAACCCAGGGCCTTGTGCTTACAAGGCAAGCACTCTACTGACTGAGCTATCTCCCCCGCCCCCCAAAACATTTGTTGAAAAAATATTTCCATATTGAATTGACTTGGCAACACTGCAACATCAATTACCATATATGCTAGGATTAACTTTTGGACAACCAACTTTTCTACTGACCTCTTTGTCTCTAATATAATGAGCACTATAGTGTCTTAATTACATCAGTTTGTAATAAGTTTTGAAGGTGGGAATTACCTATCAAGAAGTCCAACTTACTTTTTCTTTTTAATATTGTACAGACTTGTAATCCAAGCAACTCAGGAAGCTAAGGCCAGGAGAATTGTAAGATCAAGGCCAGCCTCAGCAAATTAGTAAAATTCTCAACAACATAGTAAGGCCCTATCACCAAAAATATATTTTTTGAAGTGGTTGGAAATGTAGCTCAGTGGTAAAGCACCCCTCGGTTCAATACCAATACCGAAAAGAAAGAAAAAAAAGTATTTTTCGCTACTTCTGGAACATATGCATTTCCATATGACTTTTAGGATCATCTTGATAATTGCTGCAAAAGTATTTTTCAAGGATAGCCTATATTTCACTGGGATTGTATTGAATCTGAAGATTCATTGAGGATGTATTATCATCTTTACAGTATTAAACCACCTTATCAGTGATTTTTTAACATTTATTTAGGATTTAATTTTTTTCAATACAGTGTGTAGGTTTTGTTGCACATACCTCATATGTATTTTTAAAATGTATTCCTTTTTGATGCTGTTTTAAACGGATTTTTTTTTTCTCAGTTTCATTGTTAGATTTTTATCTAACTGGGGATTGAACCTTGGGATGCTTAACCACTAAGCCACATCCCCAGTCCTTTTTATTTTTTATTTTGAGAAAGAGTCTTGCTAAATTGCTTAAGTCCTCACTAAGTTGCTGAGGCTGGCTTTGAATTTGCATTCCTCCTGCCTCAGCCTCCCAAGTGTGGGATTACAAGATGATGGAATGAGATGGACATTATTATGCTTTATACATGTATAATTGCATTGTGTACAACTAGAGAAATGAAAAGTTGTGCTCCATTTGTGTACAATGAGTCAAAATGCATTCTGCTGTTATGTATAACCAATTAGTACAAATAATAAAAGGATGTGGAAGATATGTTGGGGGGGTCCTTAAAAAGTAGTCTAGAAGGGAATAATTGTAGATGAGATATGAGGCACTTAAGCTGACTTAGTAGTCCTCATTATCTACAACTGGTTCCTGACACAAAGAAACTATGAGTAATATGTGTAGTTTTTGAGGCACCGTATTATATGGTAATTAGTCATGCAGCACTAAGTAAGTAATATACCTGACAATAAACAGATTGGACCCTCGATAGAAAAATATGCATTATAGTTCAGATACTTGTTTGGTGCCAGGATGAAACTTTTATTTTTTTATTAATATACTATGGCTATTTTGGGTTATAGTTTAGATATAGATTAACTGGGCAGTAACCGCAGGCAGGTAGGGTTTGACTTGAAATAGGTCACTGAAGCTATGACTTTTGGGTTTATATTTTATCCCTGGTGAGCTGATCTCTCTCTTCCTACTTCCTGATTTTCATGTCCTGAACTGTTTTCCTCTGCCATACTCTTCTACCATGATGTTGTGCCCCACCTTGGGCTCAGAGGTATGGAATCAGTCAGCAGACCATGGACCTTCTGAAACTGTGAGCCAAAACAAACTTTTCTTCTACTATGCTATATTCTTGTCAAGACACAGAAATGAAAAAGTTATCTGAAACATAAATTGGTACTGAGAAGTGGGATCCTTGCTGTGACTAATCTGGTGATGTTTTTCAAAAACCTTTCAAGCCAGTTTCCCAGAGGAGGGATTTTGAAAAAGTTTAGAGATAAAAGTTTTAAAAGTTTTAGAATGTTATAATCAAAGATAAATGGGTTATTCTGATAAAAGCCCCGAAGACTAGAATGCCAATGCTCATAAAGACTAGTACTGAGGACCGTAAAGACTGGGGTCATGAGATGTAAGAAGAGAAGGACTCTATTGGAAGTTGGACTAGAGGCCATTCATGTTACGTTCTGACAAAAAAAAAAAGTTGTCCACATTTTCCCATTTCCTGAGACTTTTTATGAGGTTGAGTTTAAAGGTGATGGACTAATTAATCTGGCAGAACAAATTTCAAGGTAGCACAGCATTCAGAGGGTGGAATGGATACTAAGTGGCTTTTAACCAAGTTTATTGTGATAATTAGGAGCAGAAAGACAAAAAAACTTTCAGTTTGTTCAGAAAAGTGCAAGCAAAACTGGTGCTAAGTAAGATACACTTGTTAAAGGGATTACAGTCACTGAAGAAATGTCAAGTATTGTACCAAGAGATAACAGGGACAATGGTTTGGGGGCATCTCAGGAATTAGCAATACCACAACAATCTCAGGAATAAGGGTGTAAAAATCCTTTTGAGAAGAGAACACAAAGGCAACCTGCTTGCATACGAGGGCCTAGGATGTGAATTCACTATGCTAAGCCACGCATGCATTCAGAAGCTGCAGCAGCCATGGCTCCAGAAGACTTGGCTTCTGTTGGGGATGGTAGTAGATATTGGCATCAATCACGTGGTGCCTGTCCTGCAGGAATGCAGATGTTGGAGTTCAGAGGTCATGGAGGCTTCCACCTAGCTTTCAAAGTAAAGGATAAGAGGTCAGGCAAAGCGTAACAGGGTTGAAGCCCAGGCAATGTGTGAAGATGTGAGAAGGAAGCCAAAGCCGAAGTGGAGATTCACAAGATGAACAGATGCTAGTAATATGAGACGTCTGCCAAGGAAAGTTGCAGGGATTGAGCAAAGGCAAGATAAAAGAAAGACCATATGGGCTACAAACAACAAGACCATGAGATGAGGGACACAAACCCTTTAGAGAAAACATTACAATGCCATGTGCACCAGACACTGAACTTGGAGTTACAGAACCTTGTGTCCAGCTGAATTTCAATCTTGCTTTTATCCCATTCCTTCTTCCTACATCCCTATCTCTCCCTTGAATGGTTATGTTTACCCTGTGCCATTATAAATTAGATATATGTAACTTTCTTTTGATTTTTACAGGAGTTCATACTGAGAGTTTTCCTTGAGTTTCAGAGGAGACTTTTAAACTATACTAAAACTATTAGGAAAAGACTATGGTAACTGCAAATAACCTAAACATATGTTGCACTATGAGATGGGAATGAGCTTTGGGGGACCAATGGTGAAATATTTTGGTTTAGTTATGAGGTATCCTCCAAAAGCTCATGAATGAGACAATGCAAAACTATTCAGAGGTGAAATTATTGAATTGTGAGACTTACAGCCTAGTTAGTGGATTGATCCACTGATATGGATTAACTGGGCAGCAACTGCAGGCAGGTAGGGTGTGACCAGAAGAAGTAGGTTACTGGGGGCACGCATTTAGGGTTTATATTTTATCCCTGGTGAGAAGACATCTCACCCCCAACCCCTGCTTCTCTTCATTGCCATATCCTGAACTGTTTTCCTTTGCCACACCTTTCCACCACGATGTTCTGCCTCACCTCAGGGTCAGAGCTATGGTATCAGCTGACCATGGACTGAATCTCTAAAGTTCTAAGCCAAAATAAACTTTTTGTTCTACATTATTCTTGTCAGATATTTTGGTCACAGCAATGAGAAAGCTAACAAAAATTTTTTTTTCTTATTTTATTTTTGCTTAACAAATAATATTTGTATATATTTACATACAAATGTAGTATGTGTGTATATACATACACAACACATTGTGGGATTATCAAATCAGGCCCCAAAATATATATATATGCAAAAATGCTCAACATCTCTGATCTTCAGGAAAACACAAATTAAAACATTTATCATTTCCTTGTGGAGAATATATTTAAAATCCTTTTCTGTTTAAAATCCTTTTCTGGAAATATTTAATATATTATTATTAGCTAAGATCACCACACTGTGCAATAGATCACCAGAATTTATCACATCTGTCTAACTTAGTACCTTTGAACAATAGCTCCATTTTTCTAACACACTCACCAAGCGTGCCTCTGGCAACTACCATTTTCCTCTATATTTCTATAAGTTTGATTTTTAAGATTCACATTAAAATGAGGTCATACATTATTTATTTTCTGTACCTGATTTTCTTCACATTGCATAATGTCCTTCAGGTTCACACAGTTTGTTGCAAATGATAGAATTTTTTAAGTATTTTTATTTGTAGATGGACACAATACCTTTATCTTGTTCGATCCCCAGCACCTTTTTATGTGGTGCTGGGGATCGAACCCAGTGCCTCATGCATGCTAGGCAAGCACTCTGCCACTGAGCCACAACACCAGCTTGAATTTTCTTCTTTTATAAAGTTCAATAACATGCTACCGTGTATTTATAACATACATTTAGCTCATTCGTCTGTTAATGGACATTTAGATTGTTGACATATATTGGCTATTGTGAATAATGCTGCAGTGAACATGTAAGGGCTGGTATCTCTTAGACGTGTGTTTCAGTTTCTTTGTGTACAAACCTGATGCTGCAGTATATGGTATCTATAGTTTCACTTTTTTAAATTATTTTTTTTTAGTTATCAATGGATCTTTTATTTACTTATGTGTATGTGGTGCTGAGTATGGAACCCAGGGCCTCACACATGCCAGGCAAGCACACTACCACTGAGCCACAACCCCAGCCCTAGTTTCACCTTTTTGAAGAAACTTCATACTGTTTTCCAAAATAATGGCACTAATTTATATTCCCAACAGTGGAGTACAACAGTTCCTTTTCTTCATATATTCACTAACACTTGTTATTATTCCTCCTTTTGACAGTAACCAGTCTAAGAGTGAGAGGTGAGACCTCATTGAGATTTTATTTTATTTTTATTATTTCATTTTATTTTGCAGTAATGGGGATTGAACCCAGGGCTCATTGCACAGTAGGCAAGCATACTGCCACTGAGCTACATCCCTAGTCCCTGAGGTTTGAATTTGTGTTTTCCTGAAGATCAGAGATGTTGAGCATTTTTGCATATATCTTTTGAGAAATACCTATTTCAGATCCTATGCACATTTTATAGAGTTGCTTTCTTCTTGAAGTAGTTTGAATTCCTTGTTTATTTTTAAATTAGCTCAGAATTTTTAAAAAAATCTTTCTTAAAATATTATTCTGGAACTACCAAGAAAACCTAAACCCAAACACAAGTGAAACATCTTTGGCTCAGGGAATGAATGAACATGAAGTGTAGTTACTAAATCACCATTCCAAACACAAATTGCACTTGCTTCAAGGATGTCCTCACAAGCCTCAGTATTCTCCTCCTCCTTCTTCTTCCCCATCACCCTCCCTATTTCCCAGTCATTGCTTTCTCGGCAACTACTTCTTTCAAACACAGATGCCTATGCCGGACATGCCCCAGAAAGTCCATTTTCTGACATCATCAGGCAAAACTTCTGCCAGATCATATGACAGATTTTAGAAGATATGACTTTTGGACAGTAGAAGCCACAATTGAGAAATTTCAGTGACAGGGTTCATAAATCACATTTTTAAATTAAGAGAGTCACTCTGAAGTATAGTGTTTCCTTCTTTAAGTTTTCAAATGACAACTGTATCTTTGAAAAAATCCTGTGATAATTAAGTTCTTGTCATTTCCACAAACTCCACCACTAATTCTTTAGCATCACATGTTTTATTAACACATTGTGGAATTCTGTTACCTATTGGCAAATCCAAAAACCACAGGATAAGTACAATCATGGTCACAGATATGCTGAGTTCCAAAGAAATTATTTATAAACATGGTGGTTTATGAAAGTCCCTGTTTATACACACCTGTAAATGAATCTTTGGACACCCAATTTTTGGCAGGTGAAAGCAAGTGATTCAGAATGTGCTGGCAAGAGACACAAAAATGTACAAACATATCACAGGCACAGAGGGTACAGGGATGAGCACCAAATCCCCAAATATGATTCTGATAACATAGGTATTATGATTTCCTGCAAACTACTAAATAACCTATAACCAGGTTTCACAGAGATTCACCCAGACCAGAATGCTCAAAGAGATGGATTTGATACATCCCAAAGCCGGACCACATCATGAGGCAAAAACCCAGACCTCATACCCACTCCAGCCTTAATAGAAGTTACAGTTTGATGGAGAATGATACATATATTTGAGCTCATGACCTCATGTGTACTTGATTTAACTTTTCTAGAGCCTGAAACTAGAAGCAACTATAGCCAACATCCACTATTATCAATTTATATGAGTTTCTTCTGTCAATATGTTCATCAGGGAACAGCAGGGGACAATTCTATTTACCAGTATCTAAACTCATACATAGTTGGTCAAAGTAGGAAAGACAGAACATTATATATGTGAAACATGGATGTTTACAATGTGGCTTTGTCATAAATTTACCCTCTTCCTTTGTCATGAATTGATTTTGTGCATAACATGAGATTAATGCTACATTTGATTTCTCCCAATGGGTGTACATAAACTGAAAAATCCATATTTTCTTACTCATTTGCTTTATAAGGTATTTCCTTATATGTGTGTGTCCATTTATTTTTGAGCTTTCCTTTCTTTTAGTCACTAATTTCTCTATCTTTGACAAGTCTTACATTGTCTTTTTTTAAATGTATTTTTAGTTGTTCATGGATCTTTTATTTTATTTATTTATATGCAGTGCTGAGACTCAAACCCAGTGCCTCACACATGCTAGGCAAGTACTCTACCACTGAGCTACAACCCCAGCCTTACAATGTCTTAATAAAAGATTTCACTTAACACAAGGCTATTCCCTATAGCGTTCTTTCTCTCATACACTGTGATGTTCTATAATAAATAGGGCAAATGTGCAGGCCTTGCACATACATCTATATGCTCAGGTGTACCTTGATTAGGAGGAAGGTTTAGAATTCTAGAACATTGCTTTAGAACAACACATGTGTCTCTAATGTTCTTGTGAATCACACAATCCACCCAGCACTGCTTCAGCTTCAATTATTTCTACATTCCCAATGAATATTATTAGAGGACAAGGTTTCTCTTTTGCTTCCCTTCTTTCTGGTTCCTTCCCCAGCAACAGTCAGAAGTGGTAGGAATCTGGAGACTCATTCCTGGGTGCCTCCTGCGCAAGTGCAGATGCCCCAGTGGAAGAAGTCCCCCCCGCACCCCCACCCCCGCTCCACACCACGCCCACCTAGGGCGGTGCCAAAGTCAATGCAGCTGAGCTCAGAGCCTCGCTGTGGGGTCTGCAGGGGTGAGGACAGCTGCTCCCTGCCCTCCATTAGTGGTTGGTTGCGGAATGCAGTTCTTTTGTATGAGAACGCATTTTCTCCAGTCATTCTGCTTGCTGACCAACAACATGTTACCGCTGCTGGCAGGCCTGGTAATATTCTTGCTTATAAAAAATTTTTTGACTTGCAAATGCCTCTAACACTTGTATGCAATTTCCTTCCTTCCTCCCTTCCTCTTTCCTCCTTTCTTCCCTTTTCCTCCTTTTTTTTTTTTTTTTTTTTGATCACATAGACATCATCTATAACCATATTTTTAGTATTATGTTTTAATGCTTTTCATTTGTCTTTTAAAATTTAGTGAATTTATGTCATTTTTCAAAATCTTTTTCCAATTATCTTTCCAACTTCACTCCTAATGGGATGGGGCTGTAACATTTTTTAGGGACAGCAAATGTTACACAGTTTATGAGTCTGTCCTGGTGTTTTCCAGAAATTTCCTCTTGTTGAAAGGAGAGGGGCAGAGACTGTTCTGGGAGCCATAAGGCAAAATCTGCTCAGAATCTCATGACTAGAAAATTGTGGAAATTGTCATTGTTTCAGTGACTTTGTTCTTATTGGGAAAGGTACACAAAGGCATAAATTTGTGAGGCAGAACACTCAAATTCCCATTGTGAATGCAGAGACCAGCCACTTTGTTACCCTGTGAGTGCTAATTTCATATTTTTTATGTTCTCCTTATCAAAATGCTACAATTTGTTATTCCTTCCACCTTGCATTTATAAATATCTGCATGACATATTCTTGTACCAACTGATCATAATACAGTTCTGAGTTATTTTCTTATCTTTTGACCCTTTTGACATGTGATTACTATTTTTTTTTTTTTCAGTTAGATGAAAATTCCATTTAGGAAATGTGTGTGTGTGTGTGTGTGTGTGTGTGTATATATATATATATATATATATATATATATATATATATCCACAGGCAGTATATATATATTTTTTTTTTCTAATATGATCTCCAAAGAAGGGGATTGCCATCCATGTTTATTTTCTCTTATCAACTAGAAAAATGTATTAAAAGGTTTTCATGTTTGTGAAATTTTTAGATATTCATTTTCTTTGACTTAGAAACATCTACCTTCTGATTAGTGGGCTGATCTTTAAAGTGTAGCATTTTAGAGAGAATTTTTGACACTCCTTTGACGTGGTTTGTATGTGAATATATGCTGAGTATACTGGGTAGCAAAAATGGGATTCCTCAACCTGGGTTGGACAAGGATTTCCAAGACACAAAAGCAAGAAGAGGATGAAAACATGCAGGGATCCAACATGCAAACCAGGATTTATTCAAGGTTTGCAGGGTGGAGAACGCTAATACCCCCAAGACTGTTGAGAATAACGTTCTCTGAATGAAGATGTTTCTAAGAATCAATAGACTATATCTGCTATGCAAGTAATGACAGCCTCACATTCACGGTCCAAAAAATATTCTGGGAGATGTGTGTTCTATCTTTATGACCTACCAGTACACCAAGAGCACTGACACTCATTAATTCAAATTAATAGGTCAATATTGTTTTTCCATGTAAGCGTGTAGTTGGGGACTCTCAGCTTTAATATCATATACAGAGAATTTTAAGGCCAGATATTGATTGGAAAAAAATACCCTCATCTTCATTCAATGTTGTACTATGCTATGGCATAGTTAACCTTGATTTTGTGGAACATAGGGAACCCTGTACTCTCGCAAACTATGTAGACAGTGTTTTGTTTTGTTTTGTTGTAAAGAACAGAGGCAAGATAATTTCTACCCTATAGAAAACCTGAGGAGATACACTTTATTGACTTATCTTTTGTTTCACAGTAACTGTTTTGCTCTTAAGCAGAAAATTCTACTTGAATTATTTCAAAACACTATAGTAAATTTATCAACCAAATGTTGCCAAAAATCTTAGAAATACAAGTCTGAATCCAGTTGGGGTGGTTAGCTTATATACACATGTCATTTCCCTGTTCTCTAATGGATAGACCTTCTCCCTTAGTCTTAACTGCAAGACAGCCATGTCTGAGAAAGATTCTAACAATTTCATTTAAATGATCTCTCTATATTTTTTTCTTCTGGACTGTTCCCATAGTTCAGTGACCCATGTCTTAGGTTACTATGACACAAGGCAACACTGTCTGCATGGGAGCTGGTGTATCTTCTCTCCTGTTCTTAACACTGAACATGGAGAACAGCTTGATGAAATTGGGTCACTTTGTTCTCCAGACTTTGTTCTATCTTCTCAATATTGTATACCTTAAAATACCTAAATTCACTGGCGATGGATTATTCATAAAGTATTTTCCAGCCTGGCATGGTGGCACATGCCTGTACTCACAGTGTCTCTGGATGCTGAGGCAGGAGGATCACAAAGTCAGTCTCAGCAACTTGACAAGACTGACCCTAAGCAACTTAGCAAAACTCTGTCTCTAAATAAAATATTTTTTAAAAGGACTGGGGATGCAACTTGGTGGTTAAGTACCCTTGGGTTCAATCCCTGATACCAAAAAAAAAAAAGTATTTTCCAAAAATAAGTACTTTCCAACTCGATAACCAAATGAAATTAGCATGCATTAATACGATTTTGGTTAATCATTTGAAGGTATTTCAGGTGATTTCATGGGAGAGTCACCTCTTCATGCCCATAAACAAGAATTTACTTTGGGGTTTTCTTTTTTAAATTTTTAAAACATTTTTTAGTTGGAGGTGGACACAATATCTTTCTTTATTTATATTTATGTGGTGCTGAGGATCAAACCCAGTGCCTTGTAGGTGCAAGGCAATCGCTCTACCACTGAGCCCCAGCCCCAGCCATGAGGTTTTCTTTTACTTGTTTTTTCTTTTACTTGTTACCTTTGAGTACTTTTATGCTCTGGAAGCTATTAAAATATCAATGTTCTTTAAATTTTTTTCAGTTCCTTTATAATTTATTTTTCACTGTCTTTAGATTATTATATATTTTATTCCACTTTTTGGATTTAATTTGTTCTAGTTTTAGGTTTCCCAAAATAGAAATTTAAACAATTGATTTTTAGATTTCTTCTTTTCTAATATATATATATATATATATATATATATTTAATGCTAGAAATGTCCCTCAAAGATCTCCCATTGCATGCCGCAAATTTTAACAAGTTCCATTTTTTTTAATTTAATTCAAAATACTTCAAAATTTATCTTGAGTTTTCTTCTCTGACTCATGTTTTTTAGAATTGTGTTATTTTATCTTTGTATACTTTGGACTTTTCCAGTTATTTTTCTTTTATCATTTTCTACTCTAATTCTACTGTGGTATGAGTGAATACATGGTTTGATTCCATTCTCTTAAATTTCATTTGGTATGCTTTATGGATAAAAATGTGATCAATCTTGGTGACTGGTACTGTGGGATTAATAAGAGTCAATTCTGTCATTGTTGGATAAAGCAGTCTGTAGATGTCAGTTTTGGTGCTGTTGAATTCGACTATATCTTAACTGATTTTCTGCCTGCTGAATCTATTTCTGATGGAGGGGCGTTGAAATTTCCAGCTATAATAATATGTTTATTTTCTCTTCACATTTTCAAGTTACTTCCTCTCGTGGTTTTGTAGTATGGAGCATAGATGTCAGGTGGTTTCTTTGTCTCCAGAATTCAAAGAATAAAATCCATGGACACAAGAGGGAGAGCAAAATAACAATTTATTAGAGTAATAGAAAGAAAGCAGAGATTCCAAAGAGGGAAGAAACCCAAGATAGGGTCGCCTATTATCTAGACAGTGTTATTGTCTAGGGGTTTTTTATGGTCTTGATCTGTCCTTATAGGTGATTGGCAGGATATAGGATTTAGAAAGGAGCCAATCAACTCTCTCTATTGTGTCTTCTTCAACAAATCTGAAGAGAGTAATGTTCAGGCCTTGATCAACATATGGGTTGGGGGTGAGGGTTTGTTGGCACAAGAGGAAGTGCTTTAGAGAAGATTTTTGTGGTTGGCCATTGCTAGGATAGACATAGGGGTAACTAAGGAAGAACCTTTGCAGTTGAAGCTGTCAGCAACAGCAACAGGATATTCTAGCTAAGGAGGAGTCATTATGGTTGAAGCTGTCAGAGGCAATGATAGGATCTTCTTAGGCCCAGTGTCTCCCTCCAGGATGTCATGATTTCCTTCCCTCTTTCCCTTATCTGAGGCCTTTAGCCTATTTGCCTATGGATGGTCTATCTTCCTGCCTCAGTTTCAAAATCTGTTTTTATTCATCTGCATCTTACGAATTGTTATATTTCCTTGGAAAATTGACCCCTTTATCCTTATGTAATACCCTTCTATTTCCCTGGTAATTTTTCTTACTATATAGTATATGCTTTTGGAAGTTAATGTTACTCCTGTTTTCCTTTGATTGCTATTAGCATGGTTTATTTTCTTTCATTCATTTACTTTTCATTTATATTCATTTTTATATATTGTATTTATTTTATTTTTGTTTTTTAAATTGAAATAAAATTATATGTATTTGCTATCTATAACATGTTTTGAAGTATATAAATATTCTGAAATGATTAAATCTAGCTAATAACATATGCATTACATCACATAGTTATCATTTGGTTATAAAAACACTTTACCTCCACTCTCATTTTTCAATAATACAATGTTATAAACTATAATCACCATGTTGAGCAATGCTCACCTGAATGTGTTCCTCCTGTGTAACAGAAATTTTGTATTATTTGACCAATAACTCCTTAGTCCTCCCCAACCATCCCAACTTCTGGTTACTACAATTCTACTCTCTATTCTATAGGACAAATATTTTCTTATTATACATATGAGTGAGCACATGCTGTATTTTTATTTCTGTGTCTGACTTACTTCAGTTAACATATTCTCCAGATTCATCCATGTTGTCACAAATGACAGGATTTCAATTTTAGGACTGAATAGCATTTCATTGTGCACATATACCATGTTTTCTTTATCCATTCATTTGTTAATGGACACAGATTGATTTCATATTTTGGTTATTATGAATAGTGCTACAATAACAAGAAACTTCAGATGTCCCTTCGACATACTGATTTCATTTCCTTTGAATATGTACCCAGGAGTGAGATTGCTAGGTTATATTTTAGTTCTGTTTTTAATATTTTGAAGAACCTCAATAATGCTTTCCATGATAGCTATGATAATTAATATTCTAGCAACAGTATGCAAGTGTTACCTTTTCCCCACATCTTTTCCAAAACTTGTTATCTTTCCTTTTTTGATAACCATTCTAACTAATGTCAGATAATGAGGCTTTAATGTGTATCTCTCCATATTTGTATTTATATGTAAATGACTGACCTCTACACAACATATAGTTGGGTCTTGGTCCACTCTGACAATGTGTCTATAATTGGTATATTTGAAAGATTGACATTCAGAGTGATTACTGATAGAGTTGGATTTTTTTTTTTGGTGCTGGGTATTGAACCTGGGACTTTATACATGCTAAGCCCATGCTCTGATGCAGAGCCACACGCCCATCCACGTCCTGTTTTAATCTTCCACTTGTTTGCTGCCATTTCTCTATTAATCTAGCAGTTTGTATTATTTTCTCTTCTTAGCATATTAGTTACATTTATTTTTATGTTTTTTACTAGTATATTACACAGTAATATGTAACACTGGGGATCATTTTGACTTAATTATATAAGCATGGAATGAAATTTGCTTTCACTTCAGTACCCAGTACTTCCTCTTTTCCTCTTCTTCCCTACATTTGTTCTCTTTCTTTACTGGTCTTCCTTCTATTTATTTATAGTTTTTTAAATTATTGCTTTAAAGGTATACATAAAGATGAAATTGACTATGGTATGTTATATATGTACATAGCATAATTTTGGTCAATTTCATTACACTATTATCTCTTATCATCCCTACCCCGCTTCCCCTCAGTCACCTCTGCTGCTTCACTGATCTCTCTCCTATTTTCATGGGATTCTCCCCACCCCTTTTTCACCCTTATTTAAATTTAGCTTCTGTATATCAGAGAAAAACATTTGACCTTTGACTTTCTGGGTCTGGCTTTTTTTACGTAGCATGATGGTCTCCTGTTCCATCTTTTTAACCAGCAAATGCTGTAATTTCATTCTTTATGGCTGAAAAACCCTCCATTTTCTTTACCTGTTAATCTACTGGTGGGTACCTAGGTTGGATACAGAGCCTGGCTGTTGTGAATTGTGCTGCTATAAACATTGATATGGCTACATCCCTGTAATATGCTGAGTTTAGATCTTTTGAATACCAAGGGGTGGGATTGCTGTGTCATATGGTAATTGCACTCCTATTTTTTTTGAGGAATCTCCATACTGCTTTCTAGAGTGTCCATACTAATTTTCACAAAATAAATTAATTAATTAATTAGATAAGTAATTTATTTAGCAAAGTAATTTATTTTAAATTTATTTTAATTTTAGTAAAGTAATTTATTTTAAAGTATTAAAGTAATTTATTTAGTAAATAAGTTAATTAATTAATTAAATCAGACCAAGGAGGTGAAAACTATAGAACTAATGAAAACTATAGAACTCTGAAGAAAGAAATTTGTTGTGTATCTGAGTGTGCATGATTATGTGTAGGCCTGAATGATTGATTACATGTAAGTGATATGAATGACAGCAATAATACATGTGGCCAAAGGGAACAACTGGAATTGTATTCTTATAACAAGTGACTCATGCTGCCTCTAGAGATATGGTATTATTTAAAAGGGGGCATGGATTCATTTTAATGTAACTTGAAAAAGGCAATTGGACCAGGTCCTCAATTCCTTGCTGGCTACTGACCAGGGAAGGCATTCAGTTCTTACTATGTGAGTTTCTATATGGCAGAATGCTTCCTCAAAATCATAAAGGAAGAGAATGCATTAGCAAAACTAAAATCACAATTTTATGTAACATAATCACCCAAGTGACATTTCATCAATTTTGCATTATTCTATGGTTAAACAAGTCACAGTTAATGTCCATACTCACAGAAATGGATTATAATACAATTCCGCATATTTCAACTATCAGAATCATTAGGTGCCATCTTAGAGTCTACCTGCTAGATCAGGTCTTCTCCAGTCTGTGATTGTTTTTCAGTCCTCACTGATTTATTCATGATCTTGACTCTTTTGAAAAGTATAAGTCAGATATTTTTTGGAATATCCCATAATAAAGATTTTTCTAATGACTTTTCATGATTATCCTAAGGATATACATTAAATTCGACACAACTATATGAGTTTGAAATCAAGAAAAAAATTTTAAAGATTATTTAAAAATACAAAGGTAGAGACAATTTTTTTTTAAAAAAAGGGAATGACAAATAGAAAACTCAAAATAATAGAAAACTTTAGAGAATATAGAAAAGAACAGAACTGAGGAGGTATACCAGGGGACATTGGCAATATTAGTAATTAGCATCCATTGATTTGAAGACTTGCCAGCCAACCAAGCTCTCTTTGTTTAGCTGGGCAGGGACTTTACAAAATAAGGTCATTTTTAAATTTTAAAATAAGTTGGATTTACATGACAGTTGTGAAAATAGAGCAGATAATTTCCAAATGCCCAACACATAGCTTCCCTTATTATTGACATCTTATATTGCCATGGGACATTTGTCATAATTAATAAAGCAATGTTATACATTATGATCTTAATGACCATTTTCTGTTCTGCAGTCCCACTGAGGATACCATATCACGCATATGGATATAATGTCTTCATAAACTCCTATGCTTATGGCCATTTATCAGACTTTGTTTTTATTACATTGACCTCCCTATTTTTGGATTTCCTTGATATTTTTCTCATGATTGTACTGAAGTTGTGGGTTTAAGGAAGAGAGACTACAAATGGAAAATACCATTATTTAAAAAATTTTTTTTTTGTACCAGGGACTGAACCCAGAGGTGAACCACTGAGCCACATCCCCAGTCCCTTTTATTTTTTATTTTGAGACAGGATCTCACTAAGTTGCTTAGGGCCTCCCTAAATTGCTGAGGCTAGCTTTGAAATTGTGATCCTCCTTCCTCAGCCTCCCAAGCCACTGGGATTGCAGGCATGGACATCATTCCTAACTCTGAAAATGTCATTCTTTTTTTTTTGTTTTGTTTTTAAATGTCATTCTAATGACATAATACCAAGGAGTTGTGCTATCAGTGTGTTTTATCACCATTGTTAGTTTGACCACCTGGACAAGACGGTTTTTGTCAGGTTTCCCACAGTAAAATTACTCTTCTTTTTACCCTTTTATATAGTATTTTTTGAAACTAAGTCACTAAACACAATACATACTTAAGAAGCAGGAGATCACACTCCCCCTCTTTATAAACAGTGTTGGGAAAAAAATGTTTTGCAATTATTCTCCAGGGGCAATGTGCCTGGCTTCCACCATTTATTACATATTTATTTAATCAATTATTTATAGGAAACATGAAATTATGGCCATTACTTTTAACTATACTTATACTAATTTATTTGTATTGTTGTTCATATTGTTCTGGTCTTGGCCTTTGTAAGGTCTCTCGGGTGGATCCTGTACCATTTTGAAATACATATCATTGCAGTTTAATTCTCTTTTATGAATTGGTTGGTTTTATTCTTCTTTCCCTTTTCTTACTTTCTGGTACTGTAATATGCAGGCAAATTGTATTTATTTCCAGTCCATGTTAAGTACTTACTGTTTCTTTAAGGAGTCCTTTCTTTAGAAAATAAAAATGAGGAGGTAGGTACCTGGGGTACTCATTGCTACTGGGGCATCCATTGATTTGAAGACTTGCCAACCAACCAAGCAAAGAGATGCTTGTGTATATTCTAACTCATGCATGCATACATATGCATATTATCTAATATGCCCATATGTATCCATATTAAATTAAACTTGAATTCCTACTAATGTCTCCAGCACTACATGATCTAATCCAGCATCACATCAATTTACCCACTCCAAATTATGTGCATTCTAATAATGAGGACGTTAACCTTGTTTATTTAACCTTTGAGTCCAAAGCTACTTGCACAGTGGTTTCAGAATTATTAATCCTTACTTCCAAGGAAAGACCTATACAAACTAGATCATAACGTGTCAGGGTCTTAAGCCCCCTTGCTCTTCTCGACCAGGGACAAGGGAAGGGGACACTCCCCAACAAGGTCAGACCGGAATAGGTTGGGCCGACTGACCACCCGCTCCCAGCCCTCCCAGGTGGAGGACAATCAGACGCGTCAGGGAGACCAGTCACAGCAGGAACTCATTTATTGAGGAAATCACAGAGCTTTTATGTAGGATGGAGGCTAGGCGGGAACCAATCAGCTTAAAGGTCAGCAAGGCATGGGGGGGTTCACGCAGGTGAGAGTCGCATAGGACTGATTATATGGCAAGCACAAGCTGATCACGTTAGGGAACTGTTTTAACCAATCCCTGACAGTGGTTCGATTTATTGTCATTAACCTTTGAAACCGCCTTTGAGTCTTGATCTTGCTCACTCACCAGGGAGTAAGGAGTCAGCCTGAGTTAGTTAACATGTCATTAGTCCCAACAATAATGTTATGTACACATACTTTGCCTTTAAACTTGATATCTTCATTAATTTCCCAGGTAACCCCATTAGCCCACTTCTCCACCACGACCTACACTGATGTGATTTCATGCATTTGTCATACAGTATTTTGTCTGTATACCTCCATGGGATTTCAAAAACCTCTAAATTTTTTTTAAATTTCCAAACATTAATCCTAATTCTTTGTAGTACAGGCTATGTAGGATTTTTAAAACAGTATCGTGTTTTCACCTTTGCAGTAGCATACAGAATATCCTCACTGGCATAAAGAAATTCCCACCAGGAACGGTGGTGCACATCTGTAATCCCAGCAACTGAGGCAGGAAGATCACAACTTCAAAGCCAGCCTCAGCAACTTAGCACAGTCCTAAGCAACTCAGCAAGACCCTGTCTAAAAACATATTTTAAAAAGGGCTGGGGATGTGGCTTAGTGGTTAAGCACCCCAGGTTCAATTCCCAGTACCAAAAGGAAAAAAAAAGAAAAAGATATTCCCAGAACTGCTAGCCAGGTATGATGGTACACACCTGTAATGCCAGCTACTCAGGAGGCTGAGATAGAATAGCAGATCCGAGGCCAACCTTGACATCTTAGGGAGAGCCTGTCCCAAAATAAAATATAATTTTGAAAAAGGGATGGCGATATGGCTCAGTGTCCATGGGTTCAATCCCCAGTACTGGAAGGAAAAAAAAAAGAAAAGGAAAGACATTCCCAGGACTTCATCTATCCTATCTCTTCCTTCCCAAGCCCCTAGTAATCATTGATCTGTTTACTATTTCTATTGATTTACATTTTCCAGAGTATTACATAAGTAGACTGACATTGTCTGTAGTTCATTCAGATTGACTTCATTCACTTTAAGGTAGCCTTATAAAAAGATTTTTGAAGTTTTTCACTGTAAAGAAATGATTAATGTTTGAGGAGACAGATATGTTTATCCTGATTTATTTGCATTGCACAATATATACATATATAGAAACTGCAATATATACATATATAGGAACACCACATTGTTCTCCTTATATTTGTATATTTTTGTGTTTTTACCTATCAGTTAACAGAATAATTTAAATACATCATTATTACATTTAGATCTATGATACATTTTGAGTCAATTATGTACATTATGTGAGATAAGGTTCCAGTTTTCAGGTGGATATCAATTTGTACCAGCAACAATATTTTTCTCCATTGACTTGCATTGGCAACCTTGAAAAATCAGTTGACTATATTAAAGGTTAATTTGGGGGCACATTTCTATTCCATTTACCCATATAGCTTTCCTTATATCAGTATCATGATGTTTTAATTACTAACATCTTATTGTAAATTTTGAAATTAGGTAATCCAACATTCTCTTCAAGATTGTTTTACTTATGCTGGATCTTCTATGTTTTCTCACAAATTTTTGCATCAGTTTGCCAGTTAGTGCAAAAATAAATAAATAAGTAAAAGCAAAAGGGATTCCATAGCAGTCTGTAGGTCATAGCAATCTACTGGACAGCAGCAGAGTTCTCTTGAGGAACCATGTCTACAAAGCCATGGGACTTGCATACTGAACTCCACAGGCATCCACAGAGAACTGTTGCTTTTAGGTTCTGCAACCACAAGGCTTTTTTTTTTTTTTTTTTTTTTTTTTCACGCAATTATAGCTTCTGTGAGAAAACTAACTCTTTGAACCTAAAGACAAACTGAAACTCAACTCACTTCTGACATCAGGACGGCAGATAATTAAGTGTTGTTAATTTGAGCATTTGTAATTCAAGGAAGCTTCTCACCCTTCCAAACACATACTTCACTCTTTGGGGAAAAAGACTCATTTAAATTCTTTATCTTCAATAGAAATAGAAGTGTGGAGGGACAGAGTATATAAACTAGCTACGTAGTCACGTGCATATCTGGACAAGGAGTGACTTTTGTTCAAATGAAAGCTGAGGGTTAATAAGCTCTTGAGTGCTCAGGGTTAAGAGAAACAGGAGACAGATGCATAACTGTTTACACAGATGGTTTTATGCTGCAAAACATAGAGTAAAAAATAAAAATAGTTTATTTTACTGATGCTAGAGTGCATATTTTCACATCTGGCACATACAGATATATCTTAAATTTGTTATTGTAAAAACTTACTTGCCTGGAAGGCAATCATAATGTGGTTATTCTCATATGCGTGCATAAACTTAGTCTAAAAACTTCCTGTTGGCATTTTCAGTGATACCATCAGAATAAAACTTTGCCAGAAGGGCTGTCAGGAGGATGTAAAGATCATCTCCCAGAGATTAGCATAGGACACTCTCAAAAAATGTGGCATTGACAATGTTTTGATTAGCACAGATGTTAAGAATTTGAGTAAAAATCATAGGACCAGTGAAATAATTTGATCTGGATGGTAGAAATATTAGTTATGTCTATTAATGTATTTTGCTTATATTTTCTATCACATGTAATTATAAGAATGGTATAAGCAAGGCATGGTGGCACATGCCTATTATCCCAACGAATTGGGAGGCAGAGGCAGGAGGATCACAAATTCCAGGCAATTTAGTGAGACCATGTCTCAAAATAAAAACAAAAAGGGCTGGGATATAGTTCAATGGTTAAGTGCCCCTGGGTGATTCAATTCCTGGTACCAAAAAAAAAAAAAAGTGGTATAAGACATATATGAGTTTTTATATAACTTGAAAGACTTTTACAATAATTGTAATGTAAAAATTCTATATGATAAGATGCAATTGCACTATAGCTTGTCAGCAGTATTGTTTCTTGTGATGTAAAACAATGATGCATTTTACAATCAACACCAATGATGTATTTATTTATTTATTTATTTATTTATTTATTTATTTTGGTGCTGGAAATTGAATCCAGGATCTAAATCCCCAGTCCTTTTCTTTTCTCTTCTTTTTTTTTTTTGAGACAAAGTCTAAGATGCTGAGTGTCTCAACTTCAAACTTGTGATCTTTCTGTCCCGTCTCCCAAGTAACTGGGATTACAGATATATACTACTGTGCCTGCTGATGCATCTTTAATTACTTGGAAAACACCATTAGTATTAGCAATTTCTGGCTTCACTGGCTAATATAGATAATCTCTTAGTCAACACACTTAGTTTGTTCAATTCACCCAACATTATATGAAGAAAGCACTATTATTACTTCCATGTTCTAAATCTGAACAAAAACCCCAGGGAAAGAATAGAAGAATAATTAAGCTTGCCTCAGTCTGTGTCCAATGTTTTTGCTTACATCAAATCTTTAAAATACCTTTTGTCTGCAAGAGAAACTGAGGCTTTCTTGGATGCACTGTGAAATGCCTAGCACTAATCATTGGCAATTTTTTTTTTTTTTTTTTTTTTTTTTTTTTTGGTGCCAGGATTGAGACCCAGCGGCACTTAATTACTGAGCACATTTCCCAGCCCTTTTTATTCTGAGACAGCATCTCACTAAGTTCCTTAGGGCCTTGCTAAATTGCTGAGGTTGGCCTTGAACTTGTGATTCTCCTGCCTCAGCCTTCCAACCCACTGGGATTACAGGCATGCCTCACCTCACCTGGCTGATCATTGGCAATTCTATAATTTGTTTTTTGCTTGTTCGTTTGATTTGGGGTGTTTTGTTTTGTATCAGGTATTGAATCCAGAGTCACTTAGGTGCTTAACCACTGAGCAACATCCCTAGCCCTCTTTTTACTTTTTTTTTTTTTTTAATTTTTTGAGACAGGGCCTTGCTAAGTTGCTGAGGCTGGCTTTGAACTTGCAATCCTCCTATCTCAGCTTCCTGAGCTGCTGAGATTACAGGCATGCACCACCACATTGGACTGCAGTTATATAATTTGGATCTGGGATGTCCAACAAAGGCCCACGTGTTGAATGCTTAGTCACCATCCTGTGGCACTATTGGGAGTACAGCAACCTTTAGGAAGTGGTACCTAGTAGAAGGAAGTTAAATGATTGGGGACACGCCCTTGAAGAGGATATTGTGACCTGGTTCTTTCCTCTTTCTCTTCTTGTTTTCCATACAAATTGAGGTGAGTATCATCACTCTAACACATGATCCTATAATGATGTACTGCCCTGCTTCACAGGCACAAAAACAATAGGGCCAACTGACTGTGAGCCAAAAGACACTTTTACTCTTTTTTTTAACTTTTTTTTTTTTATTTTTACAGACTGCATTTTGATTCATTGTACACAAATGGGGTACAGTTTTTCATTTCTATGGTTGTGCACGATGTAGATTCACACCTACATACATGTTCATACATGTACCTAGGGTAATGATGTCTGTCTCATTCCACCATCTTACACACCCCTGCCCCCTCCCCCCTCTCATTTCCCCTCTATGTAATCCAAAGTTCCTCCATCCTTCTCTTATCCCCACTCCCCACTCCCATTATGTATCATCATCCACTTATAAGGGGACACTTTTACTCTTTGTAGGTTGATTTCTCTGGTATTTGGTTACAGTGAGGGAAAATTAATTAATATGGGCAGTTTCCTCAAATCTCCAAATTCATCATCAAAAGGGTGATCAAGGCAGTATGTAGGACTGTGGCAGGTGACAGAGTGATAGTTCCCATCCCTGGTTATAAGTGATAACAGGCAGGCCAGTAGCTTGGGCAAGATAGTGCTGCCTATGACTGAGATGAGCTCAACTCTGACTTCTGCAAGGTCTTGGGGAACCAAAATGACCCATTCTTTGGTTTGTCCAGAGACAGTAAAAGCAGGACAAGTTTAGTGCTGAAAGGCAGCAACCTGCAATTTGGAAAGAAGCACTGTTTGAGCAGAATGAGGGAGTATGCTGGAACTCAGAGCAAGGCCACTCCCAATGGGTGATTCTAGGATTTCCCCAGTATATCTATGACTCCAAGCTGCAGATCCAATCTCAGGGTGTCTTCTCTAGTCACAGGTGCCACATAGAAGATTCCCAGGTGAGTGAGGTTCTCAACAGGACTGTGACTTCAACCTTTAGGACATCAACTGACTTCCACCCTTCCCCATGCAAGCTGCTGAAGTGAACCAGCAGATGATGACATTTGAGGACCACATTGACATTTTTGGGACTGTGGTAATTTACCACCTGAAGGTATTATAAGAGAAGGTGTGAGAACTTTGAGTAGCCAGGTTCTCCAGAAAGTTGTCAGGGAAATGCAGGAAATCCTTCAAGTTCTGCACAAATTTGTTGGTTCCTCTTAGGAAGTGTCTCCTCCCACAATCTGTCCACAAGTTTCCTTTGAGACTAGTTTTGGGCACTCTCCATTCCGGATCAACTATTTTGTTCCCTGAGTGTGTGAGTCCCTGGAAAGTGGCCTTCACTCAGGGTCTGTGTCCCCATGTTGCCTGGAAGACTTTAAGGATATGGTTCTCAATCATGTGATGCACTGGAGATGAGGCAGGGAAAAGGAAGGCCATGAGCTACAGTGGAGCCTATGGAGGCACAGGCACCATTTCAACTTGCAACCTCCCCTTGGAGGATGAAGAGGGTCTCCAAGCCTTGAAGCTGATGGAAAATCCATTTTTTAGAGGAGGGAATCCATGTCCTTTCCAGAACCAAACTGGGAGGATGGGGCCCCATCCAGGAATCTCAACTTCCCATAAGTAGGTAAAGAATGCATTTCCACCAAACACACACACACACACACACACACACACACTACACCATACACCATATATATATAAAGTATAAAAGGCATTATAAATACTTGCTAAGTTTAGTTTCAAACACATTCTTCTAAAGATGCCAAGGCCAGCCTTGAACTTGAAATCATGCTGCTTCACCTTACAGAGTAGCTGGGGTTTCCACATGGGCATCACCACACCCAGCTCCCCACTGATATTTCTTATAAATTATTTGATTATATATATATATATATATATATATGTGCGTATTTCTTTTTAGGTGACACTATAATTATATATACTTATACAGTACAATGTCATGTTTCTACACATGTATACATTATATAATGATCAAACCTGGGTAATTAGCATTCTAGCCACCTTAAACATTATCATTTCTTTATTGTAAAAATAACTTAAAAGCCTCTGTTGTAGCATGTATCTGACTTTAAATTCTTTTATCTTTTTTTCATTTTAATGTCTCTATACAAATACATTGTGTTAGTTACTTAGAGACTTCAATTAACATAGAACTTTCCCTACAGAACCCTCTTGTCCACTGTACATTTTTATAATGAAGAAACAGAAGGGTGAAACCTAAATGCCTTACCTATACCAAAATTGCCATGTGTACCTTTCATAAACAGGGTTTCCAATTTCAGAACAGTGACCTTAATGCTTATGTTTCTAATGTTCTTGTGCATCACACAATCCACCCAGCACTGCTTCAGCTTCAATTATTTCTACATTCCCAATGAATATTATTAGAGGACAAGGTTTCTCTTTTGCGTCCCTTCTTTCTGGCTCCTTCCCCAGCAACAGCCAGAGATGGTAGGAATCTGGAGAAATCTGGAGACTCATTCCTGGGTGCCTCCTGCGCAAGTGCAGATGCCCCCCCCCCGCACCCCCACCCCCACCCCCGCAACCACCCGTTCCACACCACGCCCACCCAGGGCGGTGCCACAGCCAATGCAGCTGAGCTCAGAGCCTCACTGTGGGGTCTGCAGGGGTGAGGACAGCTGCTCCCTGCCCTCCATTAGTGGTTGGTTGCGGAATGCAGTTCTTTTGTATGAGAACGCATTTTCTCCAGTCATTCTGCTTGCTGACCAACAACATGCTACCGCTGCTGGCAGGCCTGGTAATATTCTTGGTTATAAAAAAATTTTTGACTTGAAAATGTCTCTAACACTTGTATGCAATTTCCTTCCTTCTTTCCTCCTTCCCTTCTTTTCTTCCTTTTTTTTTTTTTTTTTTTTTTTTTTTTTGGTTTTTGATCACATAGGCATCATCTACAACCATATTCATTTTTAGTATTATGTATTAATGCTTTTCACTTGTCCTTTAAAATTTAGTGAATATATAACCATTTTTCAAAATCTCTTTCCAATCATCTTCTTTCTAATTTACTCCTTAATATTGGGATGGGTGTCTAAATTTTTTAGGGAAAGCAGGTGTTTTCCAGAAACTTCCTCTGAATTTCCTCTTGTTGAAAAGGAGAGGGGCAGAGACTGTTTTGGGAACCATAAGGCAAAATCTGCTCAGAATCTCATGCTTAAGAAGATTGTGAAAATTGTCATTGTATCACTGACTTTGTTTATTGGGAAAGGTACATAAAGACATAAATTTTTATGGGTGGAACACTCAGATTCCCATTGTGAATGCAGAGACCGGCCACTTTGTTACCCTATGAATGCTAATTTCATATTTTTTATTTCCTCCTTATCAAAATGCTAGAGATTTTGATTCCTTCCATCTTGGTTTTGTAAATTTCTGTGTGATATTTTCTTTTACTGATGCATCATAATATAGATGTATTATTTTCTTATTCTTTGATGAGTAATTTTTGAATTCTTTTCATTTTTCAATGAAATAAAACATGCCAGTCACAAAATGTGTGCCTACATGTGCTATAGGAAGCACATATTTTTGTACTGCTGGCTTTTAAAAAAAATTAAATTGCAGGGCTGGGGTAGATCATTTGCCTCACATGTGTGAGGAACTGGGTTCAATTTCAACACCGCATATAAATAAATAAATAAAAATCCATTGACAACTAAAAAATATTTTAAAATAATGAAATCACAGTCTTTATCTTATCATCTAAGGTAATTTTTTTTTAAAGTTCATGTTGTGACTTTTTCCAATTTTAATTTACTTTGACTGAGTCAGTAGTTTTCCCACCCTCCTATTATTTATCTTATCTGTTCAGGTCCATCATTTCAGGGGGAACCTTTGACAGCTTTCTGATAGTTTATGAGTGAATAGATAGTAAGTGTCCTGGGCAGTGTAGATGGTATTCATTAATCAGGGTTGAACAGGAATTATCTCACTTGAAAACACCAAGATGCAAAAAAGTAAGATGTTGGGAAAAAAATTAGGACTTGAACTTGCACACTAGTTCATGTAGGGCCCACAATGCTGAGGACACTAATGCCAGTATGACTTTGTTGAGAGAAACATTCTCTAGTGAAGGAAGATTCCACAGGGTGTGTCTGAGACTCAAGAGCATGGATCTGCTGTGAGAGTAATACAGCCCTCAATCTAATGATCTACAAAATATTCTGGTGAGGGGTTATTTGCTTAAGAATTATGGGAAGATTAAAAAAAAGAATTATGAGAAGGTCTATGATGAATGAATGCCCAAGATTTATGAGATATTAGCAACTTATTAGCAATTTATGAGATATACACCAACACAACTGACATTTTATAGGTACTTTTACTATAGTTCAATGGATGGGCTTTTTGTTGTTGTTCGTCAATTAATGCTGCAGTCAGCTACTCTGGACATCAATACTATATTGAGATAATTTCAAGATTAAAAAAAATTCTTGATAAAAAATGAGCCTGTAATCTTCTTTAACTTAATTTCACTTCATATATATAATGCTACAATCTATGCAACCTACCTGATTCCTAAATATAAAGGAAACTAACTAAAGATTTCCAGGGAAATAAATATATATAAACCTTACTGGTTTATTTTACTTACAATGATATTTGTGTTCTGTCCTTCTACATAGAAAGCTCTCTCTACTCAAATTATTTCATAATATAGTTACTTCATCAGCTACAAATAACAAAAATCATAGGAAAGGCAAGTAAAGGTTCTCAGGGAGTGATTCAACTGACTGACATCATTTGTATCATCTGTAAAGTGTATCCTTTCATCACTGGGCTCGTTGAAAGACAACTGTGTCACGCAAAGACCTCTGTCTCTTTGCAATCAGGAACAAGATCAAAGGGTTGAAGGCCAAGTTCATTCAAGTGCCTCCCCTACGTTTTTGCCTTTTTCTTGTGGACTGCCCCTGTACTTCTGGGCTCTGTGTCTCACTAAATGATAGCACATAATAACCCTGTCTTCATGGAAACTAAATTGATTGATATCTCTCTCTTGTGTGCTGACTTCTCTCTCTCTACCCCTCTCTATTTCTCATGTATTGATGTAAATCTTGAGTTAGCCCTTATCAATGCCTATAATACTTTCCTCTTCTGCTTCTAGGTATTTCTGGGCTTCTATAGATGGAAGGCAATGTGAAATCTCAACTAGTCTTTCCAGCTTTATGTGAACCTAAAACATGTTCAGTAGTAAGAAGCTAGCAGAAATGTGAAGAGTCAATGGTGTGGGTTTCATGGTTCTACTACGTATTAGATATATCACTACTAGCCAGTTATTAAATATCTGATTACATGAATTAGGGGATTATCTCAGTAGTAGAGTGCATACTTCTCTTGTACAAGGTCCTGGGTTCAATCCCCAGCATGACAAAAATAAATACTTACCTCATTTCATTATCTGTTCCATGGCACTACAACAGGTATGTAGGATATAAATACATTAATAACAATAATATATACTCATGCTCAATAATTCTTGGTATCATTTTTTTCTGAGAAGTAATCGCTCTGAAGTTGATGAGCAGCAGAGAAGATAGACAATTCTACACAGAACAAACCATGTACCTTCTTTACCTGTCCTCAACTTGGCTAAACACCACTTGATTCTGGATGGTAGAATCAAGAAAAGGAGTCAAGAAAGGAATTTGAAGAGTCACCTTCATATGTAAAGAAGTCACTGCCAAAAAAGAAAAAAGAAAAAAATGATTCAGGGAGTTCTTTCCAGAAGACAAAACCTACACTAAGGCTCAGTTCCCACACAGCAACCACGCAGGCATAGCATTCTTGAACAGCATCCACATGCATTCTGGACAATGTAGATACCAACATATATTAACTATAAAGTTAATATTCACATGGATTATCACCTCTGCACCTCTAAAATATCACATCAGGACTCTGCTGTATTACAAAGCAGAAATGCAAGGCAGAATGAGGTTTAAAAAATTACCCAAAGCCACACAGAAAATAGCAGAAATAGGAAATAGCTCCTTGCAGTCAGATTCTGCAGATCCTATTCTCTTAGCAAGGAATCTGTCATTTTAGTGACCCCTCTGGTTCCCTTACTTTAAGGCTCCTCATTCCATTCTTTTGTCCTTCAGCAGTACATTCTTCCCACACCACTCTGGAACAAATGCCTTAAAATCTCATACATATCCCCCATGGCTTGACTAAGATAAACATCCAACTGCAGGGTTTACTTTTATATGGAATATGGTCTCAAGTTGTTGTCCATAATACCAAGTGGCAACCCCCAAAGTAAAAGAACCTATTATATGTTGTTCACTGAAAAAAAAATTTTTTTTTTTTGCATTGCCAGGCATAGAACCCAGGACCACATGCATGTGAGGCAAGCATTTACCCCTGAGTTATATTCCCAACCCCTGGAATACCAGGATTTTAAAGTAAAATATGAAGTCCAAGTGCTCTTCCCCCATCAACAAACCAAAATCATACAAGATAATGGCATTGTCAAAGATTAAAAAAAAAAAAAAAAAGCTAGACACTAGCTAAAGTGGTAAGGACATAGTTTAATTAGTAATGACTATTGCAATAGAAAGGAAGGTCCAAGGGAAGCTGAAATCAACTTTGATTTGTGCAGAGGTGAAAGGGTATTTTAAAGAGAGAATAAGGGGAAAGGTGGAGGGGAGAAGTAAGGCTTTAGCCAGAGTCAGGAAAGTGAAAATTACAAAAGGCGGGTCAATTTACATAATTAGGCTGTCTTCTGGCTGACAGTTATTGAAGAAAGGACTCTATCTTCCCAGTGAGACTGGGGAACAGAGTTACTATTCTTCCTAATAGTTACATTTCAAAGCAGTTGCTTTTAGGACCTTGAGAAAGACAGACTTGAAAGAAACATGCATCTCTAAGAGACAAAAGGAAAGGTTAAGGATTTTAATCACTTTCAAACCCTTTCTTTGTAAATGAGGTAAGGAAGTGTTGCAGAGTGGCTATAGTTAGGTGTTAACTACAGTGAATTCTTTTGGAAGCCTTTAGTCATCCTAAAGTTGTGCCCTCAACTATTAGATATTGTATTACTGTTTGTTGAGTATTTTAATGTGGAGTGAGGAGAGTGGATAAAATAACTTCTGTTGATTCTATCATTTTTATAATCCAAATTTGAAACCTAGTCTAGAAGAGAGCTCACAGGACCCAACTACAGTTCGATCAAGGAGAAAATATTTGGCAATACTAATTAATATAGGATCCTGAAATTTTATTTTTATTTTTTTTTATTTTATTTTTATTTATTTATTTTTTTTTTTTTTTTCTGGCACCAGGGATTGAGGCCAGGGTCGCTTAAACCACTGAGCCACATCCCCAGCCCTTTTTTATATTTTATTTTGAAATAGGCTCTCACTAAGTTGCTTAGGGCCTCACTAAGTTGCTGAGGCTGGTTTTGAACTTGTGATCCTCCTGCCTCAGCCTCCAGAGCCACTGGGATTATAGGCATGAGTCATCACATCTGGAGGATCCTGAATTTTATATGGCATATCACTGGCCCTGAACAGCCAAAACAATCTTGAAAAAAGAAAACACAGTAGAGGTTTTATACACCCTTATTTCAAAACCTACTACAAAAAAAAAAAAAAAAAAAAAAAAAAAAAAAAAAAAAACTATAGTAACCAAAATATTATGGTTTTTTGATAAAGTCAGGCAAATTGACCAATATGATTGTACAGATATCCCAGAAATAAACCCTCACATATACACTCAAACAATTTCCATATTTTTTCAAAATATCATAAAGTTATACACATAAAGAGAATAGTGATTCTTAACCTGTATTTGCTTACAGATTTTTTCACATATTTTTGAAAATCTGATTGATAGACCCAATCATTAGAAAATTGTTTGTACTTACAGTTTTTTCACATGATCAATGATTTACATAAAGCACAAGTTAAATCCTTAATCTGGACTAACTAACTAACTTTTCAAAACCCTCAGCTCCATTGCAAGTAAACAGATAGTTATTTTCATAAGTATAAAATAGGAATGCCATTCAGATGAACTTTTCTTTTTAAATTGCTGAAATTATAAAGATACACAATTACCAGATAATGATTTGTACTGTATTATTTTTTTTCCACAGTATGTTTTCTTTTTATGTTTATTGGTTCTTTGTAGTTATACATAACATTAGAATCCATTCTGATATAATTTTACACACAGGAATATGTCTTATTCTAATTGGGATCCCATTTTTGTGGATGTACATGATGGTGGGATTCACTGTGACGTTTCATATATGTACGTGGAAAAAATATGTGAGGTTCATTCCACTGTCTTTCCTTTTTCTCTCCATATCCCTTCCCTCCATTCCCCATTGTCTGATCTACTTGCTTCTATTGTTTCCCTCACCCCACCCTCATTGTGTGTTACCTTCCACATATCAGAGAAAACATTTGACTTTTGGCTTTTAGGTACTGTCTTATTTTACTTAGCATGATAGTGTCCAGTTCCATCTATTTACTGGCAAATGTCCTAAAATCTTTCTTCTTTATGGCTGAGTAATACTTCATTGTGTATATATAACACATTTTCTTTCTTCATTCATCTGTTGAAGGGCATTGATGTTCTTTCCATAGCTTAGCTATTGTGAATTGAGCTTCTATAAGCATTGATGTGGCTGCATTACTGTAGTATGCTGATTTAAAATCCTTTGGCTATATACTGAAAAGTGGGATAACTGGGTCAAACGGTGGTTCCATTCCAAGTGTTCTGAGGAATCTCCATACTGCTTTCCAGAGTGTTGCACCAATTTGCAGTCTCAACAGCAATGTATGAGTGTACCTTTTTCCCCACATCCTCGCCAACATTTATTGTTACTTGTACTCTCCAACATATTGACTCAAGAACTGACTGAACTGACTTGACTCCTAAACTTCAAGAAGTAAAATCAATAGTAAAAAAAAAAGGATGACATCAAATTAAAAAGCTTCTTCACAGAAAAGGAAACAATCAAGATCATGAAAATAGAGCCTACAGTATGGGTGGGAATCTTTGCCACCTGCACCTCAGATAGAGCATTAATTTCCAAGGTATATATATAAAGAACTCAAAAAACTTATAATACACTCAAAAACAAAACCCCAATAAATAAATGGACAAGGAACTGTACTGTATTCTTATTCAATTCAGTGTCACATTATTTTTTCTTTGTAGAACTGGGAATCAAGCCCAGGGTTTCACACATGCTGGACAAGTTCTCTTCCACTAATCTACACTCAAACCCTAATGTCACAGTCATAAATCAGTGCAGGTCATTTGTATTAATTTCATGGTGAGGATACAAGATAAAGAACAACAACAAAACCTGTTTCTGAGGATGTATTTACTTTCATGATAAAGGAAGGAGCTTTCTGCCTAATAAAATATGACCTCGGAGATTGTTTTATTTGTTGAATCTTTGGAGTAAAAAAATATTTTAAAAACAAATCCAAGAACAAGACTTGCCGAATGCAGTCTACTTATTCTGGAAGAATATTTATATACTGTGCAAAATAGAGCAAGAATTTCTATAGAGAAAATATTTCCTTCTACCTTGCATTCCCTAAAATATGATATTCAAGAATTAAATATTATGAGTTAGAGATGTAGCTGAGTGATAGAGCATGTACCTAGTATGTATCAGGTTCTGAGTTCTATCTTCAGAACTGCAAAAAATAATAATTTAATGTATTTGTGTCCTTAGGAATTTAGCATTTCTCTCCCATTTCTGTAAATAATATTATAAGTTTGCATATTTACCAGATAAAATGCAGGATAAACAGTTATATTTGAATTTAAAAAACACAATTATTATTATTTGTCAAGAATTACTTTGCAAACATATAGTAATTTTATATATTTAAGGGGTTGTTCAACCCCAGGGCTATAAATGCCTCAAGAATACTGTTCTTACTGATCCCAAAGAAAGAACTCAGGGGACTCAACAGAGAAGGTTTGAACATTTTATTACTCATCATTGTTGGCATACAAAGATACAGAGGAACGTCACTCCATGCCTACAAGCAGGGGAAATACATAGCATAGGTTGCATATCCACTGCACAGATGGATTTCTTCAGATGTCTTATGAGTACATTCTTTTGCTTTACAACTAAGGTCACTCTGTTTTCAGCTTCACCTAAAGATTAGAGACAAGGGAAGTGACCAGTTTCCCCTCTTCGTTTCCTTCATTATCATGTTCTTCAGTGTCCTTGGTATCTTACTGCCCAGATCAACAAGCTTTCCTAGGCACTGAGTAGTGTTCACATCAACAAAGGTACAGTATGATAAGTCCATATGTATATATAATACATAATGATCTAGTCAGGGTAATTAGGATTTCTGTCTCCTAAATCATTAATCATTTACTTATGCTGGGAACCTCAAAATCCTCTCTTCTAGTACTTTATAAAAGGTATACATTTTGTGAGTTATAGTTACTTAACTGTGCTGTAGAACATTAAAACTCATTCCTCCTATGTTACTGCATTTTGATATCTGTTATCCAGCCTCTATTTCTTACACCTATCCTTCTTAACCTTGAGTGATCATAATTCTACTCTGTGGTTCCCTGAAATCAACTTTTTAATTTCCACATAAAAAAGGGAACAAGTGGTATGTAGCACTTGGCTTATTTCACTTAAACACAATGTCCTTCATTCATCCATGTAACCATAAATGACAGGATTTCATTCTTTATCCATAAGGATAAATAATATATTGGGATATATGCACATACATATATCCTGGGATAGATACATATATCCCAAGACTTGTTATATATAAAATAAAATCTTAAAATTTATATATATATATATATACATAAAACATTTTTAATTCATTCATCTTCCATAATGGCTATACTAATTTGTGGCCTTGCCCAGCATATAAAGTCATCCTTTCTCTGCATTTACATTGCAACTGATTTGAGAAGATGGCTCATTGTGGTTGTGATTCTCAATCCCATGATGATTAATGATGTTGGTAATTTTTTCATAACTTGTTAGCCATTTTATATTGTTTTTCATAATTATTTATTCAGATCATATGTAGTCAAATTATTTTTGTAAAAGGGTCAAAAGCACTGAATTTAGAAAAGGCAATCTTTTCAACAAATGGTGTTGAATGTGTCCCTCAAAGTTTCATATACTGAACTGGTAGCTGTGGTGCACACCTGTAATCCCAGTGGTTCCAGAGGTTAAGGCAGGAGGATCATAAGTGCAAAACCAGCCTCAGCAACTTAGCAAGGCCCTAAGCATCTCAGTGAGAAAAAAAAATATATATATATGTGTGTGTGTGTATATATATATGTAGTGTGTGTGTGTGTATATACGTATATATTTATATAAGTGTATATATAAATATATTTATAGAAAAGGGCTGGGGATGTGGCTTAGTGGTTAAGCACCTCTAGGTTCAATCCCAGGTACCAAAAAATGTTTCCTATGCTGAAAGCTCAAACCCTTATGCGGCACTATTTGAGAGCTGGGGTAACCTTAAAGAGGTAGAGCTTAGTGAGAAGTAATTAGGTCACTGGGGACACTTCCCTCAGAAGATGTTAATGTAATTCTTACAAGACTCTAGTTAGTTTCCATGAGGAAAGTTGTTTCAAAAGAGCATGGTGGTGCATGCCTGTAATTCCAGCGACTCGAGGATCACAAGTTCAAAGCCAGTCTCAGCAAAAGTGAGGCACTAAGCAGCTCAGTGAGACCCTGTCTCTAAATAAAGTACAAAATAGGGCTGGGGATGTGGCTCAGTGGTCGAGTGCCCCTGAGTTCAATCCCAAGTACTCCCACTCAAAAAAAAGAAAAAAAAGAGTAAATCTAACTCCTAAATATCTTTGCCAGTCCTCACATGAACTTCCACTATTGTGATACCATCACCCTGAGGTCCTCACAGGAAGAAGAACAGATAGGGCTACCTGATCTTGAATTTTCAGCCCCCAATATTGTAAGCTTTATTTATGAAGTACACACCTGCATGTATTTCATTATATAAACAGAAAGTGGACTAGGTCACCCACATAATAAATACTTGCCTACTTCCCCTTTACTTGCTAGTCATTGGCTCTTTTTGAATCAAGATTCTTAAATGGAAGGAAAATCACTTAGCAAGATATATAACCAAAAATTTTAATGGTAAGAGAGAAGCAGACTCTAAACCCAGTATATTATATTTATCCAGAGTAGAAGTATTTGGGAACTGAGTAGTGAGGGAATCAGTTTCTAAAGTGAGATGATGGCAGAATTATTAGCGCATTGTATCAGATTCTGGAGCCTGCCGTAACAAAGCACCACAGACTGCTTAAACAACAGAGGTTTATTTTCTCATAGTTCTAGAGGATGGAAATCCAAGATTAAAAGTGTTTTTAGGTCTGATTTCTGAAGCCTCCCTCTCTGGCTTGCAAGTGGCCATCTCAAACTGCATACTCACGTGTTTTATTCTCTCTGTGCACACCTCTCTGCTATCCATTTGTATATCCAATCTTTCTCTGTGTTTATTCCTTCCCTCTGGGTATAGGACAGTATACGTGTCACATGAGGTTCTTCAGGAGATGAGGGTCAGGAAAAGGTCAGAGAAATCTTCTTACCTGTAGAGTTTTCCACTATTACATTCCATTTAAAATACTGAGTGTGAGTAGGGGATGTAGTTCAGTGACAGGGTGCTTGCCCAGCATGGTTGAGACCATGAATTCAATCCCCAGTACCACAAAATAAAAACTAATAATAAAATAACAAAATGAACTGCCAAGTGTGTCAAGATCCCATATTTTGGAGTAATGTTTCTTGTGTCCCATCAGCATCAACATGCAGATTTTGCCAATAGCATAAAAATATACCAGGCTACAGAAGGAAAAGAAGCACTATCCAAGAAGTAATGATGTCCAGGAGTCATGAAGCAGGAAAAATGATCTGTTCATGTAACTATGAGTGGGAGTTGGGGCAAAGGATTTATCTGAACCTGTCGCTGGGACTCTTGCCCTTTTTATCTTTTTGCAGCAGGAGTAAATTGAAAAAAAAATCTGTAGGCAGGGTCTAATCATATTTTTCATATTTGGGAAGTTCCTAGTATAAGAAAAAGACTACATGGAGATTGATTCAACAACTCTTTAGTTTTTAAATTGATTTTATTAAAGCAAAATTATTTTTCAGAAGGCAGTTCAGTAAGCTTCAGCAAGTGCATACTTTCAACCACCACCAAGTTTCCTTCACTGCCACAGATTGGGAATGTCTTTTTAAAAAGACCTATGCTTCCAGATTCTCTGTTGCCATACCCCTATAAAACACAGATTGACAGTTTAGTGACCTCCCCACCCCACTCCTCTCAGGATCTCAAATGATCCCTATCTATAGTATAGAAGTTGGACTGAGTATAGCCCAGTCAGTCAATCTTTGTCCTGAAACTAGTGCTTCTGCTGGCCTCAGAGTGCTTGTTGCTTAACCAATTTTTATTTCAGTCATTCAGTCCAGGAACAAAGGTCATGTCCTATGTGAACCTGACTTTCTTGATAACATCACATACCCAGCTAGAAAGATGGAATGCCCCAGGAACCACTACACAGATCCTAGTAACCTGTTACTCCCAATCTTCTCCCTGACAGAAGATGGAGAGAGCCCTGAATAAACACATTCAAATTAGAGCAAGGGGAACGTGTATAGGGTTCTGTGTGGTCTTAACTGCAAAACCATCCCCCAGAATATGCTTTCTAAAGGAAAAGGAGTAGTTGGGAACACTGAAATTGGTATTTCACAGGTGCAGCCTGATCAGGCAACTCTCTGATCTACCTCCATCTCCACCAAGGTCAGTGATTCCCAACATGCACAGAAATGTCATGTTTCCCTTGCATTGGAATGCTAAGGTTAGTATTCATATTGCCAGATTAAAAATACCATGCTACTTGATGTCTGGTTATTTTGTGAAACAGCTGTCCCTTTGTTCAACTGTTCCATTGGACTGCAAAACACAGTGTACATGTACAGTTCATCATGATCCATGAGTGAGTTCCCATTGTCATGTGGTTTAGGTAGTACAGGAGGCTGCTGGGGCAGAATGAAGTCCCACAGAATATCATAAATTCCTATCTAGGGCAGCTATGGTAGTCTCAGCATCCACATGAATGACATATTATTCGTCCCTTCCAGACAGCAAAGCTGTTAACATAGTCTCTTTGTTCTCATACTAGGGAAACTTTAATAGTCCATTCATTTAGTAGCCATTTTCCTGACCAGGCAGCTAGACCATTAGCAAAGGATCACTTGAGTCCAGGAGCCTGGACAATCTAGCGAGACCCTGTCTCAAAAATTTTTTGTAGCTTGGGATATATTTTTGTCTTCTTGACCAAGTAGCTTTGGCACTCATGATTTCTGAGGCCTCTAGCTAAACTGGACAGTTACCTAACAACATGGTGTGCAGTGACATTTTTATCTGTACCAAGGAAGTCTTGAGTTAACAAAATACAGCCAGCCCTTTGTATCCACAGATTCTGTTGGTGGATTCAACCAACCATAGGTCAAAAATATTTGAAAGAAAATATTGTGTCTGTATTGTACTTGTGCAGACATTTTTTGGGCACCATTTCCTGAACAATACATAACATTTATATTGTATTAAGAATTATAAGTAATTATAATGTGCATGTTCATCAGCTTTTCATCCTTGTGACCAAAATACCAAACATAACAACTTAAAAGATGAAAGATTCATTTAGGTTCACAGTTGAAGAAATTTCAGTCCATGGGTGGCCACCTCCATTACTTTGATCCTGCAGCAAGGCAGAACATTTTGGTGGAAGGGAGTGGCAGGGGAAATCTCCTTAACTTATGGAAACCAGGAAGCAGAGAAAGAAATGGAAGGTGAGAACAAGATATATGTAGTCTCCAAGGGCAAGACCTTAGTGACCTACTTCTTCTAACCATGCCTCACCTGCCTAAAGTTTCCAGTAAGTCCATTAATATTATTGATCCACCAAATGGACTAATCCACTGATGAGGTTAGAGTTCTCATGATCAAATTATTTCCTAAAAGCCCCACCTCTGGATATTGCTGCATTGGGGACCAAGCTTTATGGGGACATTCCATATTTGAACTAAAAGTGTATGTTACATGCAAATACTATATCTTGTATATGAGACTAAATAATTTGCATATTTTTATGCCTATGGAGTATCCTGAAACCAAGGGATGAGTGTAATGTCTTCCCTTCCATTTGGTATGCAATACCTCTTTGGTTGAATAACCCAGGGAGGGGTTGAATAGTTTAGATGGCAGGCAAGAATGAAAATGCCCCACTGTTATGACTCATTACATAGCTATGAGGGTGTATACCCTCAGTGGTGATGTTCTATGTACAGAACAATAGCTGAAATATCAATGCCTATATTGCACTTAACAGTGAGAAACCTAGTCTCCAGCACATGAAGTGGCCCAAGGGGCCCACCCACAAGCAGAATAAAGCACTATTTGCAGGCAAATCTCATGAATTTTGTCCCAAAATCTCCTAATCTCATCAGTTTAATTTTTCACCTAAGGGGACCCCAAAACATAGTCATGTGAATCCAGAATTCAGGAACTTAACAGAAGTCTGTATTACCCTCATTTTTATAAGAGACAGGGTCTTGTTATGTTGGTCAGGTGGGAGTTCCCCAAACTCCTCAGCTCAAGCTATCCTCCTGTCTCAGCCTCCTGAGAAAATGGAACTACAGGCACGAGTCACCCTTCCTGAATCCCCTCTTATTTTGACAGGAATACAGGGCCATTGGCCTCCAAGGGGAACTTGAAGAACTTAGCTTCATTCTTACCTATACTGTTTAGCCAGAGACTCTTAGATTTCCAGTGTCCCTTTGTCAAACAAACATACTAGTCAGGCCTTCTTCCATATCTGTACTTTTTATAGTGAGTTTCCCCATCCATGATGGTCAACAGTGCACATGTTGTTTTCCTTCTCATGCCTCAGGAGTACCCACTTAGCAAGCTCTCAGGATCTTATAATGAGTGATCCCATAACTGCTCAACAACCAGATGATGGTCCCTTATTTGCACATTCCTTTCTCTCTGCCTTGGTCCATGGAGTCAGCTCATTTACATCTGTGAGGGGCAAGATGACACATCCCTCTTGTCACCATCCATCCTTATAACGCAGACAGCTGCATGTCCATATTCTATGCCCTTAGGCTGTCTCCACCTAGAGTTGGGGACTGAAGGGCCCTTCCCACATTGACGGAAAGTCATTGTTCTGTCAGACCAGACCCTGTTCACAGCACCAATATTGAGAATCACATTCACTGATAACAAAACCCAAGAAATGACTTTTAACCTATGAAAGATCAGATTTCATCACTATGCCAACCAGTAGGAACAGGAGTGCAAACAATTTTGCCCACTGCATCCTGGGCTGCAGTTTTACTAATTACCTGAGTCTAGTGTGACAGAAAATACTCTCACACAATGATTTATGTGAAGCAGATGTATTACTTACAGATAGGCAGTAAGAGACAAAAATAAATAAATAAATAAATAAAAAGAAAGAAAAACATAAAGAATACTGGGGAGTGATATTGGCCAAATCACATTGTTATTTTGTGTTCATGTATGAATATGCAACAACATATCTAACCATTATCTACAAATATAATGCACCAATAAAAACACGGAAAAATAAAATTTTTAAAAGCATGGATTCCATTGTGGCACAGTCTCAAAGTTTTCATCCATCTGAATGCTGCCCAGAGTAGATGAAGTATTGTTATGTGAGGTGTCCCCCAAAAATTCATGTGTGAGACGATGCAAGAAGACTCACAGGAGAAATGATTGGGTTATGAGAATCTTAACCCAACCAGTGAATCAATCCCCTGATGGGATTAACTGACTGGTAACCAAAGGTAAGTAGGGTATGGCTGGAGGAGGTGGGTCATTGGGGCATATATATTGTATCTGGTGAATGGAGACTCTCTCTGCTTCCTGATCATCATATGAGCAGCTTCCCTCTGCCACACCCTTCATCCATGATGTTCTGCCACATCTCGAACCCCAAGGAATAGAGCTGGCCTTCTATGGACTAAGACCTCTGAAACCTTCTATGGACTAAGACCTCTGAAACCATAAACTTTTCCTCCTCTGAAATTTTCTTGTCAGGTCTTTTAGTCACAGCAGTGAAAAAGCTTATTAAAATAAGTATTGACTGCAAATGCCCCAATTCACTACAGCTGGGGGACCCCAAAAGCCAACACACCATGTGTTATATACCTCAGGGGTAACACAACTCACTGGGAAGCTTTGAAGAATATCCTGCTTCAAAGGGAGAAAGGAACAAAGCCCAGGCTGTCCCTGGCAGTTCTTCCCCACTGTACGATACTGCATACCAAGTTCCTATAGTTATTCTTGAGATCTGCAAATGAAAATTGAGGGAGAAGTGGGTCATCCCAGGTTACCCATAGAACTGCCCTCCATTATCACCCCAAAAAGTTCTAGGTGTTTCTTTGAAGTAATTCTTCCTTCTCACTTTGCCTTGATAGTTACTGATAAAATCAAGGTAACTTGGTAGTAACCGATCACACCTAACTCAATAACACTGACTTTTCTAGAATGTCAAATAAATGAAATCATTGTTTATGGAATGTTTTGGGTCTAGTTTTCCTTTTCTTAGAGTCATACTTTTGAGATTCATTCATGTTGTTTCATGTATCAGTCACTTTTTCCTTTGTAATGCTGATTTGTATTGAATGAATGTGCCACAATTTTCTAATCTTTTTTACCACTTCATAGATGCCTGGGTTATTTAAAGATTTAGATTATTTTAAATACTGCACTACAAGCAAGTGGTTTCATTTCTCTTGGGAAAATACCTAAGACCATAGAATGCCAGATGGTATAATCACTAAATGGTTTACTTCATAATAAACTGTTGAAAAACTCTCCAAAGTCTCTGCCATTTTGCATTCCCAACAGTGAAATATGGGAATTCCAGTTGCTCCTTACAGCAGCATTTTCATTGTCAGGGCTTGGGTGTATGATTGTATAAATAACATACTATATATAGTAAGTAAAATAATATATAAATATCATGTCCGTATGTATATACACACACACACACATACACATAAATATGCAGTGCTGGGAATCAAACCCATACATATAAGTCGAGCACTCCACCAGTAAACCCTACTCCAAACTCTATATATTTTAATTTTAATTATAATAGTAGACATATAATAGCATCTCACTGAGACTTTAATATATATCTTTCTAATAGCAATGGTTTTGGCTATATTTCAATGGACTGATCTGCCCTCATATCCATTCTTTGGTTAAATATCACTCTTAATGCTTTAAAATAGTGTTTAATGTTCTGTTATCATTATTATTAACAATTACATGCAAATTCTTTACATAACACCCTATAGTTATACATTGAAAATATTTTCTCTGAGCTTGTGGTATTTCTTGTTGTTTTCTTAACCATGTCTTAAGGGCAACCTTTTTATTTTAATTAAGTACAATTTAACTACTTATTTCACTGTATAATACTTGTTTCCTATCTGTGAAATAATTTCTTAATGTAATGTCAAAAGATTAGCTAATGTTAGTTAGTTTTTTTGTTGCTGTGATCAAAGTACCTAACAAGAACAACTTAGGACAAATGCTTATTTTAACTTATCATTTCAGAGTTAGTTTCTGGGAGGCCAGCTCCATTGTTCTGGGCCCAAGTTGAGGCAGAATATCATGGCAGAAGTTCATTGCAGAAAAGCGCTGTTACTTCATGGAGGCTGAGAGTCAGAGAAAAGGGAAGGAGTCACAGGGAAGATGAACCCTTTCAGGGAATGGCCTAGTGACTCACCTCCTCCAGCCTTGCCCCACCTGCCTACAATTATACCCCATTAGTCCATTCAAACTAGGATGAGATGATTAGGTTACAAGTCTCAAAATCTAATCACATCACCTCTGAATATTGCTGCATCAATACAGGAGATTTTTGGGAAACATCTTTTTTCCAAACCATAACCAGCTGCTATGTTTTCTGTAGAAATTTCATATGTTAAGATTTTTCCATTTATATCTATGTTAAATTTTAATTAACTTGGATATAATGAAAAATTAGAGACTCTTGTTTTTGTTTTGTTGTTTTAGCATATGAATCCCCAGTAATTCGAGCAATATTTGTTGTAACTTCTATCCTTTCCAAATTTGGCACATTACTCAAAAATATGCTGACCATATATATGTAGGTCTACTTCTGGTTGTTACATTGCCTATTTATCTTAATGTCTATCCTTACACTAATAACATACTTATTTGTTTTTTGAATTGATTATTCACTAATTTATTTCTTTTTCAGTACTGCATATGGAGCCCAGAGGCACTCTACCACTGAGTTCTATCCTCAGGCATTTTTATTTTTTATTTTGAGACAAAACTAAGTTGTCGAGGTTTACCTTGAACTTGCAGTCCTACTGCCTCATCCTCCTGTGTAGCCAGTGTCACACTATCTTCGTTAAAGTTGTTGTATATTAACCCCTGAAATAGGTTGTTTAAGCCAGTATGTTGGTGCACTACTTTAATCTCAGTTACTCAGGAGGCTGAGGCAGAAGAATTTCAAGTTACAGGCCAGCCTCAACAACTTGGTGAAGTCATAAGTAACTTAGAGAGACCCTGTCTCAAACTACAAAATAAAAAGGACTGGAATGTATCTCACTGCTTAAGCATCCCTGAGTTAAACCTCATTGGTAAAGTGCCCCTGTGTTAAATCCCCAGTTTAAAAAAAAAAAAAGAAGAAAGAAAAAAAAGAAATAGGTTGAATGTGTCATCCAACATTGTTCCTCTTTTTTCTGAATTGATTTGGCTATCCTATATCCTTACTTTCCTGGGAAAGCTCAATAGTAGAGCATTTGCCCAATAAGCAGATGCCCTGAGCTGGATCCCCAGTATCTGCCCCCATCACCCTCCCACACAAGTAGTTTTCTAAATCCTTTAGTTCTTAATGTAAACTGTAAAATATAGTATCTACTTGTCATTTCTCCAGAAACTTATAATGGAATGTTGACTGGGGATTTTTGCAAATGCTTAAGTACATTTCTAGGAATTGACCTCGTAATATTGAGTCTTCCAATCCATGGCAAATGCCCTATTTCTATCTTTATTTAGATCATCTTTAAATAATATCATCAATTTTTAAAATATATCCAGAGTACAGATTTTGCACGTATTTTGTCAGATTTATTTCTAAGCATATTGTTTTTATATTATTGTAAAATACATTTTTAAATTCATTATCCAATTATTCATTATGATTACATGGAAAGACAATTTGATTGTGACCCCCCCCTTTTTTTTTAGTTATCGATGGGCCTTTATTTTATTAATTAATTTATATATGGTACTGAGAATTGAACCCTGGCATACTCTACCACTCATACATGCCAGGCGATCACTCTACCACTGAACCACAACCCCAGTTCGATCCATTTATTTTTGCAAACTAAAAAACCTGAATGGCAACCATGTCAGATACATATTACTACATGTAGGTCATGGACAAATTAACAAATAGTGAGGATAAATTTCTCCCTTATTTGAGACATCAGTAAAGCAGAAATTCTATCAAATAAGCAATAAATGTCAGATTGTAGGTCTGAGTATGTAGCTCAGTGGGAGAACACTTGCCTAGCATGCATGAATTGTTTCTTTGAGGAAGCAATTTATGATTGAATATATGGAGCATAAGTAACTTAAAACCATGCAAATTAGAGTTAGGGAACACAATGAAAGAATTATTATTAAAGTAGATATTGTTACAGGGCTGGGGACCTATTGGGCTGAGCCACTGCAGTCCTTGGGTGCCAGTTTCTGTGACTGTGCTGGAAGAATTTGAGCAAAACACAGAGTAGTAAGCAAAAGTTGAATAGAAAGAGTGAGAAGCAAGTGCAACTTACAGCGTAGGAACTGCACAGTCTGCTGCAAAGAGGGGGTGGTGTGATGCTCACAGGGTTGGAGCTTTTAAGGAAATTGAGATCTTTGTTCTTGCCTGAATTTCCCTATCCCCCTTAATTGGTTTATTAGTTGTTGGATAGCCCTCAGTGAGCTTTCTTTGTTATGGTTTCAATAATCTGGTTGACAGTGTTATTGGGTAGTTGTGACATAGTTTTTGTAATAAGGGAGAGTTCCAATAACTTAGTTACAAGAGATGATGATGGCATTATTTGGAAACCATCGTGCCCCTTGAGGGGTTATAACTAACTGCAGCTGGGAAGAGGTCTTGACATACCAGACCCACTTCTCTTATGCTTATCTGATTAGAATGCAGTCCCAGGATTTTAAGTAATAATTCCCTCAAGGATTTTTTTTAATCATATATATACACATATATGTTTAAATATATATTTTATTTTTATATATGAATAAATGTATATTACATTATATAATATATAAGGACTATATGAAATATATATTTACATATATTTCTTTTAGATATACATGACAGTAGAGCATATTTTGACAGATTATACATACATGGAGTATAACTTATTCTAATTAGGATCCTATTCTTGTGGTTGTACATGATGTGGAGTTTCACTGGTGGTGTATTCATATGTGTGGGGTAAGTTGGACTATCTAGCTCTCATTCCCAAATGCTCGCCTATTTAGATAAGGTTCCCTCCTCTTTTAGTTTTATGACTCCTGGATTTTTCCTAATGCATAGACCCTATGTCTGTACTTCATTGTCCTTTCCCTGTGCCCATCTGTTCATGGCTTACTAACCTGCCTAACAACACTAGGTCATTAGAGAAGAAAAAAAAAAAAAAGATTGAGACATCACAAAGACAGTATGAGAAATTTTATTCCCTGTCAACGTGTTCAGATTTTATAGTTCTTTTTGTGATTCTTTTAATCAGCTAGTAGGAGGTCTGCATACTTAAGAACACAACTGGTCCAATTATAAAATGAGAATTTGGGAGACTTGTAAATTTGAAGAAATTAAAAAAAAAAAAAAAAAAAAAAAAAAAAAAAAACAGAAACAGATTTTAGAGGCAAATGCTATCCAGACAAAAGTGGGGGCGAGGAAAAATGAGTTAGTCTATTGTCCAGGAAAAGCAGCCGCAAAGGGGAGGGGGGAGTTAATGTCATCGGGGTTAAACTTTCTTTTGATCTATTTGAATCTCCATGTGAAAAATGTCGAATCAGACCAGCCTACTCTCCTTAAAGGAGACTGCTGGGCTCCAAACACCTCGTATTTCAGAAGCACATGCTTCACTATGGTTTTGGAAATCAGTGACCCCTGTACTCACAGCGCCACCTAGCATCCAACGAAACAAGAGGGGGACAGTGGCAAGCGAAATAAAACATTCCAGGCAAAAATGGAGGTCCAGGAACAAGATAATACTGTTTATTTGAAAATAATTCTTTAAATGTTTCTTTCAAAATTGGGACATAATGCATAATTGCTGCATTGTGGGAGGATGCAATTAATAATGATTTCATATGAGGACACAGAGAGGACTGGGCTCGGTCCCTTTTCCTATTACTTCCTACCCAGGAGTATGGGTTCGAGGTGGATGTGAACATTATACGGCCGGTAATTTCATTTAGACTGGATTTACAGGCGTATGTTGCCATGGATGCATACCTAGTTTATATTTGTGAAATAATTTGTTGACTTTGCCATGTTATACCTATGGGTGTGTTTACACATACCATTTTTTCTTCATTAGCACTATAATTGATACAATGAATATCTTAGTGTAAAGTTTAATAGGTTGAATATCTTAGTGTTAAGGCTGTTCGTTGTTAAACATGTTACAATGTGACAAAGTGTTAAGAGTGCGTTTGCTTCAGTCTCGAAGAGGGGCCTGCTGAGAGCCGCGATAGCCGGCTTTCAAAATCCTTGTGGCACCACAAACGACTGCCATCAGCACTTCCGGACGAGCCGGGCAGCACGCCGGAAATGCGTCATTTTTCAGCGCAGGCAGCAAGCCTGCAGTGCGCGGTGGGAGGTTCACGTGGTGAGTGGAGGAGTTGGCAGTCCGCGGGGGCTGGACCTGTTGTGCCTGCGCTGAAGAACTGAAAGTGAATGGCTGACCCTTAGCCTTTGGGGTTTTGGCGCTCTGTTCTCTTAAAGTGACAGACCCCTGGAAATTTCCCTTGGATGTCTCTCACTACAAAGACTTTAACTTGTAACCTACCATTTAAAAAAAAAAAGAAGAAGAAGGAAAAAGAAAAACTCATTAGGCTTCGTATTATTGTTTTGGTTTTCACTTTATAACTTTTTATTAACCTCTGGTCGGTTGGTCATTTTGTGTGTGTGTTTTTTCCTCAGAAAACTAGGTACTGTAGTGTTTCTACAGTGGCCTCTTTTTATAGGTTTACAAACATTAACCTGAAACCATAATTGTGTACTTTTCTTTTTTATTATTAGTGATTTCCATTTATTTTTTATGTTCATCTGAAACATTCAAATATTTTCCAATAATAGTCATTTTTTAAAAAGAAACGGCCTCTTCTAATCACTTATTTACCTCTTTTTAAATTTTATATTGTTTTCTTACAAAAATGCCTTTAGCACAAGAGGATTTGTAGAGGTTTCACGGTAAATACCCCCTTCTCAATATTATAAAAGTTATAAAATACTGTTTTTTTTTAAATGTACAAGGTTGAAAGAACTTCCTCACGTGTGTTTTAAAGTACCTACAAGATCTTGTTTTTCCAAAGGAGGATCCCTGCTCCGTAAACCTTAAAATTGATAATTCAATCCCAGAAGTTTTTCTAATTGATTCTGCCACTTTGTCAACGATGCTACTCTCATAGTTCTGAATTTTTCTTTGTTTAGAAAAATATTCCCCACACTCTATAATTCAGAGATCAGCAATTTTACTTATTGTAAAACACAGGTAAGTGTTTTAAGCTTTGTGGACCATTTGTTCTCTACTGCAGCTACTAACCCTTGCAACCGGAGCAAGAAAACAGCAACAGACCATATATGTAAATCAAGGGCCCTGAGGCAATCCAGGAAATCTTTATTTACAGAAGCCACCTTTGATCCTTGGAGTTCCAGACCCAGCAACTCAGTAAGCTCCTTAATCATTCTAAACAACACTGCAGTTTATATAATCCCAGAAGTCACATGTTTGCTTTTCGTTGTTATTTTTATTTCACCTACATGCTTTATGATAAATTGTTAATGCAGTATTACAGAAGTTAAGCAAAAGTGAGGGAACTTCCACATAAAGACACTAAGATTGACTTTACTGGTTATTTGATGCTATTATTATTTTTCTGTAATCTTGTATACTTTTTAGGGACTTTGGATATCCTTATTGTTTTGAAAGAGGAATACTTACTTGATGCTAACAAGAATAGAAAATGGGAAAAAATATTAATAGAAATTCCACATCCCACCTGATTCAAGCAACTGAAAATTGCAATATGCTAACCACCATTAAAATGTTCAGTGTCCTTTTTATAACATGCTTATAAAATATATTATTACATTTTATTTTTGATTTACTTAGAAAATCTCATAGAGTAATATGACTGCAGATGTTGGTAAATGGTAAAGCATTTGCTTGGCATTTATAATTTCTATCTTCAGAAAAATAATCATAGAAAGTGGAAATCCTTCTTATTGTGATTCCTCAAAGATGACCATGCTTAATCTTTTGATATATTGTATATAGCTTATTTTCTTTTACTGGAGCATAAATATTTTAAAATTTTATCATTGAGGCTGCGTGCAGTAGCTCACACTTGTAATCCTAGTAGCTTGGGAGGCTGAGGCAGGAAGATGGAAAATTCAAAGCTAGAAGCCCTGAGCAGCTTGGCAAGAACCTGTCTCAAAATTAAAAGTTAAAAAAGGGCTGGGGATATAGCTTAGTGCTTACGTGTCCCTGGGTTCAATCCTGGTACCAAAAAAAAAATTTTTTTTTTTTTTTTGTCATAAGCCCCTCTAGTAGTATTTTATTTTATTGTTTTATTTGTCTTCTAATTTAAATTTATTTTAAGCTGATATGAAAAACACAAAATGTACATATTTATGGGGTTATCACAATGAGATTTTGCTGTGGGAAGGAGAGGTTGGACTGAACTATGAACAGACTATGAACAAGTGGGAGTTTATAACCAAGAAGCAGAGTTCACTCTGTGGATGGGAAATTACAAAGAGGTAACAACAGGAAGTAGGGCTTTTGCTAAAGATGAGGGTATCAAACAGCATCACTACTGTGAATAAAAAGCCTAAAAAACCTGATCATAGCCAGAGAGATGAAGGAGAATATAGAGATGATCAGGGTGGGAGGTTCATGCTAAACTAACTTAGAGTTCTTACTAAAAAGGAATTTTACAAGGAAAGACTTAGAAGGTTCAGGTACCTAACTAAAGTTTGGTTAAGCCAAGAATATTTGTCAGTGCATTAAAGTATATAATACAACATACATAATTTCAGCTAGTACTAAGGAGTTAGTCTGTGTCAAGTATTGTTCTGAAATAGAAATTATATGTTCAAACCAGGTGCATGCAGTGGCACATGCCTGTAATCCTAGCGACTCTGGTGGCTGAAGCAAGAGAATTATAGTGAAGTCCTAAGCAACTGAGTAGACCCTGCCTCAAAATAAAACCATAAAAGAGGCTGTGGATGTAGCTCATCGGTAATGTGCCCCTGGGGTCAATGGAGGAAGGAAGGAAGGAAGGAAGGAAGGAAGGAAGGAAGGAGGGAGGGAGGGAGGGAGGGAGGGAGGGAGGGAGGGAAGAAAAGAGATAATTGAGTGTATTCTATGGGTTTAAATATTGTTTAGATGAGGAACAAAAGGTGAAATGTATTTATGCTTTTGTTATAATTAATAGGCTTTATTATAACATTTCCATGGAATTTATAAATATTGTTATTTAATAACAAATGGGTTGGGTTGTGGGTAAATGGTAGTTGTTTAATACAATTTTCATTGTATCCATCCTCCCTATTACCCTTTCTCACCTCCATTTCCCAGTTTTCATTCCCTAGTAGTTTCATTTCTACTTTCATGTTTATCATTTTCCTTTCTAGATTTCATGTATGAAAAAAAATGTACAATACTTGTTTTCTGAGTCTGGCTTTTTTCACTTAAAATGATGGTATCCAGTTCCATCCATTTTCCTGCAAATGACATGATTTTGTTCTTCTTTATGACTGAATAATATTCCATTGTGTGTATATACCACATTTTCTTTATCTCATCATCCATCAATGAACATCTAGTCTGACTGCATAATTTAGCTATTGTGAATAGTGCTGCGATAAACATGGGTAAGCAGGTACTCTTTTGTGTGCTAACTTTGACTTCTTCAGATATATATGGCCAGGAATGGTGTAGCTGGATTGTATTGTAACTTCAGCTTTTAGTTTTTGGAGGTACCACCATGCTGTTTTCCACAATGGCTCTACTAATTTACATTCTCATTGAAAGTGTATAAGGATTCCTCCCCCCACCCCCATTTTCTCAGTATTTGCTCTTTTTTTGTGTGTGTTTTCTTGATAATAGCCATTCTTACTTGTGTGAGGTGGAATTTCAGAGTAGTTTTGATTTGCATTCTTCCCCTGATGGGAAAAGATGTTAAACATTTTTTCTTGTATTTTTTCAATATTTGTGCTACTTCTTTTGAAAGTGCCTGTTCAGCTCCTTTGCCTATTAATTGATTAGATTACTTTTGGTTTTAGTGTTTTTGAATTCTTTATATATCCTGGATATTAATCCTCTGTTAGATGAATAGCTAGCAGATTTTCTCCCATTCTATAGACTGTCTCATCATTCTGTTGATTGTTTCCTTTGCTATGCAGAATTTTTTGAATTTGATGTAATCCTACTTGTCAATTCGTGCTATTATTTCCTGAGTTATTGGAGTCCCATTCAAGAAATCATTGTCTTTACCAGTATCTTGAAGTGTTTCCCCCATGTCTCCTGGTAGTTTCAGTGTCTGGTCTTATATTAAGTTCTTTGATCCCTTTTTAGTTAATTTTAGTACAGGATGAGAAGAGTGATCTAGTTTCATTCTCCTACTTTCCAAAGCACTACTTGTTGAAGAGGCTGTCTTTTTTCGGTTTTGTTTGTTTGTTTGTTATTTCCGCAATCCCACAGTGCTGGGGACTTGAACCCCGGCTTTGCACGTGTGAGCAGGCCCTCTGTGTGATGGGCTATATCGCCAGCACAGTGTCTTTTTTTCAACATATGTTTTTTGACTCCTTTGTCAAGATTCAAATGACTGTAGATGTGCAGTTTTATTCCTGGGTCTTCTATTCTATTCCATTGGCCTACATACCTATATTTATGTTAATATCACACTGTTTTTATTAATATTATTCTATTTTATATTTTGAAATCAGGTATTGTGATACTTCCAGCATTACTGTTTTTGCCCAGTATTGTTTTGGGATATTGAGAGTCTTTTTTGCTTCCATATGAATTTTAAGATCTTTCTAGTTCTTTGAAGAATGTCATTGTTCCTTTGGTAGAGAGTCCATAGAATCTATAGATCCCTTTTACTGGTATGGTCATTTTAACAATATTAACTTTTATCATTCCACAAATATAGAAGGTCTTTCCATCTTCTAGTGTTGTCTTCAATTTCTTTCTTCAGTGTTTTATAATTTTCATTGTAGAGATCTTTCATATCCTTGGTTATATTTATTTCTAAGATTTTTTGTTTGTTTGTTTGTTATGCTATTGTGAATGAGATGGTTTTCCTGATTTCTTCCTCAAGGAGTTCATTAATAGTTTATAGGAAAGATACTTATTTTATGTTGATTTTGTTCCCTACTACTTTGATTAATTTGTCAGTCAGTTCTAAGAGGCTTTCGGTAAAATGTATTTACAATATTAAGTTAGCAATTAGTGTTAGAATGTGAACACAAAACCTCAGTCCTGCCTGCAGAAACCCTCCCTGTTCATCATCCTTCTTCTGGTGTAAACATCATCACATATTTTTTTGGTTTTTTTTTTTTAATTACCTAAGGGACAAAAACTGTCCACCACACATTTTTATAAATAAACTTGGAATAAAAATGCACCATTCATTCATGAATTGTTTTTGGATGTCTTCACACTACTAGAGCAAAAAGTACAATAATTTTCAGAGAGACAAGATGGCTCATTAAGCCTGAACTATTTCTCTTTGGCCTTCACAATGTTCAGTGTGTGACCTGGACAGATAAGTCTTTGGTATGCCAGTTAAGATGAGATCCACAGGTGGGCAGTTGAAGAGAAGGGGTGAACTTGTAAGTGCACAAACAATTCAAAGGTGTCCCTCTCAAAAGCCCCACTCTTTCCACAACTTCTCAGTATTTCAGTGCCCCTTTGGCTCCCCTTTTTAATCCTCTGGCCCATATTTTGCTTATGTCTAGGGTCCATGGTCAAGGAACAGAGAGAGAAAAATTATAAAGCAATGAGGGTGTTGAGGGTATAGCTCAGTGGTAGAGTGCATGTTTACAAGGGGCATAGAGAGGCCCTGAGTTCAATCCCCAGCAACAAAAACAAACAGAAAAAAAAAATGAAGATTGTCTCCACTCTCATGGACCTACAACTCCTCCAAGTAGTGAAACCTTCTACCTCTTAACTTTTGCTCTGTGAACTTAATTAGCTGCTGCTGTCACCATGACAACTGTAAGGCTTGAGGGTGAGAGCAGAAAAAATGGGGGAGGAGAAGGAGGAGGGAGAGAAGCGAATTCTGCACACTCAGTGTTCCATTTTCAATCCTCAGACTAGAACTGCCTACCAGGTATCAGGCAGAGAACTTTCGCTCCAGGAATCATATTTTAAATTTCCATGAAATTTATATGATAAAAACTTTCTTTATTCTATTTTTAAAATGCATTGTTTGGTCCAGAAGACTTTTGAAATACTGTCAAGTGTTGATTAATGATGAAGATAGGTTCTATTAGGCAGTTCCATCTCTGTGAGCACTTTGTAGTATACTTATATAAACTAAGACAATTAAGATATCACTAGGCAACATCCTGAGACCACCAGACTATCTGCAGTCTGCCATTGACAAAACATCATTATGAATTCCTTAAAAACCTTATTCATCTACACAGGGTAGTAAATAACTAAGGTAATCAGGTAAGAAATAGCATACCTGTTAGTGATTTGCAAAGAAACCACGCGTCATATTTATGAATTTGAGATAATAATGAGCAAAAAATGGGCATAAATTGGTAGATAGGACTCTTATCAATTTTACTTATATACAGCAGAATGCCACTGAAGTATTTTAATCTACAAAGATTAAAAAATCATATTTGGCATTCCTAACTTGAAAGGGAACCTGATGCAACATTCCATTCACTTTTTATCTTCTGAAAAATTGAAGAACCACATAGCATGTACTCTGCTCTGAGTGGATGATAGCAGGTGTTCAAAACAGAGAATGAGTTTGCTGCCCCAGATATAGCAATCAAGTGTACATTCAGCCAAATGACAAGGATTCCCATTGCCATGAAAAGGATGCAGTAGGTCCTGTATTCACTCTCCAGCAGCAGCAGCAACAAAAAGGATGTAGTTTAAGATGTGACAATAATGCATGTCTAGTAGAATGAAACAAACAAGTCACAGTCCCACAAAAGCCTGAGCATTAAAAATTTTGAAGCACTGTAGGAATATTAACAATTATATGAAGCACATCTAGATTTTCAAATCATTTTTTGCCATATTTGTGAGTTCTGGGTTTATTAATTATTCATCAGCTTTATCAGTCTTAGGAATGCCATGTATGTAATTGCCAATCCTTCCCTCTGAAAAGGTGCCAAAAGGTGCCTTCCCTCTAAAAGGTGCCTAGGCTTTAGAGACATGTGCTATACATATCTATACATATAAAGGAGAACCAGAGTAGAGTCAATAAATTCACCTGCCAGAATTGGACCCTGTTTGGGTTGTCATTTAACCTTCTCCTCATTCATGTAAGTCACCAAGAGGTGCACTCTAGAGTCAAACCATAGAAGTCCCTCCCTGTTCATCATATTCTAGCTACCTCTTCATATCCTTTGCTTTATTGTCTTTCTGAGTTGTGTCTCTGTAATTGATTTTGAATTTTTATTTTATATGTACTGAATGATTGTGTCAAATATAGAAGTTTGTTCTTTCCTGGCTCATGATCACCCCTTTTGTTTTTCAGCCAGACTAGAATAAGAGCTTAAATATATTTAAATTTGCACACTTTAAAAAAAAAAAGAAAAAGAAAAACCTCTAGTATGACTTCTGTCTCCATTTTTCTTTCAATGACTATTTGTTTTGCTTCACCATTTTAAAAATAAAACTCTATTGCATTCTTGTAAAAAAAATGTTCATTTTCAAAGGTATACATATCACATAAAATTTGGGTAAATGGGAAGAAAAATGATTGTCTAAAGTTTGTGTGGTTATCCTACCTGTAATATTTTAGCAAGTATGTGTTTTCATTTTTGTCAATGATTTTCAAAATGTTAACAATTAATACTATCATAGAGACATTAAGAGTACTTGACCCTTCCATTTCTCATAGTAGAGGCAATCCAAACTTCTGGATAATCCAGAGGCTTTGCAGTTCCTGCCTGGTAGGCTCAGATGTAGGGGCATTTCTGGGACAATCAGGGCCTGCCTGCCTCTTCCTCCCCAGCTTCTGCCAGCCCACTCTGCCTAGGACCACAGCCCACACCCAGAGTACTTGGTCAGAGCAGCATTGTCCCTACCCAAGTTAGGAGCTTCAGGAAGGTCACCTGGCTGGAGGAAAAGGTGTTACTCCTTTAGGACCATTCTAATGGCACAAGCACAGTACGGATGGGGCAGAGGGGTGTTCTGTGTAGCTCCTCTCACTCCCCCCTAAACACATGATCTCCAAATATGACCCTTGTCCCTGTGGTTCTTCTGCAATTACACTTTCAATAGTAATAGCTATCAATGGCAACACTTCAAGATCTATAACTTCAAAGTTTTTTAAACATATGTGTATTTGTATGTGTGCTTCATTTTGTATTATTATACTCATTGTATAGTGCAAGTCATTACTAGTACAGTATTTATAAAGAATGTAGTTTATTTCTGGTGCTTTTAATAAATGTCTGTTACAGTTTAATATTTGTGGTCAGTGTATACCTTGTATAATATAAATACACAAAGAGGAAAGGAGGGATTGAATGCGAAATTAGGAGAGCATAAAGTGGTAAGGTTAACATTCACCCCATTTTTAATCTGCACAGACCACATTCCTCACTACTGAACTGGTGTACACAGCACCGTATGAAATTTTGAAGCCCTTGAGAATTTGTTATGGATAGCTTTTGGACTCTTTTAAATGTTGTTCTCTTAAAGGTTTCCCTAGTCAGGCTCAGTGGCACATGCTTGTAATCTCAGTTACTCCAGTGGATGAGGTCTGAGGATCACAAGTTGGAGGCCAACTTGGGCAACTTAGGGAGACACTGTCTCAAGAAATAACTAACTAACTAAATAAATAAATAAGGGCCAGGGTTGTTGCTCTGTGCTAGAGCCCTTGCCTAGCATGCAACAAGGCCCTGTGTTTGAATTCTAGTACCCCTCTGCATGTTTCCATAATATATGAATGACACACAATTATTTTCCTTTTAGTATTATTCTTTGAATTTTTTTTTTTTTTTTTTTTTTTTTTTAGCGGTAATGGGGATCAAACTCAGGGCCTTGTGCTTGCGAGGCAAGCACTCAACCAGCTGAGCTATCTCCCCAGCCCTTGATATTTTTATTTTATTAATTTTTATTATTATTATTACTTAAAAGGAGCCATGTTGGGATAAGTATGCCTAGACATATAAATTGAAGTTAAATTTCTTTAGAACAGATTTGTAAGATCTAAAGGTGTTTCTTTAAAGTGTTGCTAGTCCTTGCCAAAGTACTTTTGATATCTTCTCAAAAGATGGCACGATTATCTGACTCATTTTTTCTAGATAAGCAGAAACTTGTATTTATAAAATGTAGATCATCCAATTTATAAATTTGTTATTTCTATAAGATATGTTCCTACTCTTTGTTTTCCTTACTGGTTTCTTCCCACATCTCTGCAACATTGTACCACCTCAGTCAAGAGCAAAATGGTACTGCCAAACAAGAGGACAAAGCAGAGATGAATGAGAAGGAGATATTGCTGAGGAAGAAACTCGAGGAGACTTTTTCATGCATTGTTGTTATTAGAGTGTTGTCCACATGCTGCATTTTATGTCCACATTTTATGTACCAGCATATGAAATAACTCATAATACAGTTGCAATGAGTTTAGTTTGCATATGCATGAAAAAATCTGTGTATGAGCCGGTCACTACTCTTCAAAGAGCAGGTATATTTTCATGGACTCAGAATGTAACTGGTTTCTGTTTCTGCCACCTCAGTATCTAGTCTTTCTTCTCTTCTAATTCTAGAGAATGTATTGATTCTCTTCTTAACCTTGTGTTAGGTTCCTGATCCTTCTAAGTCCACTTGTGTACTTCATTTTAAAATCTAGTTTTAGCAAGAACCCTGATAATTTTAGCAACCCCTACCCCTTGATTGATACCTGATCAAGTTCCTCATCCTCCACCATCCCCCAGGTAAAATATGATCATTCTGGCCTGTATTCTGCAATAATCCTATTAGGTTATCTTAGCTATAATTCCCCTTATTGTTGATGTTACATCTTAGTATTTTTCCATCCACTCTCCTTGACCCTGATCCTTGGCTTATGCTCACACTTACCTATGCTATATGCTGTATTGAGCCAAATCTCTTACCCCCACTTTAAAATTTCCATTGCTGCAATTCCTGTACCTATCTATCACAATCATGAATAAAGTCTCTCTACCATGCTTTAACAAATGTCACTGGATGTTATTGTTTCTTTAACAGATGTTTTGAGGAAGGGAATGGAGAGTCCACATGGGTGACAGTCTCATGAGGCACTTCTCTACGTAAAGATTTTCCCTCCTTCTCATTCTTGCCAATAAAATTGTGTGTTCAATGTAGGGATTTATGTTTTTTTTCAGGAGATGCCCAACTAATTTTCAATCAAAGCTGTAGTACTAGGGCTGGGGAAATGAGAGGCACAGAGGAGATAAGAAGGAACAATGGACATCATGAGATCTATAGTACAGAACTGATTTATGAATGAGCATGACCTGTGGAGAAGCAGGATGTTTTTCATACAGTACTGGATTAGCATCTTCAGAAAAAGTTATGTTCATACTCCAGAAGATTAAAATAGGCTCATTTTTCAGCTTGAATAAAAGGAGAGCATGTGCTATTGCTCTGTGTCCACACTACATGTGAGGGACTCACAGAGAAACAACATATACAGAGCTGTCATATTCTCCAATATAGTCCAGTGTATATTCAAAAAACTTTACAGAAAACTGCAGGAGAAAGAGTTTCACTTGGAACTTGGAGGACACAAGACGAAAGGTGTGTCCATGGCACAGTCCAGAGTATAAGAAGAGGTCAGTTTGGAACAGTCATATTTGAGGGTGGCAGGGGCTGGAAGGCAGAGCATAGGGGGACTGGGTAGGTTATAAGAGGGCAAATTAGGAAGCAGTGCAGGGGTAACTCATAGAGAAATGCATCCTGTGCTATAGAATTTTGAATGTCTGGGTCATATCTATAAGATACACCTTTTAAGAAGACATTAAGAACAATCATCGGGGCTGGGGTTGTGGCTCAGTGGTAGAGCACTTGCCTAGTATGCGTGAGGCCCTGGGTTCAATCCTAAGCACCCCATAGAAATAAAACAAAGGTATTGTGACCACCTAAAACTCAGATAAAGAAAGAATGAACAATTGAGGATGGTCCTTATCCACCAAGAAGGCCCTTGTGCTTTATTAGGAGGGGTTTAGTTGTAGTGAGAAATGAGTGAAGAAAATCAGGCATGTCCCCAAGTTGTTGGATGGACAGGATCCTGGAACCTTGATTGTCCTATTCACCTTCTTTTCTTCATCGCTCAGAGACTCCCATCCCACCCTTGGTGCAAGTTCCTGTCCCCTCAGTCACTGTTCAGGTAGGTGTTAATAGTGGATCAGTGAGTCTCTACCTACAGTCCCAGCTACTCCAGAAACTGAGTCAGGAGGATCTCTTGAGTCCAGGAGTTCAAGTCCAGACTGAGCAACAATAGCAAGACTGAAAAAAAGGAGAAGGGGAGGAGAAGAAGGATGAAGTAGGTAGTAGAAAAAGACAAAAGGAGAGAATTCAGAGTATGGCTAACTGGTATGCATACACTGAATGCTGAAAATAGCCTAACAGAAATCTGCAGATGAGGCGCTGCCTGAAGCTGCGTAAAGACCTGAGGCCAGCAGTGCAGGTGAGCCTGGCTGGACAGTACAAGGTGTGGGCAGTGGAAGGCAGGACCTGGACCTTTACAGATGCTTCTCACTGCCTAGTATATATATATTATTGTGGTCTCAATAGCTCTTCACGAACCTCTTGAGTCTCTCTCCCAAGCAGAGACCATTCCAACCATATTCCCCTCATCAGATGTTTGCCATGAGGATGTATCAGTAGTTAACCAAAGCTAATATTGGTAGATTATTAACATGTCATTGGCAAATAGTATTAGTCTCAGGTCAATGTGTCTTGTTCATTCTCAGCTTTACATTTGTTCCTTTCTCTGTGTTCTGTCTTCCTTCTTTTCTTTTTGGCATGTTACCACTGACAAAAATTCTGTACTTGACCAAACTCTGGTGCAGCACCACCTCCCTTGTCCAAAAAGACTTGTGCAAACATTCTCACAATTTCTTTTTTCCTTTAATTAAAAAAAAATTTCCATATTGGTGGGATTGGAATCCAAGGCTTTACTCATGCTAGGCAATTTTTCTTCCACAGAACTTCACCCCCAACCCCTACTATAATTTCTAACAGTTCAAGATCACAAATCTAAAATGACTCTATTTCCTGGTAAAGTACTGAAAAAACTAGAAGCTCAAATAAATTTTTGAATATATACAAACAATATACAAGACTTTTGAAAGGGCCTTTACCTCCCAGTCTGGGGGAGGAGAAAAGGTTAATGTAAGTGTCAGATAGCAGACACATCTGCTTTAATCACATTTACGTTGGTCAACCTCTGTATTTTGGTGGGGGTGGGGTGGTACTGCAAGTTAAACCCAAAGGCGCTCTACCACTGACCTAAATACCCAGGCTTTTTTTCTTTTCTTTTTTTTTTTTTTGAGACAGAGATGAACTGAAATCTTCACTATTTTATGTTATTAGTAGTTAAAATCCATCCTTGCCACTTTAGTATCCAGCTCTATCATTTTTTGTTAATTTTACTAACTTTCCACTGGTACTTTTTGGAGTGTTATTGTTTTATGTATTAATTTTGGTTGTTTTATCTTCTGAAAACTAGCTTTTTGATTGCTAAAGATTTTAAGGGTTGTTTTATATTTTACTTTGTAAATTTTTTTTTCTAATACATGGAAGGGATTTTAATTGTGGTTAGGGCTAGAGTTGTAGCGCAGTCTGTGCATAGTACTGTTAATCCCCAGCACCAAATTTTTTTTTCAAATAATAATAAAATCAATTTTTGTGATGTCATTGTCAACCTATTTTTATTATTTTGAGGATGAGAAAATTTCTAAAAGCTTTAGAAACTACTATGAAAATAATCAAACACACAGAAGATAATAATATTTTCAAACTCATATAATATTTCACACAGCTAATTACTTGCTCCATATTTGATGGACAAGTATATAACACCCCCTTTTCAATTAGACTATTATAACACCTTTCATTCCACAATTTGCTCTTTGTTGTTTGAGTAGAGATAGAATGAACAATGATGAAAATAAAAATATGAACAAATCTAAATACTATTACAATTGGACATTTTTATGTATATGATTTATATATGAGATCAGTATAAGAGACTATTATGACTTTTTTCTTCTAAACCACTTAGTCAGCATCTGCAAAATAATAAGCATATTCTCTTGTAACCACAATACCTTGACCATACCTAATCAAAATGAGGGGTGGATTTCTAAAAAGTTTCTTGCTCCCTTTTGACTCAGATTTTTCCAACACTTGGGTTTTCAGTCAGGATGCATTGTAGTTTATAAACTGTAGTTGACACTTCTACTGTTAATGTTCTTGTGAATCTTCGGCAATCTCCCAACATGATTCCCCACTTTGGAATTTTTAGTACACTGAATTTCATTTAATAGAATTTCTCCTTTTATTCTTTTCCCTATTTTCTGACCATCCAGGGGCATTTCTACTCCATGGCCACCAGACATACTTCCATATTCAGCTGTATGATAGTAGAGAAAGTAAGAAGGAAGGGACATATAATCAAAAATTGAAAGATTAACATTTTTATTAATGAATGTATATGTTTGTACACACACACATGGGCACATGCACCATTTTCTTCATATATCATCTAAGCTTTGCAGTGATTTGTTTTTTGTTTGCTGTGAAACTTTTTTATTCTAAAGAAAGATGTGCCTTGATTCCATGTGTAAAAATGTGAAAGTAATTATTTGATTTTTTTCACACCATAAGGAGGAAAATACTTTATTTCAGATGCTGCTAGGGTTGTTTAATTCCTTGTTATGGTTTAGTAAAAGTACATAATAAGGCAGGGAGGAGATTATATAAATACAGAAGAGCTACTTCCAACATAGTCAATGGTGCATCCCTTCTTCTTGACTTGATTATGATATTGGAGCCTGACACTTTTAACTCTGTATAAATATAAGAACAACAATATACTTCAAATATGTTAGAACTGCCCCTTTTGCAGTTATGAGAAGCAGCAAGCCCATTTACAATTTATTAAGAACCATGACATTTTCTGTTTCTGTAAAATTTTGTTTCTATGAGACTTTTGTTATTTTAGGAGAAAAAGAAAATCTATTTGATTCATTTTAAATTATAATGGATTTATCTGTAGCAAGCATCAAGAACTCTCAAGAGAGGTAGACCAGGGCTGGCATAGGTGGCCAGCCAAACAATGGCACAAACACCTAGCTTCCATTTTCATCTTAAATGTGTAGCCCTACATGCTTATGTTGTTGTCTCATAGGAGTGGCAGGTGTCAAAATATGATAGCCCAAAATATGACAACTTGGCATACTGTGTATTTTAAGCTCAAGGAAATTGAGAAAACGCATAAGCAGGAATATCACACTCTAATCTCTCCTGTCTTTCTCCTTTGAAGCAGTTCATAAAAGAACTTTCTGATTTACATCTACTGAAAGTGAGTCATAAAGACTCATTACAGAAAGGTCCTGTTCTATACCCAGAAATTAAAAAAAATTGACCAGGTATGGTGGTGTTCAGCTTTAATCCCAGCTTCTTGGGAAGCTGAGAAAGAAGAATCACAAGGTTTACTCTAACTTTGGTAACTCAGAGACCTTGTATCAAAATAAAAAGTAAAAAGGTCTAGGGATGTAGTCCAGTGGTAATATGCCCCTAGGTTCAACCCCTATTAACTCCACCTCCAAACAAAAAAGGAAAGAAAAAGAATCTGAACAAAGAGGCCTAAGTAAGTCCCCCCACCCAAAAAAAAAAAGTATTACCATTAGATTAGACCCTTTTGTTCTCTGATAATGTCTTCATGACTGTCCATAAAAATGCAGACGTAGGAGTCTTTGGGTCACCATTTCTGTTTTTGGCATGCAAGATGGGGTGGCTGAAACACCTTAGTCCAGAGCCTACAGATGAGATCATAGGATGACTTATATTTAAGCCAGTGAAAGGTAAGAATTTCTATCAAGGTCAGCTCTCAAGTGTCTCTGTCTTTAGTACCTGTTTAAAAGTAGAAGATAATTTTTTCCTTGTCCTTTTTAAGCAGAAGAAAGTCATTTGTTTGGATGGTGACTTTTGTATAAATTTTGTTTTCTATTGAAACATATGTTTTCTATTGAAGATGATGAAAATAAACTTTTTTTTTACCCAGAGTCCATAGTGTCATTACACTTTCATGATTCTTCATATATGTTTATTATTACTCATATAAGTTCAGCAAATATAATGATTGAGGGGCTAGAGGCATAACCCTATGTTCAATCTACAGAATAGAGAAGGAGGAGGAGAAGGAGAAGGAGAAGGAGGGGAAGGGAATGGGGAAAAAAGACGAAAAGAATAAAAGAAAAAATGCTTGATCTTATAGGTTCTTTTAATAAGTCTCCCCCCCTTTTTTTTTTCATTAATAAACTCAGACTAGAATTTTAGAATTCTCTCAAGACTAGGCAAACAGGTTAAAAACTTGCCATAAGATTTGATTCTGAATACCTGTATATTTAGGTGAATTCCCTCTCTTCTCGAGGTCCTTGAAATTTGCTGAGGTTCATAATCTCATGGTCTGCAAGAGTATTACATTCCTTGCTCCCCTATAAGGTTGGGAATAGTTTAACACAGGTGACATACAGTTGTTTTCCAAAGGGATTTTATGTGTATTAGCTCATTAAAACCAGCCTTATTTCCTTAAAGCTGACTGGTCATTTCTCATTTTATGTGCTGTTCTCAAATACTATAGTCAAAGGTCTTGGTAATATAAAATCTTTCCAATTATGTCCGTTATAAAGAGAAACAAACTTACTGAACTCATACAAATATATATTACTATGAAACTAAGAATACTCACTAATAATTTACAAAACTCTGAAAAGATCAGGTAGGGAGAAAAAGAATACTTTCAATTGTTTTAAGTATAGCTACAAGATTCTATAAGCTGCTCATAGCTTGAGAAATATTTTTTAAATCTTTAAAACAAAACATTAAAGAATCAGCAATGTTTCCAACAAAAACATTTGTAAAATGCTTATGATCATCTTAATACATTAAGTGCCATATAATTGATATTTTAATTGATATTGTTTTATGAAAATATACATGTATTCATTAGGACTCTAGAATTTTTGTTTTTGTTTTGTTTTTGTACACAAAAAAAGAAAGGAAGGAAGGAAGGAAGAAAGGGAGGGAGGGAGGAAGGAAGGAAGGAAGGAAGGGAGGGAGGGAGGAGGGGCCAGGGTTGTGGCTCAGGGGTAGAGTGTTCACCTAGTACATGTGAGGCACTGGGTTCAATCCTCAGCACCACATAAAAATAAATAAAGGTACTGTGTCCATCCACAACTAAAAAAAATATTTAAAAAAGAAAGGAAAGACAATCTTTAGCCAAATGAGTACAATATGATGTTTGGAAATATATATATATTATAGAACAGCTAACTCAAGCTCATTAACATCTGCATTACTTCACAGCTTATCTTTTTATGTGTGTGGTTAAGTACACTTAAAAATCTACTCTCTTACCAATTATCAAGTATATAATACATTGTTATTAGCTATATCACCATGTTGTACAACAGATCTCTTGAACTTTTTCCTCCTCAAGCCAAAAACACTCCCAATTACATGAGAACCAACATCTACTTTCTGCTTCTATTAGTTCAAAGTTTTATATTCCCACATAAAAGTGAGATCTTGAAGCATCTGTCTTTCTGTGTCTAGTTTATTTCAAGAGTCTCCTCTGTGTGGTTGCTCTATTGTACTTGCTGTTGTAAAGGAAAGATGGATTAATTTCAACTTCTTTATCTGGAATAAATACAAAACATTAAGTTTTTAAAAGAGTACCTCCTGTACAGTTAATAGACTGTCTAACATACTGCTAAAGCAGAGCTATAGGACAACTTTTTCTGCAGGGGGCGCTATTTTCAAGGCTTCCAAGCCATGCTTGATATGTTCAAAATCATGAAGGTTTCCACCCTTGAAAATTTAACACAACTTGATGGGCATGGTGGCACACACTTGTAATCTCTGGCTCAGCAATTTAGAGAAGTCCTAAGCAAATTAGTGAGAACTTGCCTCAAAATAAAAAATTAAAAAATAAAAAGAACTGGGGATGTTCCTCAGTGGTTCAGTACCCCTGGGTTCTATCACGAGTACCAGAAAGAAAAAAAAAAGGCATAAAAGAAACTCTTGGAAGCATCAATACTGTCAGCAAAAATTCCATCAAAAATATCAGACTTAAAAAAAATCAGGACTTACTCCATCAGCCCCTTCATGTTGAGGGGGAATAGGGATTGGGTCAGAGATTCTGATGCACATGAGAAGCCAGGGCCAAATGGCATTGGTATACAGAGCCACTAGGTAAAGTCCTGTACATTCCCTGTTCTATGAGACCTATCTGTGGCAAAAACAATCTATGTCATTAATGGTGTGCTGGCATTTCAGAATTGGAAAGCATGCTAGGACCCTGGTGTTGTTTACCAGAGTCTCTTTATAGTGGTTACATTGTTCAAAACAGACCTGGGAGACCTGTAGAGGTGATCCACACAAAGTCATCCCACATGTATCAGAATGACAACCACTGCCATAGTGGGTACTCTGTAACACTTCTTGTTTTAATAGTTCTTTCCCATAGTTCCACATACTAATGGCCACTGCAGTGCCCATGTGTATACCCAGGCATTGCTGCCCATTGCCAATGTCTCTAACAAGGCCCTTCATCTAAAAGGAAAATGGGATCAGGTCCAGGTTTAGTAGTGGTGGTCTTCTGTATTAGGGAAAGAAGGACACCAATTCAGCCCAGTGACACATTCCACCCCAATATCCTATCTCCTGTCATTTTCTGTCTAGGTTATTTCAAGAGTCATCCTCTGTGTGGTTGATGTTCCCTGCCAGGGACAAGAAGAATGCAAAATTCGGATATTGTGTGGAACTGAGTTTGAGTTAAGGCCGTATCTGATTTCTTCTATAGCCACATGACTTGCACTGGGCTTTTTTGCACCTACCAAATATTCATAAACCAACTTCCCACAATGGGAGTCCTACTCAAGGCCCATAAAAAAGGTCAAACCACAGCCCAAATTCTCAATAAGGGAAATCCCCTTACTGATTTATTTCCAGTGTCAACCCTTCAATGACCACCTAGAAATCAGTACACTGAGTTACTGGGTATGTCTCTTTAATCACTAAGCACACAACTTATAGCTCCACCCATTGGCTACTACATACCATTCATGATTCAACCCATATGATATTGGTGGCCAAACTGAATATCTGCAGCAGTCTATCTGGGTGGCTGGTCCACATTGGACTCATCCTAGCAGCAAGTAATTCTCAGGTAGGTTCCTACTTTCTCTTTAACTTGGACAAGGTTCTCTGGGGGTGGTATTTGAATTAATTTTAAAACTAAGGTGTATTTTACAGACCCCAACAGGACCTTTAGTTCTACAAACCAAGGGCGACATAAGTTTCCATCAATGCTGGAGATATGCATGGGATCCATGTAGGTATTTCCTGATGAAAAGAGTGCTGTGACACTGCTAATCTTTTCTGCCTCATGTCTAGATATAATTATTCTGTTCCATACCTTATTAGCCAGGAGGAATAAGAACTCCTTTGGATTCTGCCAAAAGTCAGGTGTTCCCCTCTGGTCTTTGAATCTTTCCTCCCTTTGTCCCTTCCTTCTTTCCCTTCCTCTCTCTCTCTCCCATCCTCCCTTACCTCCTCCTCCCTTCCTTCTGTGCTAGGGATTGAACTCAGGACCTCATGCATGAAAAGCAAGCACTCTACCTCTAAGATACACCCCCAGCTACCCCAAATTTTTAGCACCCAAAACAGGGGATTGACAATGAAAGAAACATAGGCTTTAGGGTTTTGTTTTGCTTTGTTTTGTTTGTGGTACTGGCAGTTTTAACCCAGGGCTTTGTGTATACTGGCAAGCACTCTACCACTGAGCGACATCTTCTACCCTTTTTAAATTTTATTATGTTGGAGGGTCACCCTATGTTGCCTAGGCTATCTTCAAACTTGGGATCCTCCTGCCTTATGTTCTTGAATAGCTGGTATTATAGAAATATGCCGCAGGTGCCTAAATATGCTTCAGGTATTTAATTTAACCAAAAAGTTAAGACTGTGGCATGCCAGTACATTTTCCTTTACCTGCTCTGTGAGTAAACTAATAGAGTGGTAGTGGAAGTCAAGTTCTCAGTCCTCCTCCCAACTGAGCATCTTAGGCATGGTGGCCTGCCCATGAAAAAGACAAACTTATCCTCCCCATCCCCGCTAAGGGCTTGGTGTCCTTGCTGGCTGTTTGAAATTTTGAACCCTCCATAAGGCTGGACAAGCCTGCTGAAGTTTTTTGGAATATCCCTGTACCCTGGGGAAAGTCTGCAAAATCAAGCAGGCAAAAGTACCCCCCACAAAGAACTCTTATAATCATCCTGGTATCTTTCCAGTCAGTTCCTCTTTTCCCCAGCCCATTTCTTTGGAATATTATTCACTATGCAGTTGCTCTGTCCAGGAAAACCCTCAGCTGGAATTGCCCAGAAATGATTTTTCACAAACGGTTTTCCCCCAAACCATCTCAAGAAAGGAATTCTGGATTCCAAATAAAAGCAGCACTGAACACCAAAGTGATTAGTTCAAAGCTGAGTACTACAGTGATCCTTATGATCAGAGAAAGGGCAATATCCCTAATGAGAGAGTCAGGTATGGACTTTATATGAGGATTTAAGAAATTTGGCTTAGGCCCAATGGTAGTTTCTACCTGCTTAGCAATATGGTTATCCTTTCAAGTACAACCTAAGAAAACAGGCATGTTTGTAGTCCCAGATTGGTTTAAAGTATATAGGGCAAAACAGCTGGCTGGATCACAGATAGTCAAAGCAAGTCTCTGTTTCTCAGGCAGAACAAGAAAGAAAGCAGGGGGCAAGTTGGAGGGGGTGTGGTAGTGGCCAGAGAACACTACTTACATGTTACAGTTATACAAACAGTAGAGGGATTGCTGGGGCATACTGTAGTTGTTTTTTCTGTTCTTTTCTTTTTCATTATCTCTTATTCTTCTCTCTTCTTCCGTAACCTCTACACTGTAAAAGAGCATCCTATAATAGTGAAACATTGTTGCATCACATCAAAAGTATGTGCCAGGTTGAGTGACAGTGAGCACACATAATATCTGTGTTAGTCTAGATTTTCTTTGCTGTGGCCAAAATACAAGAACAACTTAAAGGAGGAAAGTTTATCTCAGTTTACTGTTTCTGATGTCTCAGTCATGGCCAGCCACATTTGTTGCTCTGGGCCTGAGATGAGACAGAAACATCATTTGCAAAAGGATGTGGCAGAAGAAAGATGCTCAGTTTGTGGAAGTCAGGAAGCTGAAAGAAAGAGAGTTTGAGGGAGGAAGGGGTCAGGAACTGACACAGTCCAGGCTGTATTCCCAGTGACTCATATCCTCCAGCCATACCCCACCTCCCTACTGTTACCTAGTTACCACACAGTAGGGCATTCAAATTATTAATCCATCAAATGAATTAATCTACAGATAAGGTTACATCTCTCAAAATCCAATCTTCACTATCAGATTTTTTGAACATTGATGCATTTGCCCTGCACATGAGCTTTATGGGGGAACATTTTAATTTCCAAACCATAAAATATCTAATTTTCATATAATTAGGATATCTTTTTGATTCCACTAGTGAGGAAATATGAAAGTTTCTTTTAGTCATATGTTTTACTCTCTCAAGGCAGAGGAGGTTAAAGTGATGTTCATATAGATCTTTGCAGCTGGGCCTAGTCATGCACACCTGTAATCTCAGCAACGTAGGAGGCTGAGGAGGAAGATCACAAGTTCAAGGCCAGCCTCAGAAACTTAGTGAGACCATGTCTCAAAATAAAAATAAAAAGGTCTGAAGATTGTAGCTCAGTGGTAGAATACTCCTGGGTTCAATACCCAGTACCCTCTCCCAAAATATATATATTCCATAGCAGGGTTTAAATTAAATTTACTATGTTGGATCTAATACTGCCTAACTATATCTGGTTAACAGATGAAACTAAATATTTGTATTATATTTCAGCAATGAGACAAAGAAGTTAGGAGTAATAGGAATAGTGGTAGTAGAAGTAGTAGAATAGTAGGAACAGTGCTGCCCTCATTAATACCAGAAACTAAGAGTGCCAGTATCATAATACAGCTTCATTAGAAGAACAAAAGTGATCTATGTGTCATTATCATAAATGAATACTTATGACAATGTTAGTAATTCCTACAAGATGCAAACTATCCTTAAATGTCTGAGAAAAGCAACAAACTGCTTGATATACATAGTGGCAGGAGCTGGTGTGACATTTGGTCTTAGGAAAACTAGACCCCATTCTGATCAATGCTACACTTGCTTTATAATAAAGATAAAATACATAACAAGTCAAGGACAAAATCAGGGTTAAATTTACACAAGTCTTGAATAGTATCCAAAGCCTCACCTAATTCATAAAACCAAACTTTGAGAAAAGTGGACAGTATCTGGTAATGATGCTGGTACAACAGCAGGTGGGTTGTGCCAGGAGAGGGCTGGGGTATTCAGTGTAGGCCAGATGTTGTCATCATCCTTTTCTTTGAGATGGAAATTGCTGTATTCCATGTGAAACAAAGTTCTCCTTTGAATAGCTTTCTCAGCTTCATGTAGAACCCTACCTCTCTGTTGGCAAAGATTTCTCATTTTGGTAGTGGAGGAGCAGAAGGTTGGGGTGACAAGAGGCATAACTGAGGTCCTATATATAATGACTGGAGAGCAGGACAGCCGTGTTATGAGAGAAGAGATTCAAAAGGTGAATTCCACTGCATACCAAATTTTTAAACAATAGATATACTTCCTTGGAAACATGACTACCAGAACCAATAAATATTATAATCTATAAGATTATATCTTTAATCATAAACATCTTAAGAGAAAACTCTAAATTAAAAAAAATACCTTTTGTATGTGTAAAGTGATTGCCCCTGCTACCTAATTAAAATTATTTGGGTAACTTAAGATAAATGTATCCCAAACCAAATTAAAGACACAAATATATCATGTGTATATGTAATAAACACACACACACACACAAAAAAAAAAAAAACACAAGCATGCCATGAAAATTAAACTCATCTAGGAAAACCTGTATAATGACCCTGGAGCAATGATAATGTTTACCTTCTAATGAAATCAATATCTACCAGTAGGGCTGGGGTTATGGCTCAGTGGTAGATGCTTGCTTGCCTAGCACGTGTGAGGCACTGGGTTCAATTCTCAGCACCACATATAAATAAATAAAATAAGGCCCATTAACAACTAAAAAAATATTTTTAAAAAATTTACCAGTAGATGTGAAGCAATTACAATTGCTCCACAAATACAATTCCTCCAACAAATATTTTGGACTTGCTTCTAATAACATTAACATAATTAGAAGATATACTGAGAATTTTAGATGTATGCTTGGCATTAACCAACATGTTCCAATATGACAAATTGTGACATATGTGTAAGTGTGTGTGTGTGTGACTTATTTTCAGTAATACAAACCATTTTATTTCAGTAAAATACAAACCATGTAAGTGACAAAACACAGAGAATGACTAAATTTGAGAATAGAGTTCTGGCAGGCAGATCCTGACACACAAATCCAATGGCTCCTACACTTATTATCTAAAGGGTGGAATATAATACTATCTGGATCAAAAAATAATTAAATTAGAACCAATTATTACAGATGGAAAATTTGACTAACATCTCACATCCTTGGGAAAAAATGACATTAATTTACAAAGAACCCTTTTAAACTGGGTTGCTACTACCTGGAAACGCCCATCATCTATATCTAACTGTAGGATTAAAACAGGGCAATGGAAAACAGGTAATGAAACCACTAATGTTTTGAATGATGAAACTGAGATTTTTTGACTAATTTGTGATGGAATGTTGGTTCACTCCTGGATACAGAAACTATTTAATAAATAAATAAATAATTTTAAGCTCAGTCCTATTCCAATATATAACCATAATCTATAATATTTCCAAGATCTTATATCATAGAACACCTAGTAAACTATATCAGAACAGCTGACGAACTTAGTATAAACAAAACTAATGGCATTGGCGTCGCATGTCCAATAGGTTCCATATATCCACAGGACTCCAAGAAAGATTGGACAATGTTTTAGGAATTCTAGAATTAACCTGTATAAAGCTAGCAATTCTATAAGAAACCTAGTGGTAAAACAACAAACAGGGATGGGGTTGTGGCTCAGTGACAGGGGTTCTGTCAATTCTCAACCACATAGAAATAAATAAATTAATTAATTAATTAATTAATTAATTAAAGGTCCATCAACAACTAAAAAAATATAAAAACAAACAAAAAAAAACCCCACACCATTTAATCCTAAATTTTATTCTAAACCCATAATGGTATGTAATCCTTTTATTACTTTTTTGCAATCCCCAGAGTCTTGCACATGCTAGGCAAGTACTCTCTCACTGAGCTACACTCTAAGTCACAGAAGTTTATATATATATATATATATATATATATATATATATATATATATATATATATATATATGACAACCAGAGAATGAGTTGCTTTATTGAATTCCAGCTTATATAGCATCTTCTACAGAGAAGAGTATATTTTTATAAAGTAACAAGACAAAGAACTTTGGACCTTGAAGCAGAAAAGTGTGGAAAGGCAAATAAACAGCAGATAAATGTTAGTAAGGGATGTTAAGAGTCTTCTGGTAAAATCTCCAGGATAAGGATCTAAAGTTGTCGTCAGTGGTTAACCTTTGTCCTCCTTGGTAAAAATTGTCTACCAGGACTACTTTATATCCTGCTTTTAGGTAAGTAGAAGGAGAACAGAGAACTTTCCTGCATTTTCTTTTTCTTAATTGTATTTAGCTCAATCCTGCATGTTTTGGAGTGGTATATTCTGCCTCTCATCAGAGACAGGAAAAAGAAAAAAGACTTGCAGTACAGAGTCAGGGGATAATCCCCACTTGATACAAGCGGCCATAAAGAAAATATTCCATCCCAGAAGGTACCTTTTGAAAGAAGTCTGAGACTGGAACCCCACTTTACAAAGTAGACTTCAAAGCATCAGAATCAAAATCCATCTTTACCAGAGTCAGTGAATATCTGTCCATAGCAGTGATTCAGGTATCTGACTCGCCAGTGGATCTTGAATCAATAATCCATCAGTGAAGATAAAGTCTTCAAATGTGTATACTTAAGGTCCTGGGTAATGGGTCTAGATTCCCATGATGAATTTGATCCTATACAAATTGTAGCATCAAAACTGAAAGAAAAAATATATTATTCAGTGATATTTCTTAAAACACAATACGTAAGACATTATTTAGGACCACTGGTGATAAATAATAGAGGCCACTGTAATGGAATTGTGCAGTGAGGAATAGAAACATGATTTAATTCAGAATATATCACAGGCAAGTGGGAATTTATATCTAAGAAGCAGAGGAGGTAATCAATGTATGGAAAATCAATAAGAAGAAACATCAAGAGTAAGACAGTTACCAGCTAAACTCATGTAAAGAATAGTTGAAGACAGGGTGATAAGACATCATCTGGGGAATGATGGAGGGATAAGAAAACTGATAACATACTGAAGGTGATTAGTAATAAAGGGTGGGAAGGAGGTTTCTCACTAACCTAATGAAAGTTCTTTGCTAAAACTATATTTTACAAAGAAATACACAATGGACCAGGGAGAAGATTCAGATGTCTGACTAGAGGTTTGTGTGTGTAGCTCAGTAGTACAGTGCATGCTTAGCATAAAGAAGACCCTGAATTCAATCACCAGCACCATAAAAAAGCCTAAGTAAATTTTGGTCAAGCACAGAATTCGTCACCCTTTCTGTATACATCACACTCCCTTTTCTTTCAAGCTTATTCTGCCACCCTAATGTTAGTGTCCAATTGACTGGTTTTCCCAGTTTTTCTCTCCTTTTGGTTTTATTAAATCTTCAAAAAATATAGCAGACTTTTATCTCTTGCATCACACATGCACTGTAAGCCAGTTGGTATTACAAATTCCAAATTTATGAAGTCCCCAATTTTTTGTTTATTATGTGGAATTTAATGTAATATGCATGTGTGTTTTACTGGGGATCAAACCCAGGGCATCAAACCTGCTAAACACAGTCTACTACTGAGTTATGCCCTGGAAGTTAACTTTTTAAACCAAAGAATAATGGAATTATAAAATATTTAAGAGACTAATTCCAAAAACATAAAACTCCTGTGACAAATTTAGGGATGATAGTCAACTAGTTCCAGAGTTATATACATATGTGATATGCATACTTACACATACCTTTTTCAGCCATTCTGATTTTTTAAAGAGAAATATGTGCTGTTACAAACTCAAATAATTCAAAAATTTGGAAATGAAAATGTACCACAGCCTTCTGATTATTGTAATCATACGTTGCGACATCTGCATTTTGGTTTCTTTCTAAACAAATTTACACTTAAGAATTGCCTTGATGAGTGGGCGTGACGGTGCACACCTGCAATCTCAGCAACTAGGGAGGTTGAGGCAGGTATAGGACCCCCCAAAAAGGAGACCCCAACTCTATCCCTTGGATCAACGGCAACCCCAATCAACCACAGGAGGCGTCACTTGATGCAAACCGCAAGAGGTGTTTATTCCAGCGCGCTGGGACCCAACTCGTGACTCACGCAGGAGTCCAGGAGTCGAGTCCCTAGCAGAAAATCTTACAAGTTTATAAAGGCAGAAAAGCACGCATAGGGAGGGGTCACACATGAAAGGGAGAAAAAGTGGAAAAAAGGAAAAAAAAAAAAAAAGGGGGGGGAACAAAGCTGCTGGGAAATTCCAAAGGGGGTCTGAGTTGGCTGATAACATATAACGTGTCTCACAATGTTTTACAACAGGGCGTAGATTCTGGCCAATAGTTTCTGGTAATCCTACTGTTTGAGCACTATCTGGCCCAATTTACTCTTACTCTCTGTTTGGGGCTGTTTCTTGGAACAGCTTTAGGGGCTTTGTTCCCATTACTGGGAGGGAGACCTTAGGGAGTTGAGACAATGGGAGGGAGACCTTAGGGAGTTGAGATAAAACAGCTTAAAAAAATGTCCATTCTTTCACAGGAATGCTGCAAGTTCAAGACTAGCCTCAGCAATTTAGCAAGACCCTCAGCAACTTTGTGAGACCCTGTCTCAAATAAATAAAAAGGACTGGAGAAGCAAATTAATCATAAAGCTCCTCTGGGTAAAATTCTCAGTGCCAAAAGAAAAAAGAAATGCGGAAGGAGAGAGGGGGGGGGAGGGAAGGAAGGGGGGGGGAGGGATGGAAGGAGGGAGGGAGAGAGGGAGAGAGGAAGGAAGGAAGGAAATAAATTGATGAGAGCTGCAGGTGTAGCTTCATGGTAGATCATTTGTCACTTAGTGTGTGAGTGCCTGGATTCAATACCCAATATGATCAAAAAGAAAAAATGCTTTCATGTTTGTTTCGTTGTGTTGTCTGTATTATTATATAGACTATATAACTGAAATAGAATTAAATCACATAGCAGCAGTGTCTTTTAAGAATGTAGTATGTGTCAAGTTTTGAAACAAATTTATGACGATTCTGTTTCTGTCAAAGTAGGACTATAATTAAAGAAAGGAAAACTTCCTTTTGACATACTCCCTACCCCACCCCCGTCAATGATTCAATTCTTTCTGGATTAAGTATTTCTCAAAAGGATATATGTTTTATCGTATATATTATGCTGTCTTAATTATTTAAAACTCCTACTCTTGGACCATCCTGAGAAGATGAATTTAAGAAAATCATATATATATACATATATAATCATATATAAATAAACATAAAAGTTTTGTTTTGTTTTGTTTCTGGCCAGCGGAACCTGTTTTGAAAACGCCTACTACTGAGGTTTGTTCCAGTTCAGCACCCACCAAGCCTGTGAGGCGTTTGGCACAGCCCAGTTTTCAGAGCTGCGGTCGCCTGGAGAGCCGCCAACAGGAAATAACGCCATCGTTCTGCGCAGCGTCTTGGCCTCGGCGCACTCTAGGAAGGTGACGTAGCGATTGCAGATAATGGTGGCCGCAGAGGTCGAACTTCCTTGGGTTTTCACAGCTGGGCGGGGCGTGGATGACGTCACTCCCTATTTTGTGTTTCCGTGGTTGTCCGAGAGCTTGACGTTTTATTTATATTTTTGTCTTGTTCTTTCGTTTTCATGTTTAGGGTTTTGCTTTTTAAAACATGAATTTGCATGTGTTCTCTTACTAATGTACATTATGTAATACAGGTTTAAAGCTACAAATGTTTGGCTTGTGATTCTACCAGTCGAGCGCATTTCTAAACAGATTATCTCTAATGACAGAGACCAGAAACAAGAACTTTTTTTGGAGCACATTTCCAGAGTGCCGCATGTTTCATCTGAAAGGATCATATGGGCTTTGCTTAACATATCAGTATAGAGCTGTTTGTTTTGGTTTCTGGTGTGTGTGTAATTTAAAAAATATTCACTGATATTGTTGAAGCCTGGGTAAAGCTGATTGGAATAGGTAAAAAGATCATTAACAACAATCTTCCTGTGGAGGAGAGAGATTAGGCTCAATTCAGAATACAGGATAGGCAAGGAGGAATTTACAGCAGGTGAAAGGTCAGTGGATAGAAAATTACTAAGTGGTAAGGATGTCAGATATCATCTCTTGAGGGTGGAGGATGAGAAACCTACTCAGATATCCAGAGTGGGAGTGTCTGCAGATTGGACCTAGGAAGAGTTTCCAGATCCCTGACTAAAATTTGATTAAACATAGAATCTTTATCAATGTGAAGATTATTTTTGCTGTTTTATATGTTGGGCTGGAGGATCAAACACAGAGCCTTTTGCATGCTAGGCAAGCACTCTAACCACCAGCCCAGGAATTCAAGTTTTATTGCAATGTTCCATGTCCCCATCTGCTTTCCAAGGAACACAAAACACATTTTACATGAATTCTATATTTACATATTCATCTTTTTAGGAAATATTTTTAGATGTTGATAGATCTATATTTTATTCATTTATTTATATGCGATGCTGAGGAACCAACTCAGTGCCTCACAAATACGAGGCAAGCACTTTACCACTGAGCCACAACCCTGCCCTCTGTTCATCTTTTGAACATATGTATTTTCTCTTTTGATTTTTTACCTCAGCATATAAGAAAGAGTAGAATTTAGAAGTCAAAATTCCCTGAATATGGTCCTTCAACAGAATTTCCTCCACAGGTTTTGCTGTCCCTTTCACCAGACACGGAAGTTACTTTATCTTATTTAAATAGAAATGTTAAGTATCTGTAGCATCTACCTCTTTACCCTCCATTTACAGGTATGCTCTATTTAGTCTATTCCCTTCTCTACCTGTTATACGCACTTTTAAAGCTTTTAATCAGAAACATTTTTCACACTGCTCAAGCAGTTATAATTTTATTTATAATTCCAGAATTCAACCCTTTCCCAATTTTTGTATATTACCTCTTCTCTAGTGTTCTACTTGAGTCTACTATATCCCTCTGGCAAAGACAATTGTTCTCCTACTTGAGGGTATATTAGCATCACCTGGGAGCTTGTTTAAAACACTAAGTGCTACCTCCAACCATGGGGTTATAATTCACAAAGTCTGGTTTGTGACCTGATTTGCATTTCTAACAGGTGTTGGGATTGATCTGCAGAACACCATGAGAACATAGCTCGACTTCCCTCACTCCAAGTACAGAAAATCCCTGAAGTGTACCAAATCTGAGAGATAAGAGCTGAATTCCAGTTTCAGTATGTAAATGAATGCTTTTACTCAAATTACTTCAAGGGCTGGGGGTTAGAATAGAGAAATGAGTTAGAGTCGGTAAAACTTAACCACAAACCTACTGAATAAGAAATCTAATGATTCATATGTTCATTTTAGTTTCAGAATTCATGCACTAGATTGCCTCCCCAAATCTCAAGTATCAGAAGCAAACAAAACTCAACTCAGAAAGAATTTGGATGAATAATGATTTGTGTTCTAAGTCAGCTGCCATTTAAGTTTTTTTTATGAAGTGTTATTCAACTGTGCTACCCTTCCAAATAGGAAAAGGAATTAAGAGCATGTCCTTGGCTTGGGGATATAGCTTAGTGGAGCACAAGCCTACCATGCCCAGAGCCCTGGGGTTCAGTCCCCAATACTGCAAAACAAAACAAGGTTTTCCCTAGAGGTATTCTGTTTTTCTCCAACCACCTCTGAATAGCTAATGAGGGGCAGGTACATTCCATGATTTGTCCGGTATAGAGATACAAATCTGAAAGTGCTATAGAACCAAGAACAGCCACAACATTCTAGTTACCCAAGGTTCTTTGAGAGATTCATCTCAATACATCATCATCACTCTGAAGTGAAGACTTCAGATACAGATAAGGTAGACATTAGCAGGTGAGCAGAATTTCCAGAGATTTACCTGGGGAACTCCTGACGATGTAGGTGCATGCTATTAGTGCCTGATAAACAATCTGTTAAGGATTTCCCCTCAGGAAGGGTTCCTGCAGAGCAGCACCTGAAGCATGGCTGTCTGTGTTCAGCAGAATCTTCCTTCAGTTAATTCAAGGGGAACCAAACTTATTTACCAGGTAAAAGAAGGGAACGAACGGTGAAACAGCAGCATGGAGATTGCTTTTAATTCAGTTTATCCAAATCATCATGTGTTTCAAGGGGTCCAACCAGAGAGACAAACTGAATACCAAGGGCAGAGAGAAGCCTAGAATTAGGTAAATGACCTTATGTTCAGCCTGGGCCTCTCATCAATTCCTAACTGAGTGTGCAGGGATTGCTTCTTGCTTTGCATTTGCCGGTCACATCGTCAGTGCTGGAGAGTAGGAGGGCATAGACATGTAGGACAATTCACTGTGATACTGCTTGGTTGATAAAAATAAGTGTTCTTTTGAGTAGAGTCCAAGATTGTAAGAGATTGAATATAACAGGCAATGTAAATGTTACCAGTATTGTTCAGCATCTATTGAGTACTTTTTCTGAATCAACCACTATTCTTGTTTTCCATGGAATGTTCAGTTTGACAGATAAGATATTATATTTTCAGTATTAGCTTTGATATGTAAAAATCCATTTATTTTCATTGCAGAAAGTGTTCTATCACTATACATATATATTTACTCCACATAATAGTATACATGTGTATCAACATGTGTACACTCACATTTTATATATAGTTACACCATATTTTTATCCCATAGTAGGTGAATCTCTTCTGTTCCTGATAGTTGGGTTTTGTCTAGTTTGCAGTTATCAAAACTCTGCTGCTAAAAATAGCTAAATTCATGTATATTGATTTATATAAGTTCACATCTCTCAATAGTCTGTACCTGGAGGAGTGGAAATGATAATTCTTCAATTCAAAACATTGCTCATGAGAATGTTAATTATAATAATTTTGGAAAACCATGTACTATGTAGTACAAAAATGTATGGTGTGCCTTATTCACCTTCCAATTCAGCTCTGCAGTGTAGACTACAGAATATTACATGCAAAGTTCATGAAAATCCATGTATTTAAATCTTCATAGCAACATTATTTTTAATAACAAAAGCCCATAAATAATCCAGAATGAGTAAATAAATCATAGTATATGAATCCAATGGATTTCAGTTACATAGTAATAAAAATATAAAATCTACCCATATATAAAGACCTGGATGAATTTTATAAATATAATGTTGAGCATAATAATCTAGGCAAAAATATTGTCATTATTCATCTCTCAACATTCAGAAGAAAGCATCTTGTAAAAAGTCAAGACGGGTTACCTATGAGAGGTAAGAGGAATTGTTTTCCTTGGGAAATTCATTGGGCTCTTCTCAGTTGGTGGGTTTCACTGTGATAAATTTAGGATTAGATAATTTTTGTGCTTTCATTTTATGTTTCTATTTTTATTTTTTTATATTAAGTGGAAAAATTTCCGCAGAAACCACCTTTATCATCATGGGAAATGTGTGGGCAGAAGAGAAAGAGACAGTACCTCCTGGTCCCAATCAACACTTGTTGAGTTTCTTGGCAGAGGAAACTTTACACTTAATGTGAAAACTGACAAGCAAGGATTATTGAAAAACACCTGCTTATCTGTCAGAAGATTTGGGTGGAGATGAAAGTCCTCTGGCTTAGCTATGGTGATTTTCTGGCTACTTAAATCCAAATTCCCTTAAGCTATTTCCAACTGTATTGGGCTGTGAACATAATGAGAATAAGTTCTTATGCTTATTTTCTTTATCAGATTAAATGGAATTATGTGTGAAGGCTCATACTGAAGTTATTCAGGGTTTAATCAGGAAAGGCTAAATTCCAGCACTATTTTTTTCTTTTACTGATGCCTACAAATGCATGGTAAATGGATAGATTATTAGTTTATAAAAGACCCCTGGGAAAAAGGACTTTTCCAATGTTGTATGTCAATCACAGAAAAGGCATCTTTATGCTTTTTTGTAGTTCTTCAATTCTCAAAAGTAGGATTGGTGTCCCCAGTTGCAAAGTTCTCTCCCCATACTTTTCTGGCTCCAGGCCCTCTTCTTGTTTTCCTATTTTGCCAATTTCTTGCTATATGAAAATTTCAAAATGACCCAATCGTATCCTTCCTTTCTGAATTAATGTCTTTAAATGCAGGAGATCCTTTTTAAATTAATTATAACAAATCATTTAGAAGCAGGGTCAGGAGGAGGGCTGAAGGCCAGGTGAAAATGATGGTGGCTCAAATCAGTAGAGCTGGTGAGAAAGTGTTGGATTCTGAAACAAGTATAGATACTTAGCTGTATGCTTTGGTAATACTCATGGAATAGACTTCCTCAATCTTAAATAGCTGCTTATGTTTAATTGTGAGGTTATTCCAATAATGTTGACAGTTTCTAATCTTCATTATATGAATGAAAATTTAGTTGCTTCTGTAATTATGCATGCTAATTTGTATTTGTATATTTGAAAAGCTAATATGTTCATAGAGTTTTAAAAGCAAAGCACATAAAGGGCATACAGTGGAAAGTCTGCTTTCCATTCTTGATGGCCACAAATCCCCACTTGCCTAGAACAGATGCAGTTTACAATCTTATCTGCTGGCATAATTCTGAATCTTTCTTTCAGAAGTTTATAGGTTTGAATTTTAAAATATACAGGCACTCCACTTAGATCCCTGTTTTCTCACACACTACCACCCTACCTCAGGCCAAGACAACTGTAGTATTGTCTGTTCTTGAGGAATTTATGTAAAGTTTGTAAAAGCATATGGGGTTCTGGTTTTATTTATAAACAAATAAGTGCGTTTGTGTATTTAAATTTTTATTAGAAACAAATTTACATTTGAAGAACTTCCTAGAATATTAAAAAGTCACATTTATCCTTTCCTCAGTTTCACTCATTTTCATATTTTTTCACATTAGTTTATCATTTTCTTTTCTTCCTGATCCCTTTCCCATTCCCTCTTATTCTTTCTCTCTGGTTCTCTATTTTCTTTCTTCCTCTCTCTTCTGTGTGTCAACTTTTCTTTTGTTGCTGTTGTTTTTGTTGTTGTTTGGTTCTGAACAATTTGAGAGAAGTTTGCATATATCATGCCCTTCATGTTATTTCCTAAGAACAAAAACAAAGATTTAGATAAACACAGCACAGCAATTAACTTAGGAAATTTAGCATTCATAATTTTTTTATGTTTTTCATTGTAGATGATGGATACAATGCCTTTATTTTATTTATTTATTTTTTATTTATTTATTTTTGTGGTGCCGGGGATTGAACCCAGGGCCTTGTGCTTGTAAGGCAGGCACTCTACCAACTGAGCCACATCCCCAGCCCTATTCATTTATTTTTAATGTGGTGCTGTCACCTGCCCCAATAGTGTTCTGTTTTTTTCTTTCAGTAGTGGGGAGCAAATCAAGGCCCTTTATTGTGGGGCACAACTTAAGAACAGACCAATCATCACTTAGAAGTCCAAATTTGAGAGGCTTTATTAGCTGATCGACTATCTCATACAATGCCCCAAAAAAGGCTATCGAAAGAACAGAAGTCAGTATATCAATCATAAGTGACTGCTGCTATGATTTAAAATTACAAACTAACGTAATGAGATTTAAACCATTAGCAGAGGGGGAGGTGGGTCAAAATGACTTTACTTAGGTACAAATTAAGGAATGATTACTAACATCTAGACAATCACTGTTGAAATCACTGTTGACATGGTACATTGTTTAGGAAAAATAGGAATCAAAAAGAAAACTATTTTTCATTATACAAGAATTGCCATTTTGTGTTGCCAAACGTGTCATGCCAAGCTACTGATGATGGGTACAGAAGTGGGATGTTCCCATGGGAGAATTATTTCCTACATAACATAGAGTCTCAGTTATGGAGTCTGTTTAGTCATTACCCATATAAACCTGGCTTATAACATTTCCATGAAGTCAAATATGTCAACCTGTCACATCTTAAATATACTAGGCAAGCACTATACTACTGAGCTACATTCCCTAGCTCTTTTAAAAGTTTTACTTGGGACATGTTCTCACTCTGTTGCCCAGACTGCCCTCATAGTTGTGATCCTACTGTTTTAGCCTCTGGAATAGCTAGGATTACAGGCATATACCACTGTACCCAGTATCCAATAATGTTCTTGATAGCACTTTTTCCAGGTAAATATCTCATTTAAGCCAGGTGTGGTACATGCCTATATTCTCAGTAACTAGAAAGTCTAAGGCAGGAGGATTAAAAAGTTTGAGACCTGCCTTGGCTACATGGTGAGACTGTCTCAAAATGAAAAACAACAGTATGGGAAGAACAGTTGCTGGGGATGTGGCTCAAACAAACAAACAAAAAATCTCATATAAGACTATAAATAAGGGCTGGAGCTGTGGCTGAGGTGGAGCATGTGCCTTGCATGCATGAAGCACTGGGTTTGATTCTCAGCACCACATAAAAATAAATAAAATAAAGGTATTGTGTCCATCTAAGCTAAAAATATTGTTTTAAAAAGACTATAAATAGCATCATCATGATTCCATATCTTTTTTTTTTTTCTACCAGGGATTAAACCCTGGGACACTTGACCACTGAACCACATCCCCAGCCTATTTTTGTATTTTATTTAGAGACAGGGTCTCACTGAGTTGCTAAGCCTGGCTTTGAACTCTCAATCCTCCTATCTCAGCTTCTTGAGCTGCTGGGATCATAGGCATGCGCCACCATGCCCAGCCTCCATACCTTTTTTCAAGGGAGCAAAATAATCTTTAATCTGTAATGGTTCCTCAGCCTTCCATTGCCTTTCATGTTACTAGTTTTTTGTAAGCACTCTAGCCATGTATTTTATAGAATGTCTTCAGTTTGAGTCTGTCTGATCTGTCCTCAAGACTGGATTTAAGCTTGGCATTGTGACACATGACTGTAATCCCAATGAGAGACTGGAGACAGGAGAATCATAAATTCAAGGCTAGCCTTGACAACTTAGATTCTGATATAAATATAAAGGGCTAGGGATGTATTTCAGTGGTAGAGTGCCCCTGGGTTCAATCCCCATTAGCACACACACATACAAATACACATACACACAGACTGGATTTAAGTGATGCCTTTGTGGTCAGCAGAACAAAATTTTTACTATAATCATCACCCAAATAATGTCTTATAACTATAGTTATGTGTCATTTAATAACAGGGGTATTATCTGAGTAATGCATCTTAGCTGATTTCAACATTGTCCATTGTATGAGCATTATAGAGAATATATAGACAAACCTAGTTGGCATAGACTTCTTCGCACATAGGTTATAGGTGTGTGTGTGTGCGTATGTATATATGTATGTGTATGTATGGGTGTGCATGCATGTTATAAACAGTATATACACACATTACATATATGTATGCATGAATGAATGTAGTATATAGGTGCATATGTATAAAATTGGCTATCTGTAATAGTAAAATGAGGTTTTATTAAGCACAAGAGAAAACAATGCAATCAAGTGACTTGGTAAGCATGAGATGTATGACGCTACTGCTCATGACCAACATGGAAAACTATTGTACTATAAATTATTTTTATAAGCAGGAGGAATAAGCTGGGTATGGTGGCACATGCCTGTAATCCCAGTGACTTGGGAAGCTGAGGCAGGAGGATTGCAAGTTTGAAATCAGCATCAGTAACTTAGTGAAATACTCAGTAACTTAGCAAGATCCTGGTTTAAAATAAAATATATAAAAAGGATTAGGAATGTAGGTCATCAGAAAAACACCCTGGGTTCAATCCTCAATATCAAAAGTCAGAAAAAATAAAAATAATAAATAGGAGGGATATACTCTAATAATAAAAAGTATAATATAGTGAATACATATATCAGTTTTTAGTTGCTTATTATCGTTATCAACTATTATGCATTGTTCATAATCACACACATTGTATGTTTATATGACTGTCAGTGTTGTATGTTGGAAGTGGAGAGCTTGAGGAAAGGATCACTGTTGTGATTCTTCTGTCAGCATCACTCTCTACAACAGGAGAAAACATATTTTTGTTTTTGGGTCTTGGTACGTTGCTGAAACTGGTGTCAAACTCTGGGTTCAAGAAATCTGCTGGCCTCAAGAATTCCTCTGACCTCAACCTCCCAAGTAGCTGAGACTATAGGCACATGCCACAGTGCCCAATGCGGTACATATTTTTCAAATAAAATTTCATGAAGCCTGGGCACAGTGGCACATACCTGTAATCTAGGGAGACTGAGACAAGAGGATCACAAATTTGAGGCTAACATCAGCAGCTTAGCAATCCTCTAAGCAACTTTAAGACCCTGTCACACAATCAGAAAGAAAAAGGGTTGGGGATATAACTGAGTGGTTAAACAACCCTGGGTTCAATCCCCAGGATGAAAGAAAGAAAGAGAGAAAGAAGGAAGGAAGAAGAGAAGGAAGGAAGGAAGGAAGGAAGGAAGGAAGGGAGGGAGGGAGGGAGGGAGGAAGGAAAATGAAGGTGGTAATAAGTTTGCACAAAGAAAATGTACAAAACCTGGTTTATCCAAGACTGATCTGCACTGTTATTGGGTCTATGAGTAAATATGGAATAGGCAATTTATTGGTTTTTAAATTTTCAATGATATCATGGACAATTATATTGTTTTACATAATGGATAAAGGATATTTTATTCATGCATGTATTTCATTTTGCCTATGCCCCTAGTTTAAATTCTCAGAATATAGATTATTATCCCCAGACATGTGTTCTCTAATTGGAACTGAGCTTTAACAAAATATAAAAACTTTTATAAATACGTTGCTTTTTTCCCTATATTCTTCTATTACTAGGAGCTTCACAATTAGTTTTGTCTCATCTGGGTTTTTACTTTTGACTTTATTTGTAATATGCCTCTCCTTAGCCCCTGTCATTACTAGCAATGTTACTAGTTTATACTGAAAGATTCTCCATTTGTTTTCTTCCTTCATTTTTTTTTTTTTTTTTAAATTTTGGCAGTACTGGGGATTGAACTCATGGCTCTATGCATTTTCTTAATTTTTCTAAAGATAAAACTGGATACTAAAGTGACCAATGACAGATTTAATCAGTAATAACTATTATAATAGGGAAGAGATTATAGCATGGATAGAATTCAAAATTCAACTTTAATATGTACAGAGATAACTGTTTATTTTAAAGGGAAAATGAAGGAATAGGAAGTAGGGGCATTGAATGGAGGCTCATTGGAGTCAGAGATGTGAAAAATTACAAAAAGCAGTAAGCACAGGGCTGGTCTATATGAAACCCATATCTGGGTTTGCTGACTGGGATATTTGTTATTTATAAATGTATCTACAGATGCAGAGGCACTCTACCACCAAACTACATTCCCACCCCTTTTTATTTTTATTTTTTTGAGACAAGATCTTGCTAAATTGCTTAGACTGGCCTCTAATTTAGCATCCTCCTGCATCAGATTCCTGAGTTGATGGGATTACAGGTGTTCACCACTGAGACCCACTCAGATGGGCTCACTGATCTTAGGCTCCTAGTCTCCTGCAGAAGCCAGAAGATAGAGGCCTTATCTTCAGATGCTGGCTAGAACACATTTGAGATCCTTCAGTTTTCTCAGATTAGCATTTAAAAAGGATTAAAGAGGGATATAGGAAGGTAGCCTTGGCTGTTAGAAACTATTAGTGTTTTATTCAGCTCTTCAAGGCCTCACTGAGAAGAGGGCTCAGAGGAGTCTGGCTAGAGCTTGCTCAAGGAGAGAATCTGTCAGTTATAATATGTCTCTCAGCGGCAAAAATCATTGATTCTTCACTTTCGGTTAGAAGTTCATTTTCGCCAGCCCCTTTGCCAAGTGTGGCCAATCTATGGTCCTTGAGGAGGTGGTATAAAATATATGGCAAGCAACTGGATAATCCTGATATCTGTGAGAGGACAATGAGGTAAGTAATGTATGTTTAGGAGCCCAAAAGAAAAAGGCCAAGAGGAGACTTCTAGGGAAGACAGTGACTGTGTTGGTGCTCCTTAGTTATGGAGGTAGAAGGATTTGACGGATATTCATAAACAAGGGACCTGAACACATGAGAGGGAGTGCCAAAAGTGCAGGAAACCTAACTCACATAAGGAGGAGCAAGGAAGAATGAGACGGGTATAGGATCTGCTATGATTTGGGTATTCCTTAAAGGTTCATATATATATTGGAAACTTGGTCCTAAAGATAAAGTATTGAGAGGTAATGGAACCTTTGAGAACCCTTTCTAAGGGTTCCTGTGTTAATTGAAGACTTCTTTCCAAAGCAATTAATGTGTTCAGTGGAGTGGGGAGGCTGGTTAGTTCTTGTAAGATAAAGCCTGAGTCAAGCTCCATAAACGTTCTCACTGGCTATCTGTATTGAGAGTGATCCCTTCCTCTTTCACACCCTCCCACCATTGACATTATATAGTTGCCAGAATCTGAACCATGTTAGTTGAACTTTTAGACTCTAAAAATTAGGAGCTAAAGAAAGCTTTTTTTTTTTTTTTTCCCCTTATAAGTAGCCTGATTCAGGCATTTTATTATAACACCCCACCCAAAAAAAAGATGAATAGAGAGTTTAACTGGCAGGCAGCAGGCCCCATACAGTAAGGGGGACATGGCATGAAGGATTTTCATCAGGCCATCCTCTAATAAGATGTGGGGAAGTCTGCAGGCTAATTTTGAGAGCAGGAAGAATGGAATTGTAGAGACAAATTTAGGAACTGATTTAATCTGTACACATTTGTACCAGGGATCAGCCAATATAGCCTGTATCCAAACTGGGACTGCTTGTGAGCTAATAGTAAATTTTTATGTTTTTAAACAGTTGAAAAGAACTGAAAGAAGAACACTATTTCACAAAAATAATATAAAATTCAAAAATCCAAATTTCAGTTTCCATAAATAAAGTTTTATTAGAATACAGTCATGCCCATTTAAAAAATATTGTTTATAGCTGCTTTTACACTACAGTGGTGAAGCTAAGTAATTTAAAGCTGTGACCCTCCAAATATAAAATATTTAGTATTTGTCTCTTTGCAGAAAAATTACTGACTTCTGATTTGTACAATATAACAATTATTTTGTTGAATGCCTGTGTTGCTTTTGTGTGCCCTGAAGGGGATCAAAGTTTAGCAAGACAAAACTGTGTTTTTCCAGCACTAGGGATTGTGCCCTGGGGAGCTCTACCTCTGTGTTAAATCCCCAGACCTTTTTATACTTTTAATTTTGAGACAGTCTCCCTAAATTGCCTAGGCTGACTCAAATTTGCAATTGTCCTGCCTCAGATTCCTGAGTTGCCAGGATTACAGGTGTATACCATCATGCAATGACAACATTTTATTTTAAAGGTTTCAATCTGGTGAAAATTGAATTTTTCTTTAATAGGTGGGTTTGTTGCCAAAAGCTTGGTTCTTGTCCCCGATACCAATCCAATAACAAGGACACAGTTTTGAGAAAAAGGAAAAAGATTTATTGCTTTACTATCAAAGAAGAAACACAGGGTACTCTGGTCCCAAAGGCTGTGATTCTGCCCATTAGCAGGAACAGGGAGCTTTTAAAGAGGTGATTCAAAGGCTACATTCCACATGTTCTCTGGCGTTGCAATTCACTTGTTAATTTGGGAGATAAACATTTCTGAGATCTGCTGGTACCATCCCCGAAGTCTGGTGTGTACTCAGGGATAGATAAATCTCTGTAGGTTGGGGAAGAAAGGTAATCCTGTTTCTCCTGAGATTAGGGAGGAGGAGAGAGATTTGGGAGGAGCAGTGAGAGAGGAAGAGAAAGACACATGTCCATTTTAAAAATAAGTTGCTGTGGCAGAGCAGTAAGGGTTATATTCAAAGCATAAAGTGAACCATTGTTACAGGTTTATTTGAAATAGAAGTGCTGATGTAGACCCCTTTATGTTAAGGGGTCTACCTCTCTGCAGGTTTTTCATTAGAGATGTCATGGAGGTTATGCTATCCAAGTTGAAATCAGAAGGATAAAGATTGTAGGCTAAATGCAAGAGTCTTAGCTGAGATTTGTATGTAATAGGACAAGTATTTCATCTCTCAAGTCTGATGTGGGAAGTAAGAGAAGTCTGAACTGGAGATGACATATTCAATTCATGTCAAGGATATGTCATCTCCAGAATGTATTGCTATTTGGAGCAAATGCAATCAGAGGAGTTTTAAAAAAGAGAGAGAGAGAGAGATAGTGATTGATTTTGCTGGGGATCAAACCCAAAGTCTTATAAATGGACAAGGAATGGTTGTAATCAGGAGAGTGGGGAATAAAGAGATATTTTGTGTGTGTGTGTGTGTGTGTGTGTGTGTGTGTGTGAGAGAGAGAGAGAGAGAGAGAGAGAGAGAGAGAGAGAGAGAGAGAGAGAGAGAGAGAGAGATTATTCTGGGGATTGAATTCAAGTCCTCAGGCATACTAGGCAGATGCTCTACCACTGAGATATACCCCTAGCCCTTTACATATTTTTAATTATAAGAATTCATTTGTGATAAAAAGGCATTTTATAAATAACTTACAAGTCAATAATTAAAACCAAAATAATTTCCCTGGAAATGTTTATTATGTTGACATTTTAAATATTTAAATATCTTTCATCTTCATTTTTATGATTCTAGTATTTTTACTCCTATGTGATAATGCTGTAATTATTTTATTGTGATAAAATATATATTACATAAAATTTACCATTTTAAGTGTTTGACTCAGTGGCATTAAGTCCATTAACATTCTGTGCAATCATCACAATCCTCTCTGGAACTCTTCCTCTTATAAAACTTCCCACTAAAACAATAACTCATCCATCCTCCCATCCCCTGGCAACCAGCATTCTGCTTTCTGTTTCTGACATGTGACTATTCTAGATACCTCAAATATTCTAGGTATTTGTCCTTTTGTGATTGACTTTCATCACTTAGGATAATGTCCCCAAGATTCATCCATGTTTGCAGCACATATCAAAATTTCTTTCCTTTTTATGACTGAACAATATTCCATTATACGCATATACCACATTTATTTTTTCATGTGCCCATGAACACCTGTGTAGCTTCCAGCTTTGCCTATTGTGACTAATACTGCTGTGTATGGCTTCAAAAATATTTTTTCAAGTCTTGCTTTCAGTTCTTTAAGTATATACCCAGAAGTTAAATTGTTGACTCCTGGTGCTCAAGTCTTAATTTATAAAAGAGATTGAGTGATAACATGAGCAGGCCAGTGTTACAGAATGAAGATTTTTACTATTTAAACTTTCTCCATAGAAGTGGACATGCCACATCACATCACAACACATCAGTCCCCATTAAGCAAGGTATACCAGGTTTCAGTCAGGAACAAAGAAAGAAGTGGAAGGAAATGTGTAGGCTACTGCCTTTTGCAAGCCCTGGGAGAGACAGGGTGTGCCTGAGTAAACAGTCTGGGATAGGCTAGTTTGCATAATCAGGATGACCTTGGGCTCCTGGATGATCTGTAGTGGCATGGTGATGCAGTGATTGAGGGTAAGGGAAATATTATCTTGTGAGAGTTAAATAAAGAGGTTACTAGAGCTTTAAACTAGGATCGATCAGTTTGCATATGAAAGACGTTATCACAGGCCAACTATCATTAGGAATTAGCTAACCTTGGGAGGAGCAGTCTCTTCAGCAGTTTCTAAAACCCTCAAATGCCGAAGCATTTTACACCTCTAATCCACCAGCTTCTCTGGCTGAAGCAGGAGGATCAAAGTTTAAGGCAAGCCTCAGCAATGTAGCCCTAAGCAGTGAGACCCTGCCTCAAAATAAAAAAAAAATTTAAAAAGGGCTGAGGATGTAGTTGAGTAGTAAAGTATCCCTGGGTTAAATCCCCTGCCAAAAATAAATAAATAAATAAATACAAAATAAAAAATAATGGATATAAAGTAGTATCTCATTGCGGTTTTAACTTTCATTTGCATAATAAATAGTGATGCTGAACATTTTCTCATGTACTATTGGCCATTCCTTTGTCTTATCTTTTTTGGAGAACTCTAGTCAAGTCCTTTGCTCACATTTTAATAAGCTTTTTTGTTTGTTTGTTAATTTGTTTTTCTTTTGTGACACAAGTCTTGTGTTGCCCAGGCTGGCCTCAAAATCCTGACTTAAGCAAATTTTCTGTGTCAACTTTCCAAGTAGTTGGAACTTAAGGCACTGATCAGGAAAGTTTTTGTTTTATATTTTTGAATTTTAGGATATATGTATTGTGTATGCATGTATTGTAAGGCCCCCAAAAAGGAAACCCCAACTCTGTCCCATGGATCGACAGCAACCCCAATCAACCGCAGGAGGCGTCACTTGATGCAAACCACAAGAGGTGTTTATTCCAGCGCACTGGGACCCAACTCGAGGAGTCGAGTCCCTAGCAGAAAATCTTGTAGGTTTATAAAGGCAGAGACCACACATCGGGAGGGGTCGCACATGAAAGGGAAAAAAAGGAAAAAAGGGGGAGCAAAGCTGCTGGGAAATTCCAAAGGGGGTCTGAGTTGGTTGATAACATACAACATGTTTCACAATGTTTTACAACAGGGTGTAGATTCTGGTCAATAGTTTCTGGTAATCCTACTGTTTGAGCACTATCTGGCTATCAGGCTCAATTTACTCTTTTACTCTCTGTTTGGGGCTGTTTCCTGGAACAGCTTTAAGGGCTTTGTCCCCATTACTGGGAGGGAAACCTTAGGGAGTTGAGATAAAACAGACAGCTTAAAAAAATGTCCATTCTTTCAGTATGTTCTGGATATTAATTAGTTCATTATCAGATACATGATTTACAAGTATTTTCTCCCATTCTGTGGGCCTTTTCGCTTAGTAGAACATCTCCTTAGATGCACAGATTTTTACTATTTATTTGTTTTAAAATTTATTCTTGTGATATTGGGTATTGAACCTAGGGGAACTACATCCCAAAGCCCTTTTTCACTTTTATTTTGAGACAGGGTCTTGTTGAGTTACCTAGGCTGGTCTCAAACCTGCTATCCTCTTGCCTCAGCCTCCTGAGTGGTTGGGATCACATGGATGCAAGACAGTACCCAGCTGAAATTTTTTAATGTACTCTAATCTCTCTTATTCTTCTTGCTTAGATTTTGGTGTCATATCCAAAAATAATTGCCAAATTCAATATTGTTAAACTTTCTTCCCAAAAACATTGATAGTTTTAGTTCTTACATTGGTCTTTGGTCTATTTTTTATATAAATTAATTTCAAACTGATAATGCAAACATGAAATTGTGTATTTTGATGGGGTACAATGTGAATTTCAATATATATATATATACATTGTCTTTCCCCCATTTTTTTTAAACAGTGACCCAACAGTCCATACAAATTTCCCTAGCTTTGAGTTAACTTTTGTATATGATAAAGAAAAAAAGTTCAATTTCATTCTTTTGCATTTGTATATCCAGTCTTCCCAACACTATGCGCTGAAAATTGTTTCCTTTCCCCATTGAATGATTTTGTTGTTGAAAGCTTGGTCCTTGTCCTGAATGCCAATCAAATAACAAGGACAGAGGACAGAGTTTTGAGAAAAAGGTAAAAGAAGGTTTATTGCTTTGCTATCAAAGGAGAAACACAGGGATCTCCAGTCCCAAAGACTGTGAATCTGCCTATCAGCAGGGACAGGGGACTTTTACAGATGTGTTCGGAGAGAATAAGATTAGGGAGGAGAGATGAGGAAGGAGAAAATTAGGGAAAAGATCAGGGAAGAGAAGTTTAGGGAAAAGATCAGGGAGGTGGTTGGGGAAAAATTTGGGAAAAAGAAAAAAACATGTAAGTTCCAAAACAACAAGGGATATAGTCAAAGCAACAAGTGAACCTGTTACTGTTGTGGCACCCTTGTCAAAAATCATTTGACTATATAAGCAAAAGTTTAATTTGGGGATTTCTATTCTATTTCATTGGTCTTTTTTTTTTTTTTTTTTTTTTTTTTTTTTTTTTTTTTTTGAGAAAAAGGAAAAAGGTTTATTGCTTTGCTAGCAAAGGAGAAACATAGGGTACTCCTGTCCCAAAGACTGGGATTCTGCCCATCAGCAAGAATAGGAGTCTTTTAAAGGGGTGATTCAAAGGCTACATTCCACATGATCTCTGTCTGGAGTTGTAATTCACTTGTTAATTTGGGAGATAAAACATTTCTGAGATCTTCTGGTGCCATCCCCAAAGTCCGAATTACTTAATTACTATGGTAGGTGTGTACTCAAGGACAGATGAATCTGCCTAAAATGGAGAAGAAAGGTAATCCTGTTTCCCCTGATGGTCTATATTTTTTACATTTTTTTTATTGCTAAGATATATTTTCCTTTATTTCCTTTATTATAAATCTTATATATGATAGCAGAGAAACCCAAAGTTGAACTGGTTAAAAGATAATGAATCAGCTGTTGGAAGATTTTAGAAGATATTTGCAGCCCTTATTAAGAGTGGTCATTGGATGTTTAAACTACCAACACACCCTGGGTTCAATCCCTGGCACCACATACATGCACACAAAAATTAAAAACAAATTACTACCTTCCAAACATGGTGTGAGAGTATTTTATCACTTATCTATGCAGAAATCTTTCTGAAATTTTTGTCAATAATGAATGCAAAAAAAAAAGAAGAAGAAAGAAAGAAAGAAAGAAAGAAAGAAAGAAAGAAAGAAAGAAAGAAAGAAAGAAAAGAAAAGAAAAGAAAAAATAAACAGTATGAATTGGAATCTAACAAATAACGGCTTCAAACTAGAGGATTTTTGTTGTTTGTTTGCTTTCCCCAGTACTGGGAATTGAACCCAGGGACTTACCCATGCTAGGCATATGCTCTGTCACTGTCCCCTTTTTAAATGTTGAGACTGGATCTTGCTAAGTTGCCCATGGTTGTTTAAAACTTGAGATCCTTCTGCTTGATCCTCCCAAGTAGCTGGGATTGTAGGTGTGTACCACTAAACCTGGCTCTTCAAACTAGAGCTTTTAAATCAATATTGCAAACTAATATGTATAAAAAATGTTTATAGAAATAAACAAAAATATTGGGAAAATTGTGATCATTTCTAATCACTGATCACATTTAAAAGACAACCATTATTTCTATATTTGCAGTATAAACTTAAAATATTTATTGGTTGCCTATTTTGAAACAAATTTCTTCTCAGTGTGACAGTTCCAATTAATTTCTCTTATTCTTTTAAAAAAATTAGAACAATGATAAAGTTGATGTTTTATTATTATTATTATTATTATTATCTTTACTTTTATGGAATTATGAAGTATATTCAAGTTTGTCCAAGGTTGAGATGCTGAAAAACTTTGAATGGTCTGCAAAGCTAATTTAAATTGACCTTTTAGAAAATTTAGATTAATATCATTTTTCAAAATGAGCAATATATCTGAGTTTTAGATATCTTCTAATTTAACTTGCCTAGCATTTCATTTGAGCTTGTTAAAAATCAATATTGATGTGAACTTAATAGTGTATGCACTTTAACAAGTTAAGAGAAAAAGATTGTCATTCTCATCCGATATGAATTTATTAAATACTTTCTTATGGGCATTGCTGTGCCAGGAACATTGCAAAGTGAGTTAATCAGTGATAGCCTGATCAGATCTTATAATAATTTTATAAAAATGTGTTCTGTAGCACAGCAACAAGATAGGTCTGAAAACAGCTCTGTCCTAAACTTTGGATCTAAGTACTTTGAACTTACTTACCACTAGTGTTTGTTGCTTTTGGCTCATCGATTAATTCATTAAACATTGACACTGCTCTAGGTGCTATGAATTAAGTTTGGCCTAAACTCATCTCTGTACTTGGGTGATAAAATTTGCCCAAGAGTGGCCAATATACATAGTAAACAATAACCTAATTTTATGCATAAACAAATTACAACCTAACTTCAGAATATACACTGGGCCCAAACAACTGAGTTTCAGTCAATCATAACAGCTGAACCCTTAGCTAATCCTAGGTGGAAATCTGCTCAAATATGCCCAAATAAAGCAAACATGAAACTGTACCAGTCAGATAATCCCTGTAAGTCATTTCCTGTTTTCTGGTTATAAATACAGTTTACTGTGTTAAGGTGGGCATTCAGGACCATCTTTAGTCTGGAATGTTACTCCAGTGTAGAACTCTTTTCTTGTTCAAATAAACTTTGTTAAATTAAAAATAAATAAATAAATAAATAAAATAAACTACCAGCACAAGCATGATTCTCCTTTATACTCAATGCACTTTTTTTCCCAGATTTTCCCCATTTTTTAAAAATTTATTTTTATTGTAAACAAATGGGATACATGTTGTTTCTGTTTGTACATGGAGTAAAGGCATACCATTTGCATAATCATACATTTACATATGGTAACGATGTTTGATTCATTTCATTATTTCTTCCTCCCCCCATCCCTCCCACCTCTTTTTTCCCTCTATACAGTCCCTCCTTCCTCCATTCTTGCCCCCCCTCCCATCCCCCATTATATGTCATCATCCGCTTATCAGTGAGATCATTCGTCCTTTGGATTTTTGAGATTGGCTTATCTCACTTAGCATGATAGTCTCCAATTTCATCCATTTGCCTGCAAATGCCATAATTTTATTATTCTTTATAGCTGAGTAATATTCCATTGTATATATATATATATACCAGTTTCTTTATCCACTCATCAATTGAAGGACATCTAGGTTGGTTCCACAATCTGGCTATTGTGAATTGAGCAGCTATGATCATTGATGTGGCTGTATCTCTGTAGTATGCTGATTTTAAGTCCTTTGGGTATAGGCCGAGGAGTGGGATAGCTGGGTCAAATGGTAGGTCCATTCCAAGTTTTCTAAGGAATCTCCACACTGCTTTCCAGAGTGGCTGCACTAATTTGCAGTCCCACTAGCAATGTATGAGTGTACCTTTTTCCCCACATCCTCGCCAACACCTATTGTTGCTTATATTCTTGATAATCGCCATTCTAATTGGGGTGAGATGGAATCTTAGGGTGGTTTTGATTTGCATTTCTCTTATTACTAAAGATGGTGAACATTTTTTCATATGTTTGTTGATTGCTTGTAGATCTTCTTCTGTGAAGCGTCTGTTCATATCCTTAGCCCATTTGTTGATTGAGTTATTTGTATTCTTGGTGTAGAGTTTTTTGAGTCTTTATATATTCTGTAAATTAGTGCTCTATCTGAAGTATGAGTGGCAAAGATATTCTCCCACTCTGTAGGCTCTCTCTTCGCATTGCTGATAGTTTCCTTTGCTGAGAGAAAGCTATTTAGTTTGAATCTATCCCAGTTATTGATTCTTGCTTTTATTTCTTGTGCTATGGGAGTCCTGTTAAGGAAGTCTGATCCTAAGTCAACAAGTTGAAGATTTGGACCTACTTTTTCTTCTATAAGATGCAGGGTCTCTGGTCTGATTTCAAGGTCCTTGATCCATTGTGAGTTGATTTTTGTTCTGGGTGAGAGATAGGGGTTTAGTTTCATTCTGTTGCATATGGATTTCCAGTTTTCCCAGCACCATTTGTTGAAGAGACTATCTTTTCTCCATTGCATATTTTTGGCACCTTTGTCTAGTATGAGAAAATTGTATTTATTTGGGTTTGTGTCCATGTCCTCTATTCTGTACCATTGATCTACCTGTCTATTTTGGTGCCAATACCATGCTGTTTTTGTTACTATTGCTTTGTAGTATAGTTGAAGTTCTGGTATTGTGATATCCCCTGTGTCATTCTTCCTGCTAAGGATTGCTTTAGCTATTCTGGGTTTCTTATTCTTCCAGATGAATTTCATGATTGCTTGCTCTATTTCTGTGAGGTACATCATTGGGATTTTAATTGGAATTGCATTGAATCTGTATAGCACTTTAGGTAGTATGGCCATTTTGACAATATTAATTCTGCCTATCCAAGAACATGGGAGATCTTTTTACATTATTTTTTTAAAATATTTCTTTAAGGACTGTGGGTATAGCTTAGTGGGAGAATACTAACCTAATATCCAAGATCATAGATCACTCTTTTCTTGATGATTTAAAGTTAATAATACCTAGCCAGGTGTGGTGGCACATGCCAGTAATCCCAGTGACTCGGGAAGCTGAGGAAGGAGGATTGAAAGTTCAAGGCCAGCCTGAGCAGTTTATCAAAATATTGTATCAAAATGAAATATAAAAAGAACTGAGGATGTATCTCAATGGTGCAGACAATGTCCTTGGGTTAATCCCTAATAGTGCCCCCTCCCCAAAGTTAGCAATAGGTAAGTACTCTGACATGAAGATAATATAACTCATGCTAAAAAGTAAGGGGATAAAAAAGGGAAAAAAACAAAAGCATTTTGCACACACACACACACACACACACACACACACACACACAGAAACTTACTAATTAAATGTTAGGTTGAAATACTAAAAATTGTAGTCCTGATTTCTGTAACTGTCATGTAGTCAAGCTGCTATCTGTAACTATCTTCTACTAGCTATTTTTAATTCTCTTTGTCCTCAGCAAGCACCTTAACAATTAGTAATTATTTGCCTGAAGGAGTGACAGAAATATTTTATGTATGTATGCATATATTCTCTCACTTACTTACTGTGCTCCAATGGTACCCAAGACCTTGCACATGCTAAGGAAACACTCTACCACTGTGCTACATCTTCAGCTCCTAAACTTTCATTCTTGAAATGTCTGGGCCATTTGTCATACCTGAACTGGGTTAAAATTTTTCCATTGACTTTAGTCACATGACTTGATAATACAAAGAGACATTCTACGTATATTCTTCCTTCCTTACCTCCTTTGTGAAGTAGCAGTTCAGTTTCCCCTCTTGATAATCAGTATGAATTCCTCCATCCAGTGTGATAATTACCTGTTCAGAGGCATGAAGAGCCTAAAATGGCTGGATGGTAGGTAGTCTTTTTTGTTTATGCTGGGAATTGTATCAAGGGGTGCCTTACCACTGAGGTACATTCCTAGTTTTTAAAAATTTTTCGTTATGAGTCAGGTTCTCACTAAGTCTTTGAGGGTCTTGCCAAATTGCTGAGCTGACCTGGAACTTGGTGATTCTCCTACCTCAGCTTTCCAAATCA